>NW_025335568.1:61118395-61238346 GCF_004798865.1 Varanus komodoensis
ATAGGCCCGATAATGGGCTCTCAAGTGTGTTCGGTCAGATTCATCCCGTGATCTCCTCCACCTACGCTCTAGCCATCTCCCAACCTGCTTCATCGCCTGCAATTCAGGTGTATACCAAGGGGAAGAGTGGGCTCTGCCCGGTGGGAGAGGACGCTTAGGAGCGATCATGTCCACAGCCCTGGTCATCTCCCCATTCCACAGATCGACCAGAGCCTCGACAGGAGCACCAGTCTTGTCAGCTGGAAACTCCCCCAGGGCCTTCAGGAATCCATCCGGATCCATCCGGCTCCGGGGGCGGACCCACACAATCGGGTCCGCACCCTTGCAGAGGGAGAGGTTGCTCTCAAGCACAAGATCACCAGGAAGTGATCTGACCATGACAGGGGAGTCAAACATAAATTCCTCACCCTCAGACCACCCTCTTCCTGCCCCGTCAAGAAAACCAGGTCCAGAGTGTGTCCACGTTCATGGGTCAGGCCGGTGACATGTTGAGACAGCCCCATGGCCGTCATGGAGGCCATGAAGTCCTGAGCCGCCCCGGTCAGACCAGTCTCGGCATGGAGATTGAAGTCCCCCAGGACCAACATCCTGGGGGTCCTCAACACCAGGTCCAAGACGATCTCCGTCAGCTCAAGCAGGGAGACTGTTGGGCAGAAGGGTGCACGGTACACCAACAGAATCCCCAGTCTGTCTCGGTCACCCAACACCAAGTAGAGGCACTCCAGCCCTGGTCTCGAAGGGACCGGAAGTCCCATGAGAGAGATGGAGGCTCGGTAAACCAAAGCGACCCCCCCTCCCCTCCCCTCTGGGCATGAACAGTGCTGAACCAGATACCATCTTGAAAGGATGGAACGCAGTAAAGGGAGTTCCTAGAAGTAAATATTTCTAGTAGTTTAATGAAGCACTCTGTGTATGTTAAGAGATTTATTCTGGGTGATTATGCTTCTGGAAAAAAACTTTGGTCAATAAAGAACGTTTTGCAAGAATGGTCTGTGTCTTGAAATGTGTGAAAGGAGGAAAGCTAGCTTAGGACGCTTTATTGTCAACAGGCTAATGATCTTGTAAGCCAATGTCCATAGGTTCTAACTTCAACAGGAACAAAGTAAGAATGCCCCTTTTGTAGCAGTGTGGGGGCATTTGTAGTAGCCCCTTTCCTTCAGCTCATAATACTGCACCTGGTGGCCTAGTGCCATTTTGAAAGAGGCACATTCTGCCTCTCTGTATTGCTGGCAGCTTCTTTGAACTGTAACTCCTGAGAAGTACACTGGATGCATTTCCTGTTGGCTTGGTTTCCTTTGGTGCCCATGTTCGAGATACGATGCTTGCACATTTCTGCAGCTGGTGGTTGAGAAGAGAAAGTACATTCAGTTCCGCTTGTACTGTCCTTATCTTATTCTTTAAATGTTTCTGTCTTCTGTGTTGAAGCACCTATCTACCTAGCCAGTTTCATTCTTTCTCTTCATTGCTTGCTTCTGGAAGAGGTATGGATCAGCCTAGAATGAAGCAATGCAGTAGGGATTGAAAATACCCGAGAGAATAAACCTTTAAAGATGTAGTTAAAATGTGATCTACCCATACTTTCTTCCTTGGTCTTCCTACATATGGTCACTCAGCTGTTGATCTCTCCTGGCAGTCCTGGTGCCTTTAGGGTTTCTTTCATCCCTGATAATCATTCAAATTGGTGTGTAGTGCACTTAAAATCAAGGAACTTTGGGCTTGCTATAGAAAGAGGAAGACAACTTGTAGTGGGTGACATTTTGGCCCCCACCAGAGGCACTGAGCAGGATTTGTAAAGCATTTTAAGCTTCTGCTGGGAGAGTTTGCCTTCTTATATTTAACACTTAACCATGAGGTCTTTGAATTATTTTGTGAATAAACAATTCTTCGTATTTCAGATTACTTCTGCACATCTGGACAGTCCACCAGCAATCCCTCCTAGACAGCCAACATCAAAAATGTATTCACCGAAGTACTCAGTACCAGACAGGACCTCCATCTCGGATGCCCCAGAAAGTCCACCTTTGTTACCACCACGAGAACCTGTACGAACTCCTGATGTTTTCTCTAGTTCACCGCTGCATCTCCAGCCACCTCCTTTAGGCAGAAAAAGTGAACTTGGCAACACTTTCTTTCCCAACAGTCCTTCTCCATTTACTCCCCCTCCCCCTCAAACACCTTCCCCCCACGTAGCACGGAAGCATTTGCCTTCTCCTCCTTTGATACCCCAAGATACGGACCTCCATTCTGTTGCTGGGCCACCTGTTCCTCCACGGCAAAGCACTTCTCAACATATCCCAAAGCTTCCTCCAAAAACTTACAAAAGGGAGCCCACACACCCATCACTGCATGGACCGCCTTTGCTGGAGAACGCCCACTCCACCTGAAGTCTCCTTTGTGCTGGAAAGAGTGCTTTCCTTGGTGCCATATCTATTGCTGGCAATAGATGCACTGTACCTTTTGGAGCCAGGGAGTTGAGCTGTGTTGCTCCTAACACTAAAGACTGTACAATACAGAGTAGAAAAAAATACATCTTAATAGCAGGCCCTTTATCATGAAAATCCTGTTGCCGTTTGTTAGTGTAGTATGCAGGGCACTGTTCTAAAGTCACTGGACATCTGAATGTACCAGAAATCAGACTTGCAGATCTCTTCGGGCCAATGAGCAGGCACTGTGCTTTGTGTACCATCCAGTGGAGGACGAGAAACATAATCCCATGACCCTCAGTCCACTGCAACATAAGTTCTTGGAGCGAAAATGTATGCACTTTTTTTTTTAAAATTCTCAAACAGGGAACTTGATAGTCTTCTTAATTTTCTTTTGTTTAATTCCCTGTTTTCCAATCATGAACTGGACTATGAGGAAGCTCTGTGGTACTGAACCAATATAGAGCTAAGGCATAGCACTGTACTGCAGTCCTGTTTACAAACTGTTACAGTTAATAGTACATATATGGGTACCTAGGCTTCACCAAAGAGGTACTTTCCTTCCTTATGAACATTATGGTGCCAGTTCAATAAGAAATTTTGCCAGGAAGCAGAATGCCTAACTTTTGCCTTCTTTGAATAAATGAGATTTAAGTCTTATACGAATGACACCAAGCATACAAACCACAAAACAGCGCTCTTGTCAGAACTAAATCTGTTCCTAAATTTAGAAGACTGTTAAATCTAGACTAGGTTAGGTCTTCTTCATCTAAAGGTTTACTGAAACCCATTGTATGGCTGGTAGTGCAGCAACCTTGATTATGCCATGGAAATGCAAAGGATGATCGGCTGGCCATATCCCCAAAATATCACAATGTTTTAACTAGCAGTTGGTAGATGAATAATCAGCACCCATAGAATTGCCTTGTAGTTGCATAAATAAATCATATGTATATAGTGAATGTTGCATAAATATACTTGCAAATTGTTTAATTTAATTGAAATAAAGATACAGATATTTTGTCTGGCTGACATATATTAAATTATTGCATTGCTAAATGTACATTTCAGTTTAAAGCACTGAGAAGGAGATACATCCTGTGGTACTCACATCTCTCTTTCTAGCTCATTGTTGTAGTCAATGAAGAAACAGAAGGAACCCCAAGGTTTGGCATATGGAATAAAGGTGAGTTAGGGGCAACTTGAAGTTAACATCTTTGTGTTTAGAATGAAATGGCTCTCATGTATATCAGTACCAAATTCCAAACTCTGATTAACTTCCTAAACTTTGAAGTTGATCTTCACTCTGTCAGAAATATTTGAAAGAGACTAACCTGCATAAATATCCTACCTTGGATTATCCATAGACCTGTGAACTGCGCTTCTGATTCCAGTACTGTGACAGTAATGTACACCATTATTGAAGATATTTAAATCATCTCAGCTACACTAGGATTTGTGTATGGTGCAGTATTGTATTTTTAATTACTAAAACACTCATAGGATGTTTCTTCAGCAAAACCAAAATATATTTTGGTATGCTAGAAAGCAATGTCACTAGAACAATGTTGGTAGAAGAGAATCACCACAGACACCTGAGACACTTCTATTTCACTATGCAGTGTGGTCTTTGCATTTCAGAAAATGTTTAATCTGCACTAAATGGATCCTTTTAAAAATTTACATATACAGTATGCAGAATCAAAAGAAGCATTGAGGTAAAGGATATTCTAAAAACTGTTGAGTGTTAAAGAGAAGTGGTTCCTGCTTATATTCCTTTTTTCTTCTCAGTTGTAACTCAAAAATAATGGAAACAGTCGTACTCATAAGAGCTTTAAATACTACAGATGGTATCATTTCCCCCAGTGCTGACCAGGAAAACTCTTAGGTGTGTCATTTATCCAGGCTTTGCTTGCATAGAGAGATCCCCGAGCAACCTACTTTTACTTTAGGAGAAAGATGGTAAAGGAGAAAGAGACTTTTAACTCCAAGCCGCAGCAGATTACTCCTAAATGAAAAAAGTGTAATGCTTGTCCTTATGGTTGCGAAGATTTCCTTGCTTACTACAACCCAGATACCACACATTAAATGAATTGGATTAAGGAGCTGAAGTACTATATCAATGCTCTCTCTCTAGTGGTTTTTGCTGTTTGTAGATTCTCTATAAGACTGAGCTAAAATATTCAGATCCCTGAACAAAAGTTAGCAGGTCTTCATAGTGCAAATGTTAATCTCCTAAATATGGAAGATTCTCAAAAACCCACTGAAGTGGAAGTTGTTTGCACAAAGTGTGGTTAATACAAGTATCTTCTTTAATACAGATAACTTTTTGTTACATTGAATGCTCCAAATGTAGCATGGAGAATGTTGGTCTATTGGAGTACTGATAGTTTCTGCTCACCCCTTTAAGGCATCCATTGTGTAGCTCCTTGTTGTTGTGTATAGAATTCCTGTCATGCAATTTGATAGTCTATAAAAAGTGCTGAGTTTCTTTTCTAAAGGGAATGTGCTGCTTGTTTTGAAACCATCTCAAGAAGTTGAAGTGCTCCCCATAAACAGTTTTGTGACGTTTAAAACTCTTGGACACTAACATTATTCAAAGGAAAATAATACTGGAGTCAGTGATTTGTCCAAACTTTTAAGCTAAATAGAATTTTAGCAGACTGTAAAATACACTTTTTTCATGACACTGTGTCTGTTAGTATAGGAGCATATGGTCCATTAAAACTATGTAATTGAACATCAGGCAGAATAGAAATTTATTGAAGTGTTGGCTATATAGAGCAGAGTTGCTGAGATTTATTTTTCCTGTGATGGGGGAGAAAAACTTGTTCCGTTAACCAAATTTGCTGTCTGAAGGAGAGAATAAACTCTCAATTTCCTGGAATTAGTGTGCCAGCAGCAGTATATTTTAATGAATAAAGGAATACAAGTCCATACTGCAAAAGTACTTTTAGAATTGTTGTTATAGCATGTGATGTTGCTACTCCCTCTTAGGGCCCATGCCATCTTGTGTCAGGCTGTTCTAATGGAGCTCATGCAGTCACGGTTCTGCTGTTAGGGGTTTTTTAAGTACTCAATAAATTTTCAGGACTGCCATGTTTATATTTAAACGTTGGCCAAGATTAATAGGGTTGCACACAGTTTTCTGAATGCACATGCATGTGTTTTTCGAGTCACCACTGCAACCTAAATCATTCCTTGAAAGACTGGAGGGAAAGAAAGAAAAGGCACCTTTGCAAGTGTTCTACTAATGTAAGGAGTCTTGAGAGCCCATATCCATTTTCAAAAAATGGGAGTTTGATTTTTGTCCCTCTCAGGAGAGTATGGAACATTGTTTTCCAGGAAATCCTGTTGTGCAGATTAATGCTGTTGATGTTGTGCTAGAGGTCCCTTGCGCTAGCACAATGTAATTTGTGTTAACAAAATGACATTCCTGGATACTGCCCTAAGGCTCTGGATACGATTATGGCAGGGGCAGGTGATTATTCAAGACTAGCAGCATCTATTGAAGTTCAGCAGGCTGCACCCAAAAGAAGCCATCTGGGTGCAGCTTTGACAATCAGCTGAGTTCCTGAATGGTTTGTTTAAAAGTGACAGCTTATTGCCTCAATGTTTGCCTGTCAGTGTGTCTTCCCTGCTTGCTGTTCCATGTACAAAACAAAATGCATAAAATAAATCCCTGTTATCCTGCCTATATTTTTAGTTATGGAAGAGGGCATTGCTATAAAATCTGCCCTCAAAAGGGAGAAACCTCAATAAATTGGCTTATTTGGATGTTCTATTGAAAGACAGTGATGCCCAACTCACAGAACGTGGACTATAAATTATGTTCTTAAATTAATCAGAGGTCATATTATGGGTAAATGAATTTTCTCTATACTATAGAAAAGTAACTAGGCCTATTATTGATGACAGATGTAAAGCCAAAAGCACTTGGTTGGGTTTTGTGTGTGAATTCCACGCCTTATTTACTGTTTGTTTTTAAAAACAAGCAAACCTTGAAGTGCATTTTTTCTGTCAACTGTGAGTAAATTCCCCTTTCGCCTTTAAAGACAAAATAGTGCATTAAGCAATCATTAAAATAGTCATGAACCCAGGTGAAAGAGGAAAATAAATCTTGTGCCAGATGTATGCAACTTTCAGTAGCTGCCAATCGTGCCTTTTTCAAAAGCCTTTTTTTCCTGAAACACCATTGGTTCTCTTGGGAGGGGGCTTCTGTTCTTATCTGGCCAATTTAGAATCCAAGCTTCCTGGTTCTCCTGTGTACAGGTTTATGTTTTGATGAATTCTGCTAATTCATATATTGAAAATGTATTGACTTTTGTTTAATGGCATGGATACTTCGCTAAACGGTTACGAAGCTATGGCAGTCCAATCCAGCTGTGTAAGGTTGAAGTGGTGATATCTAAACTGGCAAATCTTATGGGCCTGTGTGTACCTAATCATGTATGTAGGTGAGCTTTTGTATGCTATGTCTGCAATGGTATTCAGATTGCATTTAAACTGAAAATTAATAGTGGCTGTTATTTTTTGGCATTCAAGAGATCTGTTCTTAAAAAATAAATAAAAATGCCTTACATATCCCATAAGTGTATATCTTTCTATATGTGATAATTTCAGTCTGTCTGTTGCATTATTTTTATTTAGCTTACTGTTGTTTTGTCATATGGTATCGCCAGGTTTAGAATAGTTCGTTACCACTCCGTGCATAGGGTACCACTGTTACTGCTACAGTCTTGTTGGCTCTCACCCACGTAAGTTTGCTTTCAAGAATGATACCAATCCACTTACTAACTGGGTACTTTTTGCAGCTTTTCAATTGACATAGCTACACAAACTAGATATTCATGTGCATTTGTTCAAAGCAATGACCTTAGTCTGAATTTTACAACAAAGTTTATTTGAAATGAAAAATATGCTTCTAGAGGCATGTACATAGGCGCTAAACAATCAGTAAATGTATGGCAGTCTGTATTGATTCTGAATGCTCTGCGTTGCTTTTAAATGGCACTGATTTTACCATCAGTTTAAAATTCCGATTCCAACACTACTTGACACTTTCGGAGAAAGAACATTGGAAGCTTTTTCATACGTCTGTTGCATTAAGTTTTAACACTACATTACTCAGACTAAAAAAGTTGTAAAAATTATATACTGTTAATGTTTTAACCAAATTGCATGAACTTACACATACTCTTACATGTACCTCTTTGGCTACAATTAGATCTGAAGTGTACATTTAGAGATGATAATTGGATCCATCTACGATCATGCAAAAAAAAAAATTCCACATTTTGCCCTAATAACTAAAGTTATTTAGGGTGGGATGTACAAGTTGATCTGAGACTTAATAAATGGTGTATTGAGGTTCAGGAGCTTTCCTTCTGCTGGACCATCTCTGCTGAACTGCATTGTGTCTAGTAGAAATAGTCACTTGGTGGTCCAGAAGGCATTACAATCCAGCCTCTAAAGCCCTGGCTGATTTTAATAAATGTGGAAAAAGTTATGAAATTTCATATTTCTTGGTGGGTTTTCACCCTGATAAGTAGTGGATTGGAAGCATTGAAACATCATATATATTGATGACCTCTTATTGTACCTTCATAACTATGTGAAGATTTTATTATATAGCAGTGAGTGACTGGGCAAAATACAATGCAGGCCCTAAGATTAAACCCTGAAAATACAGGACCTGGCCATTTCTCTTTTGGGGATCAGAAGGCAGAATCTTTTAAAATAAATTTCGTACCACCACTCTGCCTTTGAAGCAAAACCACCGCGGTAGATGGGGCTCGAACCAAAGAGCTCAGCACAGGAGAAATGCTGAAACAGTTGGTCTTTCCCTGCTTGGCTCACTTCTTTTTGAAGAGCTTGCGGAAAGAGCTGCGAAAGCCCCCTTTCTGTCCTTGTCTCGGAATGTGGTTGCTGAAAGATGTTTGCTCATTGTCATCCCTATAAGGGAATCTGCTGTTGTCTTCTAAATGCATCTCCTGAAATGGAAAACACAGTAGAACTAAGTAGATTGCAAGGTTCTCCCTTCCATGCTGGCCATGTGCTGAACCAAAGGAACTGCAAAGCAGCAGCTACACCTTTGCACATTAGCATTTGTGGTTCAAAGGATACATGACTTTGATGAATGGCCTGTCAGTACACTTGCTCCATTTTCATCATGCTTCAAAAACCTGCAAACCCTACTTGACCAGGAGGATACTGAAATGAATGAGCAAATGTGACCATAGGAAATGTTCAATAACGCATGTTTCCCCATGGCCACATCATTTTCACTACTAACGTTACTGCAGTTATTCTATTTCAAACTGTGTGGGGTTTCTCTGCATAAGGCCTATAACCTGGCCCTTAACCAAAGCTGCTACTTCCATTTTCTTTGCAAGAGGATCAGAATATCTTTCACACAAGGTTTTCTACCTCCCTGGAGCAGGGACTGGGTTCTCTGCCTTTCTTTATGCTCCTATAAGTTCTATTGCACAATACAGGGCAGTATTGTAGTACAAAGTTGTGAAATTATACTAGGCTTTTGTAGGGAATAATGGTAGCATCAAGGAAAACAGCTGACTTTTCTTGCTCTAAACGAGCCATCAAATTGGCTGGAAAATTTGGAAGAAGGCTGGAGCATGACAACATTAAGAAAAAAACCTACAAGCTTCTATCAGTGAGATCATGACCGCACAATAAATGCCTCCAGAGACAGGAGCTCTAATTCTTTTTTAAAACATTTTTTATGGTAGTCAGAGTCAATGTCTGGATTAAGCTGGTGTTGTAGCTAACATGATAAAGAGACTGAATCAAGACAAAGCTATCTAAATTTTTATTTTTTATTTATTTATTTATGGATTTATATCCTGCCTTTTTCCTACAAAGGGCTCAAGGCAGCTTACATCTCCTCCTCCATCTTATCCCCACAACAACAACCCTGTGAGGTAGGTTGGGCTGAGAGTCTATGACTGGCCCAAAGTCACCCAGTTGGCACCATGGCTGAGCGGGGACTAGAACCCAGATCCTCTGAGTCCCAGTTCCACGCTCTTAACCACTACACCACACTGTCTCTCACCCTAAATGGGAAGGTCTGGTGTGTGATGGCTCCACCTGGACTGTGGTTCAAAGTAAAGTGAATGGCACCAAGCTACACTACTGTATAGCTCATAGTGCCTCTCCATTAGCTGAGCCCTGAAGTTGCTAGTTCTCAAGACAACATACTCAGAGAAGGAATAACAAGAGCAAATAATTAACCCTAGTTATCCCTAAAAGGAAACATGTACAACTAGACAATAGCACTAACCTGCACCTATAGGCTGCGAACTAAAGAACAGGAAGCCATGCCACCTCTGTACCCCAATCACCAAAACTAATAAATTGCTGGTGACAGTATACCTTTAGAGAAACGGAGATGTGCAAGCTCCCCAGTGCCCATTAGGAACTGCCACTGAACTGACAGAGGAATTATTGTGTATTGCCATTAGCCTCTGCTTGACTCTCCAATACAACAACTTACCAGTGAGGTTCACCCATATTTTCCCTGCTCAGCCAGCTAAATTAGCATTGGGAACTTGGTCCGGGAAAAGACAAGAAAGTGTTCTATTCTCTGTTTTCTTTTCCTCCTGGTTAAAAAGGTAGGTTTAATGTGCTCGGAAGGAGCAAATCAACTATAAAGTTTTGCTGCTGAATAACAATAGAGTGTTTTCCATGTGCCAGGGTAGTAGAATTGGCTCACATTTTAATTTTGCTTTTTCTTGTCAGCAGGTTGGTCGGTTTGATTTAAAAGTGTTAGTGGGATAACAGCATTTTTGTGTTTTGTAGTGTTCCAAAAGCCTTCAACGCATGTTTTACCAGAGGCACCAGTGATGTGAGGAGAGATTGGCAGCAAACATGGCTTTTATGCTGCTACCTTAAACATTCTTAAAAGGGATTGCTTGTGTCCAGCCTAATTTTGTCCCTAATTCTCTACATACTTTCCCCCTTAGACACACAGTAGGAAGGATAGGGTTGATGCTAGGCCTGGATCCATGAAGCCCAAGCACCAATTTTATTTCCCGGAAGTCCGGGTCTGTTCTCCATATTTGCATAGATAAAATGAGTGTATGTAGTTTTATCCAGTTATGAATCCTATGGCCTGAGTCCCAAATTTAGTGACTAGCAATGGTCCAGGGTCAGGAATTCTCCCCTAGGTATTCGGGCAGACACAGACCGGACTCAGACAACACAACCAGGGATTAATGTGGTTTCTTCCGGAACTCTGAATTGGGGTTTTTAAAATGTATTGTCTGAACCTAGCTGTGGTACCAAGCCATGGCTTGCTAACCACAAATAACACATGATCCTGATTTTAAGTGCTCATTCTGCTCCAACAGATTTCCTTCCCTCTTCCTCTGGTACTTGTACTGTGAGCTGTATATTGATATTGTTAACCACTTAAAGATTCCTGTTGGACTATTGAGCAGTATATAAATTCGAAAATAAACAGAGTCCATAGTGTGTTGTTGGGTTGTAAACTGTCTGTTATTTCAGCTGTGTTCTAAGAATCTGCTAGCCCATGTTTTAGCAACAGCGCAAGAACAATTCACACTCAATCCTTGTATGTGTGTTATCATGTTGTTTGAATGTAGTCATGCTTTCCAGTACAGCATGGCAGCCTTCATGGCAAAATCCTGAGGAAATTGCACATGGTTGGCCTTTCTTCAATCTACTCATAACAAGAAACTAGAAAATCAGTCATTTGGGGGACTTTTTCTATGTCTTGCATGTAAACATATTCTCAATATAGAGAAAGCCAGTGTGGCATAATAGTTAGAATTTTAGACTGGGACTCAGAAGATCCAGGTTCTAGTCCCTGCTTGGTCATGAAGTTTATTGGATAGAGAGCCAGTGTGGTGTAGTGGTTAAGAGCCTGGGACTGGGACTCAGACAATCTGGGTTTTAGTCCCCGCTCAGCCATGGAGCCAACTGGGTGACTTTCGGCCAGTCACAGACTCTCAGCCCAGCCTACCTCACAGGGTTGTTGTTGTGGGGATAAGATGGAGGGGGGAGAATGATGTAAGCTGCCTTAAGCCCTTTGTAGGAAAAAGTCAGGATATAATTAATTAATTAATTCCAGCCATTTATTTATTTATTTAGAATTTTTGTTTGCTGTCCCATCGCTTATAGCCTCGGGACGGCTCACATAAACCATGCATGGTCTCTCAGCCTAATCTAAATTACACAGTTATTTTGAGGATAAAAATAGAGATGTAAGCCTCGTTGGGTTCCTTGCAAAGGGAGAGAGGTAGGATATCAATCAGTCAATTAAATAAAGGATAAGATAGTGTATGCAAATAAGAATTTCCTCCTCAGGACCAAAAGAATATTATTATATATTGACTTGACTTCTCAGATGACAGGAAGACAGACATGGTTTACAGCAAAACTTTTAAGCTGCCCCTAATTGAGAAAAAGGCAGAGAGACAATCCTACTGGAAGGGTTGGAGAAGGGGGAACAAGTTCCTTCAGGAAGAAACCCAGAACACATTACTTTAAAATACGCCAAAAGGAATCTGCATCAGAGGATGCAGCAGGACTGGCCCACAGAGCCATCCAAAGGCACACTCCTGCCAGGCAAAGTGCCAAAGCTACTAGAACTGTCCTCGGATGTTCCCTGGGAGTTTTTCTCTGCTGGAGCTTGAAAAAGTGCATCGGTGCAAAAAATGACAAGCTAAAGCAGCAGCACTTCAGGACAGAACCCTGAGCCCTTCCCCTTTTTAGCCCTAGAGTTGGTGCCCGGCTTACGTGTTTCTCAGACCCTTGCCTGTCGCTCTCCTTACTTCCACAAAGCTTTGCTTTTCACCCACTCCTCTCTGCGGAGGAAAGACGTTCCGCTGGTTGCTCCTGGTGGCCACAGGGACCCCATGCACCTGGAAGCCCCTCTCCGGCTTGTTTGGCAGCCGACTGCCACTGCTGCTCCGTGTGCTGTACAGCCTTGTGCAGACTCCGTCGGTCCCGCTGCTGCGGGGAAACTCCTTCAAGGACCGGCTCAACTGTTTGCCTTTGCTGCGGAAAACCTCGCGTTTGTAGGTGCTGCTGCCACTGCTGTTGATTGGAGCACTGCTCTTTGGGAGTGGCTGTAACGTGTGCTCTGTCCTCTCTGGCTCCGTCGTGAAGTTCACCGGCCTCAAGAAACAAATGTCGATGCTGGATTCAGAAGAAGCTGGAGAGCAGGTCTCAAAGGCGGCCAGGTTTTGAAGGGGCTCCTCCTCGTAGGGGCCAGGCGTGGTGTACGTGTCCCCGCGGTATTCAAAGTCTTCGTAGTCAGGAGCAAAACTTGAACTCTCATGGAGAAGTTCTGTTGTGGAGGCCCTCCGGGTCCGCTCAGGCTTTCCTTTCATATTAGACAATGGCGTGTGGTACTCCATGTCGGGCAGAGCCTGGAGGGAAGCTGCCAGGGCCTTCAGGTCCTGCTCATTGAATTGTGAGGGAGTCAGGATGTTGTCCGGCCTGTCTGGCCTTCTCCCATCAGTTTCCCACTCACACGGTGATGCTCCCTGCGCATTCTCCACCGCTTGTTGTTGGCTTTTCTTCATGTGTGACATCAAGTGCCTGAACAGGAGAATGGCAGATGACCAGATCAAATAGTAGGCTGAGCAAGCTACAGAGGAAAGGTTGGGGTGACTGACTCCCACTATGCAATTTGGGCCAATAGCTTGCGGATTATGAGGGAACTCCTTGCTACTCAAGTGGTCATCACCTTCCCAAAATAAAGTTTAGCTTACAAACTCTGCTCAGATGCTACCCAGACTCCTTAATTCTTCTCTTCAGGCACTATCCTATGCTGTGCTATCTGGGACATACTGAGAATGGCAGACCTTTTCTCTGTCTAAGCAGGCATACAAGTGCACTCTTCCGTGTTTCACCCCAAGCATCTTACTTCTTTCCTACCACCAAAACCTGCGTCACTTGCAGATCCCAAGGGAGTTAGCATTGTGCAGCACACAGACTGCTTTTCCTCATTATGAATAGCTGTTTGTGTGCTCACAAGTCATTTGCTGCTACTTCAGTCTGGGCTAATGAAATAAGTGGACAAGCATGTGGTTAAAAATGGATTAAAAATGGATTATATTCTTGACATCTTGTGAATAGACTGCTCTGCTCCTCTCTCAAAAAGGAAAAGAAGCGAAGCCTTGCATTGTGGGGCTTTTCTCTTATGACCAGGGCTTTTTTTGTCACAGAACGCACCAGAACTTCATTCCGGCACCTTTTTTTGACAGATTTTTCCGAGTGATTGTGAATCGCCCTGTTGGGCATAGCAGGTCAGCAGCAAAAATCATTAACATAGTGCCTGCGGGCCGCTTGTGTGTTGGCGCTGATTGTGAGGGTGCTGCTCGGCTTGGGACGCTACTCGGCTTGGGATCAGTCATGTGGTCGCGCACTGAGCGCTTACTGCTGACGGCCACTATTATGTTTATGTGTGTGTAGAGTGACTGGCTACGTGCAAAAGGTAAATAAGTTCTTTATTTCAAAAAAAGTTGGTGAATTGAAAATCTTTTTTAGTGTAAAAGTGTGACCCCAAGATGTGAGTTCCAGCACCTTTTTTTTTTTTTTACAAAAAAAGCACTGCTTATGACACTAACGTACTCACATAGCGGTCGTTCCAGAAGCAGAGACTGACGGGAACAGCTGCATGGCCTCTTCAGAGTGTATCCCGCTGTCACGGATGGAAGTCACACTCATTGTTGGAGATGCATCTTGGCCGGTACTGGTGCATTGGGAAGCGAGACCTTTATATAACTTTATGAAGGAAGATCTAGTAAAATGGAGGCAGAACACAACCCACAAGTTAAACTATCAGGCAATTGCAACTGGAGCACCTTTCTTTAAATGGCAGAGTGTTGTTCCTGTATTCATTAAAGTGGCAGAGAAGGTCATTAATACAATATGTATGTAAGTATTAATGATATGTATGAATCATTTACATTAACAGAAATTTCTAAGCCAATGTACCAAACAATACAATCTAAGATGATAATAAAGAACTGAATATGATTCCTGCATATTAAAGACAAAATGACCTTTCTTGAAATGCTTGTTGGCAGAAGTTGGTGTTCAGAAGACACCAGAACCCAGGAGGACCGTTGCCTAATTTGTACCAAGAGAGACTTCCAAAGAGTAGGCACTGAAATGACTGGAACGCCAGTACTTTTAGGCACCACCAGAATGGGAACCTCCTAATTTGTACAATAACCAAACACGCAAGCAGGGGTCATGCAGCCAGAGGTGTGGCTTCCAGATTGAGAGAGGTGCTGGTGCCCCTCTGTGAGATACCAGTGCTCCCACGACTGGAGTACTGTGTCAGATTCTGGGCTCCACGTTACAAGAGGGATGTAGCAATGTTTGAGGCAGTTCAGCACAGGGTCACAGGGATGATAGCTGGATGGGGGAGGGGATGCCCATGAAATGAGATTGAGGGAACTGGGACTTTTCAGAGGGAAAGACGTGATCCAACAGGGCAAAGCTAAAGGAACTGGGCTTTAGGTTGGATGTCAGGAAGCACTTCCTGATGGTTAGGACCCCTAGGATATGACATGGGTTTCTATGGGTGGCGGTGGAGGCCTTCTCATGGATGTTCAAGGAAAATTGGGCACCCACGTGTTGGATAAGTGGAGCCAGCTTGTACCAGGGGTCAGACTAGATGGCCCAGGAGACCCCTTCTGACTTGCTATGGTTCTATGGTTCCTTTTCCTGAGCCATTTATGGTTTTATAAACAAGTACCAGAACTGCAAACCTGGTTCAATAGCATCACAGTGGACTTCCAAAAGGGCTTGGGTTCAGTTTACTGAAGCAAAATTTAGCAGCCCCTAAAATACTTGCCTATGTAAGAAACATGGCATGGGTTCTATGCAATTTGGCTCATGCTTAAGGCCTCTTGGAATGGGCTGAATGGCTGTGAAGCCACCTAAATACCTGTCAGCATTTCATTCTTCAGTGTTTTCTTGCAGCAGGATGTAATTACTTTGGTGCAGGGTTGTGTACTTTTTGTTTTTGGTGCATAGCACATGCAGCCCTCCTCACAAGGTGCACAGTTGCCATGTGAGAGCCTCTGCGCGCTTCGCTTTGGCTTTCTCGGCCTTCACTACGTCCAGCTGCTAAAGCAGGAGCAAAAAGCAGCAGCAGAGAAACAACATCTACCTAGAGTGTAACGTCTACCAGTTTGCCTGTCCCCACAGAACTCCGCTGGAGACTGTGTCAGGTTTTGGGCAGCCTTGAAAAGGGGGCTCTGCAGTGTGCTGCTTTGCTACTGGCATCCTGCTGGGCCCTGTGAGGTTTAGCAAGAGGGGATGGCGAGGAACAGGCATCTGCTGAGATGGGCTGGAGGTGCCCGAGAAAGCAGAGTGGCCTGATGCTTCTTCAGCCTATCCTCAAGGCCTCTAGGCTTGTCCCTGATCAAGGGCTGGTAGTCAGGTCATGAGTTGCTGGGAATAACAAAATGGCCTGGTAGTTCTCCGAAAAAGCGATCCTGGCATCAGCTTCGGTGGGCCCTGGCCTTTCCCTTCACCATGCCAGGCACTTATGCTGGGCCTGACTGCAGCTCCATGCGGCACTGTTGTTTCTTCTTCATGGTCTCTGCGCGTCACATGCATGGATCCTGCCTTTCCTGTCTGCAGACTCCACAAAGAGCCAGCATGGTGTAGTGATCCGCACGGAGAGGCTCAGATCCTCCTCAGCCATGGGACTCACTTGATTGTCTTTGGCCAAACCCTATTTTTCAGCTAAACTTACTGCAACGGTTGCTGTGAAGCTAAAATGAGAGGAGAAATCTACAGTATGTACAATGCCCAGAGTCATTTAGAGGAAGGGCTTGCTGAGAGAGAGAGAGAGAGAGAGAGAGAGAGAGAGAGAGAGAGAGAGAGAGAGAGAGAGAGAGAGAGAGAGAGAGAGAGAGAGAACACCATTCTGTGCATCTCCCTAAAATTATTCCAAGACCAGCTTTAAGGATGGAGCCCTCTCAAACAGGCTTCAAACTCACTTCCTCAGCTTCTTCCGTTTCTGTATCAGAAGGTCTTCATTGCACTGGAAGAGAAGGCTGTAGTGGGAGATGAAAACTCGCAGGCGCTGAACACAGACAAGGAGAAGGTAGTAGTCGGGATGCTCCTGCTCCGTGTATTTCAGAATGTTCTGGTGCAAAAGGACGGCAGCACTGAATTATGTTCTTGATCCATTAGGTAAAAAGCCATAAAATATGACATTTGCTAATTGCCTTACACAGAAAGCCATTTAAAGCTGTAAAATGGTACAAGGATTTGTCTTTTTTTAGGGTGAAACTCACGTTTTACATGCAAAGGCCCTCACTTCAGTCCCCAGCATTTTCCAGTGGGACTAGGAAAGGCTCCCATCTGGAACCACAGAAAAGTGCAGCTGGTTGGCACAGAGAGTGCTGGCACTTGCTGTGTTTCTGGGGAAGTGCCAGAGCACAGTAGTGAACCACGTCCCCTGCATGCAAACGTCCCACGTTCAAGGCACGAATTGCAGGAGAGGGGGATGCGCCTTCACCTTTTGCTGTGATCCTCTTTGCTATGCATTTAAAATACTACGCTGGTGGCATGATGTGGCTATTTTTTGCAGGGGAACCGTCAGGTCTGAGAATTGCAGGTTTAATCAAAGCCCCCATAATTAACCTTCCACTCCCACCCCCTTTCTTTGAGCACCACCTCCAGGATAATTTCAGGCTTCGTTGTCCATTGCTTCCTAGAATACAGGATTTAGAGCTGGGCTAGCGAGTCTGTGGCTCTTCAGATACTGCTGCAGTAAAACTGTCACCAGTCCTGACCATTGGCTATGTTGACTGGGGCTGATGGGAGTTGAAATCTAACAGCATGTGTGGATTTCAACTAGAGAGCCAGTGCGGTGTTGTTGTTAAGAGTGCAAGGCTGGGTCTCAAGAGATCTGGTTTCTAGTCCCCTCAGCCATGGAACCAACTGGGTGACTACGGGACAGTCACAGCCTGAACTACCTCACAGGATTGTTGTTGTGAGAATAAGCTTGAGAGGAGGCAGAGAATTATGTAAGCCTCCTTGAGTTCCTTGAAAGGAAAAATGGCAGGATATAAATGTAATGAATAAATAAATAACAGCATCTGGATGGCCCCCCAGGTTGCCTACCTTGGATTTAGAGAAAGGGCTACGTTAAGAGAATGATCATTGTTAGAACTGACCTGCAAATGAAGAAGGTATTCAGGAATACGCTGGACAATATGAAAGAAGAATATGTAGAGGTCAGATTTTATTTCTTCCTCGATCTGTTGGTGATAGAAGAATAAAAGTAAGTAGACTGAGATAATTATCCGTAGAGGGTACAGTCAAACGCAGAAATACAACAGTGAAGCTGGTTGATTTCATTGGGCTTAAGAACACTTCATCCTGAATTGCTTTGTGACCAAGATATGATGGAGGCAAGCACTGTATACATTTCTTTCCCACAGAAGCAGTACAGTTTAATATATGCAGGAATTAGCATATCAGTGCCCATCTATTATTTCTGCTTTGGAAGGAATGTATGAAGAAACTTCTCATTATAATATACAGTTGTCTTTGAAGACAATTCAGAAACTGCAGCTAGTCCAAAGTACAGCTGCAAAGCTGGGATGGGGCATTACAGCCACATCATACCTGGGGTCTTAATTTCTTTTACTGTGATTTTAATTATTTGTAATGCTCTGAGAACCTGTTGAGAGATGAAGTATAGCTCTCTTTCACTACATTTAATTAAATAAATCAAAAACGTCTATATTTGCATGTTGATGTTCTATTGCTGTGACTTCCTTTAATATTTGTTCCATGCCTGCATACCCTTTTCTCTATTTAGAGATGCCTCATGCACTGAGCTGAGCTGAATTAGGATGCACCAGCTTTGCAGAAACACCATATGGGGATCAGTCCAGACCAACAGGACTAATTTCTGCTCAGAGGATATTATGGGTCATTGTCTGGGAACCAAAACTTTTAATAAGAGCAAACTTACTTCTTTCAGAATCACCACATGGATTAGTGACATGCATTCTGGCAAATCCCTCAAGTAAGCAACATAATAGTCCAAAAAATTGTTCTGAAAAGCAAATTGAAAATCTTTATGTATGCGACTTAACATCAACCAGATGAGTGTTCTCAATCTACGTTACAAGTACAGGTCCAGGAGCAGTAATTCGGTAAAGAAATGTGCCAAAGCAGAATGTGAACTCCAATTCTATTTCATTTAGAACTACAAGAGGGCTCTCAATGATACACATATGTCCTGCTCAGACAACTCAGTCAGAGAAAGTAGCTAAAGTGGTGATAGAAAAACTTTTAGGGTCCACAGAATTTCTCTTTGAATTCCCCTCTAGGAAAACACCTAAAAGCAGTAGTTCTCAGAATCAGAATGCTCTATTTGTTAAAACATCTATGGTTAAATACCTTTAAGAGAGCAATCCTAAGGTCCCATGGGAGGCCTTCCAGGAACCAAGAGATGGCTCAGAAAGTTCCTCCAAGGTCAGAGACAGTCCTCTGACTGCAGAAGGGGACATTGGGCACTTGGCCCTAGATCCTTCCTCCTGACTGCCACGATGGAGAGAAGCACTCCTCTGAGTAGAGAAAGTAACCTCAGAGGAAGAGGAAGAGGAAAGGGAAGTTCTGGTGAGCAGAAAGGGAAGGAGACCTGTAAGGCCAGGATATAAGATTCCTCCAGCCTCCCTCCCTCTACTTCTGAAGCAACTTTGCTAGGCAGGTTGAAAAGTCCACCAGTCTATCTTACAAAGATCACCCCAGAGTGAGAGAAGGAAGGCAAGGACTGCCTCCATCAGGCCTTCTCTATGCTGACTCCACCTCAGCCAAGGACAACAATCTCAGAAGTTCCTGCATCGGGGGCATCCTAGAGGGGAAGGTACAATCCAGAGGACTGCACCCCAGCTGTGTTTCTCTGGGGAAAAAAATCAAAACTACATGCATAATTCAAGAAGCTAGATTGTTTCCAAGCAAACTCTCACTGATGTTTGCAAAACAAATCTTTCAGATATCCAAAATATATACCACTTCGCTCAAGAAATAGTCAGCTCTGTATATTTAAAGACATTTCTAATTCTGTTTCTCAATTAAAACAGCAACAACTCAAACAATTCATGCCTTCTTCAGCTCCCTGGTCCAAAATGGACCCAGTATTTCAAATTGCATCCTCCTCTCCTGCTCCACGTATATTTATTCAACTTATACCTCATCATTGGTCAGCTTGAGAAATATGTCTCCCAGGATTCCCTGTCGGGGCCAGCTCAGTACTCTTTCCTGCAGGGCATGAAGTAAATCTACGTGCTGTTGGACCAAGTAGCGCAAAGAGCTGGGGAAAAAACTGCAACCAGAAAATGAGAGGAATTGCTTTTCACAAAACCTTTAATGAATAGCAGGTGAATACATCTAAAAATACAAGGAATGGCTACACAGAGCAGAAAGAAGGTCTTCCAGCCACAATTCAAGGTGTTAATTGTGATGTAAAAATGAAACAGCAGGTGGCAAATAATAACAGTGGTCTAAAAGTACATCACATTGACAGCCAATGTGGCAGAGTAATTTGTGTTAGACTGGGACTTGGGAGGACGGGGTTCTAGTCCCCACTCAGCCATGACGCTCTCTAGGAGATCAATTCACAACCAAACTTACCTCACAGGGCTCTCGTGTGGATAAAAGAGAGAGGAGAACCATGTGCGGTGCCTGGGGGGGGATATACATGTAATCAATTGATCAATTAATTAAGAGGGTCAACAATTTGGCTGTTGGTGCTACCACTGTGGCTTGCTCTCAAAATATGGCAGCAAACTACCAGCTGTTTTGCTGCTACAACAACAGAAAATGCAACAGGGAGGGACCCATGCTGCCCTCCCCAACTCTAACAGCAGTCACAGTGGGCAAAAGTGTTTGGTAAGCCTCCCTTGGCAGCCATTTTGCGAGCGCACCCATGAAGTTCTCCTAACCTTCCAAGTATGCCCACCGGACCAAAAAGGCTGAGGACTCCAAAGAACTGACTGGTAATAGAAATGGAGGGATGAGGAAGGCAGATACATCAGCTCCATAGTGTTGTTGGTGGCATCCTGCACAGGAAGTGGAGTCCCACGTATGGTGGCCCATAAGTATGATGAGTACACCCAGCTATTGTGGTGGTACTGGGATTAGAAAGCAAATCACTGCCCTGCTCAGTGTGGCTGGAAGTGGCAAAGGCAGGCAGGCTTATGAAGGCAAGAATGGGGCTGAGCAGAGAGGGAAGGCCAGTGATGGCTGAAACAGAGGTTCATGCATGCATAGAAAAAATATAGTCGGTAGGACGAACAGAATTTCTGCCAAAGAACAATGCTCAAGAAAGCTGACAGAGAAAGGCAGGAGTATGAGTCGAAGATCAGCTCAGGCCCTTTGCTCCAGATAGACCATTCCTCCCTCCCCCACATTCCTATTATAGGAGTTTCACTTTTATTTATTTATTTATTTGGATATTTTTATCCCATCCAATTACGTTGCGCATCTTTAGATGGCTTACAAACAAACACCCAATAAATATATATAAAACCCATAATTTTCTTAATTAAAATGTTGTTTTAATTGCAAAATTAAAATCTTACCAGATTGGTAAGATTTTATCTTGAGAAGCAGAATATAACTGATGATACTAACTAACTAAATAACAGTAAAATCTGTTTTAAAACACACCTTAATAAAAGCAGAATATGAAACATCATTAAAGCAACAATAAAATGTAATACCTTCTTTCCTTGGTATTTCTCTTCACTTCTGAGCCTTGCACTGTGGTTCTCACTTTGAGGACCAAGGAGAGGTTAACAACATACTTCCTTTCAGACTCCAGCAAATCCAGAGCAACATTCTGCCTTTTTGCTATGGCAAATCAAAACAAGCATTGATGGATTTGATAATTAGATGGGTTAATAATGGTTAAGATTATGCAGCTGTGTTTGGACAAGCTGTTGTTACACAGGGAAAATTCAAGCAGGGCAGAGAGTTACAGATTCCTTTATTAGTGTATCTCTTCTGAAGTAAGAAGATCCGGATCTATTTGTAATATGGGAGGTTTCAATATGGTGTTACCTAAAACAATCTGAAATGCAAATATAAAACCTACATCTAAAAGAGGAACTTTATAGGAGGAAGCAGTGTGTCTCTCTGCACAACTGGCTGCCTGTCATCTTGGAAGGCACAAGATTGCCTACAAGAAGATGGAGCATCATGTCAACCCATGCTGGAGGTGTATCAAAACCTCTAGAAGAGTTCAACTGCAAAAATGATATATCTGTGACATTCATTGGCTAGAGAGAGCTACGTGTGCCAAAATTCTGGAGAAAAAAAGCGAAAGAAGGAACATGCCAGGAAAAGGATAGGAAGTGGATGCTTAAGTGGATTTTAATTAGGAAAATCTAGATTAAAATGAAAATGAAATGAATATGTGCTATGCATGATTGCCAATCTGTGTAAGTAACCTTTGAAAGTAACCCAACAAAATAGAAGTTTCTTCAACACATTATAAATAGAGTAAGTTAGATGCTATTGAACAGAATATAAATAATAAACATAATTGGACAAAAATGCATACAGTTCAGAACTAGCATATTACAGAATTAGTAAAATCTCAGGAAAAAAGAAAAATGCATAATTAAATAGAGCATCATGGAACAATTAAAAAAATAGAAGTGGTTAAAAAAAGAGGCAAAAATAAATGTATTAATACAACTTAGAGCACTGTCTTATGCAGGTTTAGATGAAGTCCAGAACACAAGATCTGCTTGAGATGCTGGGGTGGCAGAATGATCAAGGGGCTTGAATCCATGACTGGAACAGATTTTGTGGGGGGCATCAAGATATGCAGCAGTGGGGAAACCCAACTAGACACATTTTGGACCAGTTTCAGAACATATTTATTGGTCAGAGATTGAGTGATGGGATGTTCCAGAGAAAGAAAACTAGATAATGTAAATTATTTAGAGATATTGGCAGATCTCCTCTCATTATTACTTTTCTAAGATAGAAATTCAAGTTTATAAGTTTTTCCTAGCTGGTATGTATCAACAAAAATTGTTAGATATCAAATGTTATTTTCTCCTAGAAAGAGAGAATCCTTGTTGCAAAAGTACTCTAAGATATTAAGAGGATAAGACACAACAATGGACAAATTAATTCAGAAAGAATGTGACCACAGGCTTAAGTTCTCGCTGCTCGTTGCACTGAGGTGCAGCAGTTTGTTAACACCTCACAACACCTCAAGCAGTGAGGCTGGCTTTTAAATGAATCCCAACATCAGTAATTATCGTTTGTCTTCACACTCTCAGGTCCTGCTCTGCAGGTCACACAGTGGTTCATTCATTCACATTTCTCATGCCTTTTAGTCGCTTGTTATTAATCTCACCTGCAACAGAAGAATCTCGCAGCATATTCTCCATTGAGCTATAGCCAATTGGCACCGCTTCCTTCTGCCTGTCCATATGATCCTTTGAAATATGCTCACCACCCCACTCTTTACTGTCCTTGGTCTGTTTCCATACTGTGGCTGCTGACTGTCCCTTTGACTGAGCATCAGCTGATGAGGAAGCCCTCTCTTCTGTGTCCGGATTCGTACTGGCTAGCCCTAGAAATTAAATCAAGGTATTGTTAGTTAGTGGTCATGGGCCTCATTGGTCTAAAGCCCACTGTACAAGGCAACTAAAGCCACGTCGACTGATGTGGTAAAGGGACTGAAACCAGCGTACCCAATCCAGATAAAAGAGATGCATGCCAGAGATCTGTCTTCCCTTTTCCCTTTTTTTTTTTTAGTAATCCATATTTGTTGTGGTGGGGGGCATGTCTGGGGCTGCTAAAAGCAGATATGGGTGCATCCCGAGAAACTGATGGCCACCTTCATGAAATGTTCCATTTAACTTATTTATTTGGAATATCTATATATTGCTTTTCAAGAAATTTCTCAAAACAATTTAGATAATAAAACAAAGTAGGTTACAAACAAGTTTTACTAATGCTGCTGATAAAGTCTTCCATCCTTGAACAGAGAAAGAGATTTCCTCAGCTTAGATTTGACTGTCCTCCCTTCTCCTTGTGTGGCAAGGAAAAGCCCTTATCTCTGATCAGCAACAGAGGGAGCTGGTCAGCCTGGAGAAGCTGCTGGTGGCCGGATGAGGAATTCCATGGGCCAAACACCTCATGGGCTCAACCCAATAATCTCTGCATGCAGCGTCCTCCTGGAACAGTATCTCTAGGGAGGAGATGGCCAGTGCGCTCTGCAGGCTCTCTGGGTGGTTTTGACGGCATCTGTACTTTATCCCTTGAACCCTTATAATGTACTTCTGCTGCCAGACCGATGACTGGACCTCAAACACCTTGAACAATCAGGACCTGAGGACAGTCCCCCAAAGTCACCCTTCAACTTTTAACCCTGCTGCCCAGGAGAAGCCAAAGGCTGCATTGTCCTTTTAATATTTTAAAAGCAGCACTGAGGGGACAACGTTAGGATCGCCACTCTTGGATAGTTGCTCCAGTGGCTGAAACAACTCGCTTCCCTGTTAGCTCTGGTCCTTAACCTACCGGACTCTAAACCAGCACTCTGGTCCTTGTCCATAGTCCTGACCTTTCCCAAGGTCAGTTCCTGAGCATTATGCCTACTATTCTCCATATTGCTTGGGTGACTTTCATCTGGGTGGTGGGAAGTCATCACGGATCAGGAGACATACACAGATTTCTGGTTGTCTTAGAGAATGTCTCTGTCTAGACCCGTATCTAAATAAATGGGAATCTCTGCCAACACTGAATGTCTGGAAGTGCCTTCTAACTCCAAATTCACTTACCTTTCACGTTGGTGTCTCCCAGTCCCCTGGGTCTGCAATCAGCGACTGAGCAAGAACAAGAAAGATTTTAGCCGTACAAAAAGAGAGATCAGTACAGCATGCTTCTTGCAGAGAACTGGTCTTGAGGAAAGTCCTTCTAGAATGTTATGGTTTGACTACACTCCAGCAGGGGCCCACTGAGAAGACACCCACCCTGGAGTTGCTCCTTCCCTTCCCCACTGCAACCTTCCTGTTCACTTGCCTCTCACTCTGGTCCAGACCATGTTGATGGTGAGGAGGAGGAGCTGAAGATGCTGCCACCTCTTTATCCCCTGGCTTTCTGCCTGTCAACTATGTGAGTGGCAGGAAAAATAAGAAAAGATGAGGAGCATTAGGAGCTGGTGATGATGGTGGTGAGAAGACAGACTGAGGGAGGATGTGGCTTTTGCCCGAGAACTCTCCAAAGTTTGGAGCCAGTATTACACTATAGGCAAACTACTACAAACTGATGTTTTTCATGCTGACCTTTTAAAAAAAAGACTTGATTGTGGCTTTCTTTTTTTCCTTTCTTTCTTAAATCACAGCTCCAATACCTGTGTTTTATAGGAAAATGTTCATGGAAAAATGTTACTGAGGTTAAAGGACCCCTAGGGTATGGAATGGGCTTCCATAGGAGGTGGTTGAAGCCCCATCAGTGAGGGTGTTCAAGGATAGGCTAGACATGCACATGGTAGGCATGTCATGAGTGGAGCCGGGGGTCAGACTAGATGGCCCAGGAAGACCCTTCTGACTCACTCTGTTTCTATGTTTCTATTGTTCCTAATTACAGCACAGAGTGTTAGAACAGTTTAAAGATCAGCCTATTTATTGAGTCAGTCCTTAACTGACTAACTGGATAGCCATCCAAGAGCAATGGCTTAACTTGGATTCCTGCAGTGAGCACGGGGTTGGACTTGATGGCCTTTGGCCCCTTCCAACATTATGATTCTGTGAGTCTGAGACTATGATCTAGTTCTGGGAAAGGAGGAGATTCAGCTCTAAAGAAGAGAAGAAACTGGGCCAATGAAGCTCTCAAATGTTTAATTTGGACTGGATGTGCGAACATTTGCATTTCCATAACTGTCTCTCTGAAAAAGTATTTGGGGTGGTGGAAATTGAGCAACACTGGGCACAAGGTCGGAGAAGGCTGGCACAGAAGCCGGAAATCCCATGGTCGGTCATTCAGTGTCTTCAATATAACTTCCTCATGGCTATGTCTCAAGTGCTGGGGAACAGGACCTTGATCTTTGGACTCTGAGAGGTGAATAGCTGAGCTCACCACAAGACTCTTTCTCGTATCTATCTATATCTAGACCTCCGCACCTCTCAAGTGTGAGGAATAAAGCAAATTCCTGCTGCCCAACCATGTCCTGACCTTCCCCAGTCTGTTTTTTGGGAGCCTTACTCCATTGCTGCCTTGTGAGCCCCTCATTGCTCAAAATATTACATTTTGATCAGCTAGCTTTAAAAAAGGATCCGGCAGTCTAGGACAAAGCGCACTTTAAAATGTCTAGGTCAGGGGTTGGCAACCCACAGCTCCGGAGCCGCACGTGGTTCTTGAACCCCTCTGCTGCGGCTCCGTCGCTCAAAACATGCGCCGGCACAGACGCCGATCTGCTCGAAGCTCCACTCAGGAACGCAGCGCTAGCTAGTTAAGTAAATCAGCTAGTTAAGTAAATCGCTACATTCCTCTGCTAAACAAGCTTCCTGCAGGCTCTCATGTTACACGAAACATGAAGAAAGTTTCTGAAGAAAACCAAACGTTTAACGTGGGCAGAGTCATTTGCTTTTACTGCTGACAAACTTATGGGGTTTGCTGTTTAATGCATGCAGCCCTTTAGCACTGACTTTGACTCTGCAGGAAGCTGTTCTCCTATTCACAATATATGAAAGGAGTCCTACTAGCTTATAATCTAAGATTAAAAATAACAGTTTTTAGTGACTGAACAAGAGCTGCAGCTAAATCATAATGAAGATACACACAGCATTAAGGTAAAAAACGATATATGCAGTGTTATCTTCATTTTAGATGTCAAAAGGGTTATGCAGCTCCTGGTGTTCTCTTTTGTGTGGGAAATGCGTCAAAATGGCTCTTTGAGTGTTAAAGGTTGCCGACCTCTGGTCTAGGTGAAAGCCTCTACTGAACTAGTTTCAGTGTTTTCGCAATGTGTGTTTTAATATATATTGTTGTGTTATGTTTTACAAACCACCTGAAATTATAATATGGCCCTTATAAACTCTTAAAAATAAAGGATAAGGGAGTGCCCACTATCTCCACCTATTAGTGTTGAGCATTCCAAAATCATTAGTGCCCAAACTTGTTCCAGTTCTTAATTGAAGCAAAGCAAAGTTGTATCAACTACCAACTGGCCAGAAGTTTTGAGTAGCCTTTGAAAGTTCTTTCAACTCCCTTCCTTTGTTAAGCAAAACAAGACCATCAATCTCTTTTTACACACCTGGAAACCTCTAGTCCTCCCCATAATGGTGAATTGCATCCTATGAGTAAAATACTATGCCAGTCTAGAAAGAAATCACGCCACATTCCTCAGTTAGCATGGCTGGAAAGGACCAAAATACTTCTGTTAAAATATGTAAGAGATTGTGCCCTAAAAGAACACACAAGTTCCTTTCTTTTAATACTACGCAACTTCGGGAGGGTCGTCTTGCCTTGCCTAATGGTAGAGCTGGACCGACGGAAGCAAGTAGGGAGGGCACGGCTGGGGGGGGGGGGATGAGGAAGAAGGAGTGTTACAATGTGGGAAGCTGGCCTGAGTATATATGACATGGTTCACAATCAAATAAAATAAATACCTTTCTCATACGTTGCATTGTGCAAAAGATTAACAAAATCTTCGTTAATTAACACTGGCTCAGGAAGGTTCAGTGATCTAAAGGGGCTTCCTTGCAGTGGTGTGGGCACTGTCTGTGACCCATGCTCCTCCTTCTGTATTCTTCTGAGGGGGAAAAATGGGAAAAAATAAAAAGCAAGACTGCCAGAACACTAATTGAGGCGCACACTTGACTTAAGGTAGAAAAGTTAAATAGTAAAGTAACATTTGCTTTCTTGTTTCAGCTACTTGTGATGATCTTATCTGATCTACTGAAGTCACATATTTATTAGGCAGTCATGAGGAGAGGAGGAAGGGACAAGGAAATCCAGGTCATGTACAGAAGCTGCCATGGCGTTGAAGAACACACCAACTTCAGTAACTTACTTTGCTTTAAGTTTGCGGGATTCTTTCCTCTTCTCTTGTTGCAATTGCTCGATTTTCTGCTGCATCTCTTCTTGCTTTGCACTGATTTCCTCAATCATGGACTTGGCATCACTAAGCTCCTCCTAATTTAAGAGACACAGGCCAACACGTGGTTTGGGGAAAGGATGTATGGATGACCTTTTCCTGAAACTTTTCACATGTGCAAGCTCTTCCACATAGAGAAACAACAATGCAGATATAGCAGCTGGGTTGCACCAAAGCAGAGAGATGTGGGGTACATAAAGATGTACCTAATTTTAGTGGTAAGCCTGCTGCAAAACCACACTTGCATTTGGGGCACCCAGACAGACTTCTTCCCTAGACCCAGCTCAGAGGCAGCCTGCTCTTCCGGCTGGCAGCAGAACCCAGGTATGTCCAGCTGTTTCTTGTGTTCATCATGAAGCTACCTCCCCATATGCTAGAACAATTTTTGAACTGTGTTTGTTTTTTTTAAAAAAATGCTGAATAAATGATTCACTTGATAAACATGAAAGTGTCAGACGCCAGAAACAAAGCAGATAGTTCACTTGAGCCCTGGAGGTGGAACAGGGAAGGAACAATGAAGAGGCACTCTCAGAACTGCAAATATAGGTATGCCATGTGAGCAGCAAACAGGAGGGAACAGAGCTGCTCTGCAGCAAAAATGCTTGCGCCCACTTGGGTCCCAAATATATTTTACATTGCGTCCTTATACTCAGACTGGAGAGAGTTGTAAAATATTAAGCAGTTACCGTTTATCCCCACTTTACGAGGCAAGCTTCCCTTCATCTTGGTCCTCTCTTTATGGATCAGGTGGGATTGCTCATTTTGATTTTTAAGTAGAAGAAATACATTCATTGCTTGATGTACTTTTAAAATTTAATACCCAGTCTTTTCAGTACACATGAGCTGTTCAAAGCTGCACAGCAGCTTACAGCGCAAGAAACTGATGCTTGACATCCAGAGTTCTCAGTTCAAAAACTGTATTAAAAAATAAAGCCCACAATTTGAAAGAAATATATATATAATATTAATTTCCATGGGGAGGGTTAAACGAATGCAAAAACAGGCTGGAACAGGCTTATGGATAGCACAGGCTGGAAATAGACTGATTTCCCTATTTCTGCTCTGGAGCAGCAGAGAAAACAAAATCAGGCTGGAAAGATGCTTTGTGCCTTCAACATGCACAGAGGAACCTGCTTGGTAATGACTTATTTACCGTCGCTCACCTTTTCTGTTTATTTTTCCATGCCTCCACAGCCTGTGCAGGATCCCTTCTTCTGCTTCCAGCCTCAAACAGGCCTGATCCCCTCTGTCAAAAAAGGGAACAGGATGCAAGTGAGCTTCACCTACCTTGAAGCAATTTAGAGAATTCTTCATCTCTGCCACTTTCTCCTCCATTGCACAACGGCAGCTTTGGACCTTCTCTTCCAGAGCATACTCTCCATGCTGGATTCTTGAAAGTTCCTGCATTGCTTCAGTAAAACCAGTTTTAAGCTCAGAAGCCAAAGCCTGCAACTGAATCAGACAGAGCCCACATTAATGAGACATGCCACAGAAAAGGGTGTGGGTTCTCCCATGCACTCACACAAGTACAAAAAAGGGGCTGCCTCACACTTGATCATTCAGGCTGGTGTTTTCGTACTGAGTCTCCAGGGTCACCACTGAGGCAAAAGAGCACAGATGTGCCACTACCTCGCTCCAGCCCATTGCCGCCACCTCTCCTCTGGCTTGCCCCAAGCAGCTGCTCAGAACAAGTCCAAGGAAGCCAGTGGAAGGCTCAGTGAAGAGCCTCATCGGCCAGAAAAACTGGCATGTGCGACTCTCTGAAGAGCCAGCCACAGCCAGGCTCACTCAGCTGCGGGGGAGTCCTGGGAAGTCCTGCCTTTGGAGAGTACCTGTCCCACGAGTGCCACCATGAGTGGTCAGCTGAGCTTTCCCAAGTACCTGCTGTAGGGCACCTTGCTCCGGCGAGGCTGTGGCTGGGGCCGTGCTGGCAGGGGTGGAGGGGACTTTGCCACTCCCCCATTCTGCTGCCTGAGCTGGGGGAGTCACCCCATGCCATGAGAGGGTTGGCTGTGCTGCTACCTGAGCCTTTCGACTGGCGATACCAGGGACTCAACCGGCAACCTTCTGCATGCAAATTATAGGCTCTTCCACTGCTTTGTAGCCCCTTTCCTTTTTCCCAGAGTCAGCCATCTTCTATGTCTGTTGCCTGCATCTCTTTCCCTTTGGAAGGTGCTCTTCCACTGGCATTCAACTTCCTTACTTTTGCCTCCTTAAGATATATCTTGGTTTTTCTGAAATTTGTAATGTTTGTAATGTCCTTTGTCTCTATCCTTAGATGCAAACTTGCATGCAGAATCACTTTGAGTCTTTAATTTGCACACAGACTAGCAATTTTGTTGCTTTGGAAACAATAATTAATATATAAAATGTCTTCCTCTTGCTTTTATTGTATCAATTTATTGGACAGAAGCTGTTTTACTATTACCTAGATGGTCTCAGACTATAATTTGTTCCATGGCCAGTAGGAGAAGGAAGCAAATAAAGCACGATAACATGGTTGTTACGCGTACCCATGATGGCTGTATGCTGTGTCAGGTCTAAGAACCCTGAATATCAATTGCTAAGGAGCAACAGCAAGAGAACTTGATTGCCTTATGTCCTTCTCATGGGCTTTTCATGGGCCTCTGGTTGGCCAGCATGGAAAACAGGATGCTGAAGCAAGGTTCTGCTCCAATCTGGAAGCGTTCTTGGAATGTTCCCACTGAAGAAGCCCCGCTTCTTGAAAACTCATACCATCTTTCAGACTTCTCCAACTGGCTTTCATCCAGAAGTTTTGGCCTGTAATTCTCATAAATCCTGAGTTTGACTTTGCTGGCTAGGGTAGATGGGAAGTGTAGTCCAAACCAACTGGAGAGCAATGAGTTGGCAGTGTCTGCCATATTCCTCCTGGATGAATGGCTTTAAAAACCAACTACACATATCGAGCTTTTTTCCATGACTATGAGCAACAGGAGAAAAACATCACTGAAAAATTAAAGCATTTTTCTTTGTCTAATTATTAGGTTAAGCAGATGCAGGATAAAGCTTTCATTTTATGAGGTGCTACTCCCAATAAATATCTCCTTAGATCTCTATCAAGACTACCAGGCCAACAAAGGAGACCATTCTTTGTATATTGTCAGGTATTTGACAACTTCAATTGTGAAAGTCCCCAACAGGCAGCAAAACAGGCTTCTTGGGTCCTCCCTAGTAGGTTACCATTCATGACTGGTGGACTATGTTCATCCTGATGAGTCAAAAGTTGCAAAAGCCTGGTCTGTATTGTGTACAGCTGTGGACAATGGGTCCATAGCAAGATGGAAGGCAATATGGGGGCAGGCACCAATTCGGCTGGCTTTAAACAGGGATTGGAAAAAATCAAGGAGAAGGCTATGGACGGCTTCTAGCTCTGATGGCCGTATTCTGTCTCCAGGTCAGAGGCAGAGCACCTCAGTGCTCCAGGCGCAGGGATTCTTGGGATGAGAAGGTGCTATTGCAGCCATGTTCTGCTTGTAGGTTTCCAGCAGGCAGCTGGTTGTCCGCTGTGTGGACAGGATGCTGGAACGCGCAGATTTTGGTCTGACTGAGCAGGGCTGCTCTCATGTTCTTCATGTCTGAGCATCTCTAATTAATTTACATGAACACAAGGAATGGGCTTATCATTAGCCTTGCTAAAATCCATATTTGAATTACAGGGCTGTTCCAGCACCTCATGCACCTCATTCTAACACCTTCAGGCATATTTAGACAATGACTAAAATATAATACAGCTCCACCACGTATGCCCCAGTCAGCCGTGCTGGTTGCAGTCTGCTGGAGATCGTATGAGTTTTTGTCTTTTCTAAAGATTAATAGGTGAACACTGCCTACGGCAGTAAATCCATCTGAACAATAGATGACCTTTGCCTATGGCAGTAAATCCATCCATCTGGGTTTATGTTTCCAGTTGGTGGGAACCAGTGTGGTCAACCATTACAAAAGTGAATGGACAAAGAAGGGGCATGGGTCAAAACACACACATCCATGTTGTACAGGGTGGGCCAAAGGTAGGTATACGGTACTGATTGGGTTCGGGGAGTGGGGAGGGTCTCACACAGTGCATGAACTGAAGGAGTTCGTCTTGCAAGCATGTACTGACCTAGTTGCTAACCGGAGTTTGTGTCACAGTATCGGGGACAGGCTCCAGGTATGTTGCAATCCTGGAGGAGATTTTGAGCACCTAAGCAACTAAACATGAGCAGATCTGTACTGTATTCCTACTTTTGGCCCACCCTGTATAAATAAATGGTTATACTGGGATTACTTGCGTCTAAAGTTCTCTGAATTGTGCAGAGGCATTATAACTTTCCTAGATAATTTTCCTCTTTTCCTCTACCATTTATCATAATGTCAGAGAACCATTGAACCCGAATACACTCCACGATCATCTGATTCTCCACAAGTCAAGCAGATGGATTGTCCGTACTATGCATATATGGGAGGCAGTGTGAACTGGGACTTGGGAGATCTCAACTGGCCATGAAGCTTGCCAGGTGACTCTGGGCCAGCCACAGACGCTTGGCTTCCCAGGGTTTTTATGAAGGTAATGTGGAGAAGATGAGGATCATGTCAGCTGCTCTGAATTCCGTGCAAGATATAAATCTCATAAATACTATCACAGTAAACCAGACGTGCAGTTAAACACCTCAAGGAAATGAACCAGCCAAATGCTTTATGTTCATTGTGGGAAAATCAAGATACGGCTGTCATACGGCAACTGGGGCAAGACGCTTCTCAGCTAAACCCTAAGCAGGAAGCAAAATGCCTTCACTTGGTCCTTCTAGCATATCGACTCCAGCAAACATCCTGCCTTTTGTAGGCATTTAGTAGGGAAAGCAGCAATAGATGAAATGAAAATCATCGTTGGGAAGCTGCAATTTTGTGAGGATACGTGACAGGATATATATTATTCCTGTTCTCACTGTATATTTTCTGCTAAAAACTACCCAATTCATCTGCTGCCCCATCCCTCTGCCTCCCAGTAGCATTCCAGGTGTGAGCTGTTGTTATCCATCTGTGCCGTGGGCTGGACGGAAGCAGCTGAGGGGAGTGATTTTCAACAGCAAAAGTGGGATAAGGGTAAGCATTCCTTTCCTGTCCCTCTTCAGTGAAAAGCACCGTCAGGGGGTGGGTGGAGCGGAAATGCATGCATATCCTTCCCTTATTTCTTTCAAACCCCTTCTCAAATCTCACCTTGTCCAGGAAGCCAGTCCAACAAGCCCTGAGACCCAAGCCTATTGTAGCTAAGCCAATGTATGTGTAATTCAAGTAGTCACATATTCATTCTCTGCTTTAGCCCTTTCTCTATTTTCCTCCTTTTCTTCTGTTGTTCCGCTGTGTCTATTTTAAGACTGCAAGCTCCTTTGGATAAAGACCAGTCAAACATGGTCTTCACAAAGGGCTATTCAATAATCACAACAACAGCCGGCATAATGTAGCAACCTTGAGTGGCAAACTACACACTTGATCACCTTCTCACTTCACTCCAGAAATCTGTTAATGTGAAGGGGCCCTAAATCTCACTGAAATAGACAGGATTTCAATTTCATGGAGGTTTACATATTCCCAACTGTCTCTGATTTACACTCGTACACCCAAATCCAGAAATCCTGGTACTGTACAATGGCAGGCATCTCCAGTGTGATGAGAGTTATGTGTATTTGTATTTCCATCTCTAAGATATTGCTGGATAAGGGTCTGTCTGTCTGTCTGTCTTTCTTTCTTTCTTTCTTTCTTTCTTTCTTTCTTTCTTTCTTTCTTAATTTGTTTAATGGCCACCCATTAGCATCACACTGTGTATTGTAGCCATGACAATAAAAATACCAATAAGTAATATAAATGAAATAATATAATTAAAATGCCAAAGGCAAAATAAAATATGGATAATGAACAAGAATAAAGCTTAAGTTAGTAAATTAAAACCAGTGCAAATTGATGCAAAAATAATCTAAGTGCTGCCACAGGTGCGCCAGTAAAAAAATGTTTTAGTCAGGCTCCTAAAACTCAGCTGAGTAGGGGCCTGATGAATCTCCGATGGCAATGCATTCCATACTTGGGGTGCCACCACAGAAAAAGCTCTCCTCCTTGCAGCCTCCCCACTAACACCCTCAGGGGGAGGAAGTCATAGGAGGGCCTCTGTTGATGACCTTAGACAATGGGCAGAAATATATGGAGTAAGGTTCTCTCTAAGATCATGTAGTCCCAAGCCATTTAGGGCTTTATATACCATGGACAGGACCTTAAACTCAGCCTGGACTGAAACAGGCGGCCAGTGCAAGAGACAAAGGAGAGGTGTGATACGTCCTTTTTTCATGAGAACTGGTCCTTATTAGCAACCACGCTGCTGTATTCTGGATCATTTGAAGAATCTGGACTGTTTTCAATGGAAGCCCCACTCTTAGTGGATTAAGTGCCAATGGTATCTATGCTGTAATGTGTTGAGCGAAGACTGTAGTCTACATTAGCTCTTATGAAAACAGAAGGTAATATCCAGATTATTTAACCAAAACTAAGGAATATGATTTTGACAATATACTCTGAAAGTGATGCCGAGGTACTTTTAAAATATCAGGTATAAGATCCAGTTCCTTTCCTTTCCTCCCCTCCTCCCTCTCTCTGGTTGCTGTTCATTATTAATAATTTTTAACATCTTATACTGAGGATCTATTTGTCTGTTGCATTTTTCTGATGGGGTTTATTTTTATGGAAAGTTATCAAAAACCTCACTAATTCTTGAAGTGTTTGGGATTATTTGGAGCATCTTGCTCACTGTTACCTGAGCAATCTGTGTTGCAGGATTAATCACTGGCACACTTTCAGTTTCTCCTGTGGGAATAAAGAATTTCAGTCAATTAACGGGACTTATTAGGCTTACTATATATAAAATGGGGGCATAATGATTTGCAGTCCACTTTAGATGCAAATCTGTCCCTTTTCTGGAACACACAGTTCTGTTCTGAACTTGCTGCATACACATATATATGCAAAATCTGCCGCAATGACAAGCAACAGTCATTTTCTGCAATGAAATATATCTATGGCCTGTTCTGAAGAAGTGACCAGAGAAGCTAGCAGTTGCTGCTGTACTGATCGTTGGCATTAGAACTATGCTGATTACGAGTAGCTACAGGATGAACTGTGTGAGGTGATGGAATACCTGACTCCAAGGCTCATTTTGTAGCATGCTAATTCAAGACACAGTGGCAATAGCACTGCTGGTCCAAGACATATGATGATTCAAACACAGCACTAAATTCTGCGCCCACATTTCTCTATATCACTGTACCATTTAGGCATACATTCTTGCATTCATTTATCACACTGAATTTCAGTGCCTGAAACAGGGCCTGCTTTACTTCTTCTAGATAAGAATGAAAGCTTGACCAAAGAGGATCATTTTCATAAAATATAATATCAATTGTGTGAAATTTCATGCTGAAAAAATCAGTCTCAGCCAGAAATGGCCTGGGACTTCTTACTGGCCAAAATGAAGTCAGGGAACCCATACTAAACAAAAGCTGTATGAGAGAGAAACCCACTCAGATGCCCTGGGTGTAAGAAAACCCTTTTTAGGTGTATATATTGATACTCCATCAGAGATTTGGTGAACAATAAAGGCCTATGAATGCATTTCGTACGGGAGCAGTTTTGTTTGGAAAGATAACATGAAGAAACAGTGTTACATCAGTGAAGGGCACTAACCTAACTCTGTGGTCAGCAGTTGGTTTACTCCACTTTTTTACTTTGGTTTTATTCTGTTTTAAATTTTTTAAGTTTGTTATAGTATGTTTTATTCTATTGTAAAGTTTTCTGTTTTGTGAACCACCCAGTGAAGGGACTGGGCCTGCTTCTCCCAAAGGATTCCAAGGTGGTCACCTCAGACTTTGAATTTGAACTGGAAGAAGTGGATGAGTCAGAATTCCTGGCTGAGATGCTCTGAGATAAGCGAAGCAGCTGGCAAGAACCAGTCAACATCTGGTTCTGGGGGAGATACTGTTAAACACATCGCGCTAGAGAGGAATGTAACATAATCAGTCCCATCATCCAACAGCAGCTCAAGAAAGCAGGTCAGTTGAGTAATGTCCAGTGTTTCTGCTATCTGGTTGAAAAGCAGAAGGAACTTCCTGAGGGTGGTGCTAACTCTGGTTGGAAAGAGAAGGGGAGATTAAGGACTGGTACCCACTTTTTGGCATGGTAATAATATCTCTAGCTCACTGGTTTCCTATCTTGATGAAGGTCTTCTTCTAGTACTCCTTTTATAACACAGAGTCTGGCTGGCCGGCTTGCTCTAACATAGTAAAGACTGTAATTAGGGTTCCTGTTGGGGATGAGGGTGGCTGTTGTTCTTGGTGCACACTCTTGCATCATGCCAATCTGGACTCTGAGTCTGGGAATGAAGTGGAGGAGTGGGAAGGGGCCTGGGAAAGTGAACCTCCCAGCAGTGAGATAAATGGCCATGCTTATCTCAAGGCTACTGTTCCCAAGTGTGCTCAAGCAGGTTTGGAGAATAATCAAAATATACAGCTGTCAGGTGGGGGCATGGGAGAGGAGCTCTCAGAGACAGAAGAAGCTGACATGACTCATAATCCATGACACGACATCAGGAGAGGAGAGCTAGCCAACTAGGTCAGTATACGGGCAATACTGACCTTGGCTGGTCCTTTTCAGTTCTCTTGGAAACCCTGAAATCCAATGATGCCAGAAAGGATGAAAAGGAAGAAAAGATTGTTTTTTCCTTCTGCTGAGATGATGTGAATCTGGCAGGATTTTTGATGAGGTAGATTGTCTGCCTTCAGATCTCCTTTCATGCCTCGTGGGGTTGCTCTGTTAGACTGATTTGACTATGGATGCCTCATTGTTAATTGTGCCTGCTCCAAATGTATGAGGTTTACAGTCCTAAGGTGGCCACATATTCATTTGCTTTTTCATTATGTCACTGCACTCCCATAACACTTATGTCTGTTTAAAATTTGCTTCTGCTAGATTCAGAAAAGGTACCTGAAGAACAAAGTCAGTAACACAGTTTTCTTGTGTTCGTATTCTCCCCATGGGCAGTATCCCCTGCTTTATATCAGCTTCTTGCCCTCCCTTGTCATTTCTGTACCTTACTTAAAGGGCAGCTTAAACTGGTTTTGCAGCCATCCCTTTCTCCAGGAAACTCTGAAAACTGTAGTTCAAGAGTTGGGTTAAGGATTTATAACAAAAGTCAAACCATCCTAAGCAAACTACAATTATTAAGAAGAAGCCATGGGGAATCTCTGGGGGAGGTGCTCTTGAAGGACCAGCTGTGCAGCTCATGAGTGTTCCCAGATGCATCCCGGTTTGGAGAAAAGCAGGTGGTAGTGGTGACCAGGAATGCTTTTTACAAGCAATGGCTTGATTGCCAGCTGTGGCCCTGCCTCCAGCAGCCAGTCCTGTCTATGGTTTACTCATACGTTGGGTCCTTCCAAAATAGACTAGTGAAACATGGGGCTGGCTCTGAAGATGGTCCAGAACTTCAGCTGCTGCAAAATTCAGATACCTGGATGTTGGTGGAAGCCAGAAAAACCTGCCATGTGTGCTGAGATCTACCTCGGGAGTACTTCCGAAGTGCTCATTAAGTTCAGTAAGATTAGCATGCACTAGAGACACAACACTCTCAATGGTGACACCATATCTATGGCACTCCCTTTCAAATGACCTACATCTTGGCAGATTTTTAAGATCTTCTTCAAGGCTGCCTTTGACTGATTCCTTATGTCAGACTAAGAGTTTTGTAAGTAACTTCTGGACAGCTGTTTTGATGAGATCACCTGTACCTGTAATTTGTACTTTGTTTCTCATTTCTTCCATGCATTGCTTTCAGGTGGCTTAAAATAATGTAAAGAACTGTAGAAATAAATAAAGAAAACATGGTAAGGTAGGCATACTGGGATATTGCTGGTGGCATTGGATGAGAGATTTGTAGAGATTTTCCTGAAAATATAATTGCTTTTTAGTGTGGAGATTGAGAACCAGAGGCAATGAAGTCTGACATTCATTATGTTAAACCTCAGAGGGCCTGGATTTCCTTAGGAAAACGGGACACCTCTGTAACTGTTCACTTACATAGCAAGTGATGCCCTCTTTCAGCCAAAGTAAGATGAAATAATTCCTCAGTGGGAGGCAGAAGACAGAAAATAATAGAGGGTAATTCTGCTCCTCTTTCAATCCACACCTGACATGAATTTTAATTTATTTAACCCTTAGCAGCTCTTGAGTTCTGACTAGAAATGTCAGTTTATCTTCCTTCTTCCTGGAGAAGGCTGCAGCTGGTGGGATTATGCTATAAAGATATTCAAGGATTCTTATTGCAGATATATATTGCCTTCCTCGTTGGGACTTGATATATCCCAACATTTGGTCAGAAATGATATTTTTCCCATAATGTAGAATATAATGTCTAGATTTTTCTCTTTTAGTGAATGAATTCAATTAAAATTACCTACTGTTGTAATAAAGTGAATTTCTGAGCTGCAAACACTTTGGGAACAGAGGTTACTTTTAATTCCTATTTGGCACTTTTAATCCAGACAGGTCTAACCTTTCATTTGCAGAAATTCCTGTTATAAGCTTTTTCTGCCAAATTTCCACCCAAAAACTAATTTCTAAATATCAGTATTGACAAATGTATTCATTTATGAAGTAGTCATATATTTTTGTTTCCATGTGAGAAAGCAGCTGACAGCATTTCATATACTATGAACATTATAACAAGAATCCGATATAAAATGACACTGAAAAACTCATAATATAGCTCTAGCAATATAATATAGCAAATAGTTTAGAATAGCCTTCCCAATCTGGTGGCCTGCAGTTGTTTTGGCCTACAGTTCCCAGTCAGTATGGGCATGCTGGGCAGGGATGCTGAGAACTGTAGACCAATGCATATAGCAGACACCAGGCTGAGGATGCCTAGCTCAGGTTATTTCATGTAGCAGCTTACCTCAGAGCTCAGGTGGGTCTCCCTTCAGAGGAGACTGTTAAAGTTGAGGAGTTACAAGCGAAAGACTGGGGACTTACACAGTTCTACCTGTCCTGAGGGATCTGGCCTGGGATCTCATTAGTTCACCTTGATGTATGTGGAAGCACAAGCATCATGTCCTAATTGTAGAGACCTGAGACACCAAGTCCCTACAGTCCAGATGCAGGCTGAATGAGCATCACTTATGCTGGTCCAGAGTGCTGACAAGAACTGGTGCATAATTAAAGTAGACTGAGTAGTCTGCAGTAAGTTTGGTGTGCCCTTAGAGGGAAAATTACTCACCTTACCTTGGGATGCTTTCAGAACCCCTGGTTGGGCACTTAGCCACTTCATCCCGCCTTGTTGTTGTTATATGATGTCAGGGTACCTCTGCCTTATGGTAAGCCTATGAATTAAAGCCCTCCAAAATATCCTGCCCATGACAGCTCCACTCAGCTCTCCCAAGTTCAAGGCTGTAGCCTTTATGGATTCAACCCATCTTCCCATCCATCCATCTTCCCTTTCGTCCACTACCTTCGCCTTGCCCTAACATGATTGCCTTCTCTAGAAGGTCTTGCCTTCTCATGATGTTTATGAAGTAGGACAGCCTCAGTTTTGTCATTTTTGCTTCTAGGGAAGTTCTGGACCCATGTGTTTGCCTTCCTTTCAGTCCAGGATATTCACAAAGTATTCCTCCAGCACCATGTTTTGAATGCATCCATTTTCTTTGTGTTGGCTTTCTTCCCTGTCCAGGTTTCACTCCCATACATTGTGATACAATTGTTTGGATGATCTTGACCTTGGTCTCTAGTAAAACTTCCTTATATTTGAGGAGCGTTTCTAGTTCTTTCATTGCTGTCCTTCCAAATCTTTGCATTTCTTGGCTGCAGTCTCTCTTTGAATTGACAGTAAAGTTTTGTGATTCTTCTGTGGACATGATTTTTGTTTTAACTACTTCAATCCCCTGCCTCAGCTGCTATTAAAGTATAGCCAATAGAGGAAGCCTAGGTCAGGGAGTTTGTGCCATCTGTTTCTGAAAACCATGAAGAGCCTGAAAAGGCTATGGAAAGTCTATCTAGATAGGGTCTTCTTGTATCCTGCCCTAGGAGAAGCCAAGGAACTCATGAAATCAACTTTCAGATGAGCCAGGAAAACTGTATTCCGTTGATTATTGATATTATTGTTTTTTTCTAGAGGAGTTATGAACAGTTTTCTGTCTGTTTCAGTATTTCAATATTGTAAACTGCCTTGGCAGAAAGGTGTTTTGAAGATGTATTGAATACATATCCTGAGTGAATGAGAAGGGAGTGACTCTTCTGCCATATCAGCATAAGAAAGCCAACAACAAGAAATAAATACCTAACATTTTTTATACACGTTTATCTCAAGAGAACAGGCAACGTGGATACAGAGCTTGGCATCAGTTATGCCTAACTGACCCCCAGTGAGCAATTCTGTTTCTCGGAGAACATCAGTTAATTGCAAGGCTGCTGAAATTAATTTTTACTTCACCTAATCCTGCGGAATGGGAGTTCAGTACGCAGACATAATTTTATATAAGCACTACAAAAAGACTAAAAATCTCCTACTAAAAGCAGGTTCTGTGTAGCAGTTTCATTTAATTCTAAAAATAATTAATCTTTTCTGGAAAAGAAACCATACCTTTCTGCGTTTGCAGCTATAAAGCTCGGTTAGTATTCTTTTGCAAGGTAATGTAGTGTAAAACCAATAAAGCATGGTGTCAGACCATTTGCACAGATTGCACTATAAAGGTCACACCATGTGTGAATATGATCAAAGGTACACATCAAGCCAAGTGTGTGATTTGTCACAGTCCTGCTAATTATTTTTGAAGTTACCACAGCCCTCCAAAATATACCAGGGGGAGGGTAGTGGGTGGGAAATGCTGCCAGCATCAACTATTATAGCATTTTATCCTTCAAAATTGAGTCCCCAAAATGGTTGGTTGTGGAATTAACCACCCATGACTCACTTCATTGAACAAATCTTCATTTAAGAGAATAAACACACATATATTTCTAATTTCATGGTTTACATACAGCAGTGCCTCTGTAGTGCTCCTATAAATGGGGTGTCCACCTTTTACCAGGATTGTGTGTTCTGGTACCACTTTTCCCTCCTTCCCAAACATATAGCCGTACTATTTTTAAAATCTATTTTTCATTCCATTTTTTTTTCATGCAGTCGAGAGAACATTGTGCCATTATTTTAATCTCTGTGGAAAAACATATTTACCTTCTTTTCTGTTTGAATCCATGCTTCTTAAATACGTTTGGTATTTTTTCAAGTCCAGTCAAAACATCTCTCCCCTTTTCAAAGAGCTTTTATTATTCCACAAACAACAAAAACAAACAAAAAAGAAAAGAATCAGCCTATCTTGTTGTTTTAAAGACTTTAACACATGAGCTCAGTGATTAATCAGATAACTCCTATTTTCACTGGTGGAAAAAAATAAAATTGAATTATTATTGATTCATTTTTTGCCAGTAGTGCCACAACTTGGAAAAATCAAAATGAGTTTAGTAACTTGCACTTCATGAAATACATTTGGCTATACTTCTATAGAACTGTTGTACTACTCCAGTCATCTTCAACCTGGTACTTCCCAGATGTTTTAGACCTGAATTCCAATCAGTCTCAGACAGTATGTACAATGAATCGTCAGGAGTGCTGGGAGCCATAGTTCAAAACGTCAGAAAGGAACCAGGCTGGGGAAGGCTGTCTATTTTAGGAAAGCGTCTACAAAAATAAATTTCCTGAGCCAGGGGAAGAAAGCCAATTTGCCGTGATGTTTAACTAGAGGAAAGGGTTGGCCTAAGCAAGGGCAGTAGAGAAAGCTGAAGAATTTCTGCCCTCATTGAAGCTGGTTGTACTAAGAAGCCAAGGCACTTCTGTGCTCCTTTTATGTTCTCTTAAACTCTAAGCATGTCAATTTCCACACCAAAGCAAAAGCCTTATGATATTTCTCAGCTGTCTCATAACCTCAGTTCACTAGCTCAGAGGTGCCATTGCACTCATGTCCTGCTCATAGCATGAAAGTCATGGAATGCTGTGGACCAAGTAATACAACAATCTACTTCTACCCACCCTTAATTTAGGTGACATACACTCTAATTTAAAAACCAGAACTAAATCAAATATATAAAGTGAGGATCAATAAAACCAGCCTGCCTGCAGAAGCTGTACATCAAGCTAGCACACTGAGTCACCTTTGCTAAGCTAGAAAGGCATGTGCCTGCAAGCAGGTAGGTGACCACATGAGGAAGTGGAGAAGGGGCTGGACTTGATGGCCTTAGAGGCTCCTTCCAACTCTACAATTCTATTCTAAATGGAATGGAATGCTGGTCATAAGGCAAAACATATCCTTTCTACTATAAAAACACAGACTAGAGGGAGAATATCTGTATTTTAAATGTAAGCAAATTTTTTTCTAACATTAACAGCACTATAACATTTGCCAGTGTAATTACCAAAAAGCACCGCTCCCTAATTGCCACCCTCCATATTTCAGTTTGAGAGAAGCACTGGAAAAGGACTTTCCCCTTGAAGATTAAAGGCCTCAGGTAAGTACATATGGGAAGAAGCAATCTTTTAGATATGCCAAGGTTCAAAGTTGTACAGGGCTTTTCAGGTCAAAACCAGCAATGTAAATGGAACCCAGAAACTGATTAGGGACTACGATGTTGAAAAAAAATCAGTGAGATTTGCTCTGAATCCTTGATCTCTGAACCCTTGCCTCCTGTTCCGCATCCATTCAACTTTCCAAACCAACTCAAGTTTCTGGACCTTCTTCAAAGACAGCCCCACATACAACACATTGCAGTAATCTGAACAGGAGGCTGAAAGAGTACGGACTACTAAAGCCAAGTTAGCCACATCCAGATAAGGTCACTGTTGGAATCCTAGCTGGCACAGTGCACACTTGTACCTCTGGTGACCATGGTGGAACCAAGCATTGCAAAGAGAATAGCTTGGATTAAACACGGAGGGCGTGCTTTTAGTGGGCGGGCTGTGGGCGGGCGGCGGGTGGGGTTGGTGCATAGTTTAGGAGCCAGCAACATCATCTAGAGGCCAGGGAAATCTGCTTCACCTCTGCAGCAAACCAGAGACTGATTCCCAGGCACACGTTTGGGTGCCAGCAGCTACTAAGCACCTGAATTTTTGCGTTCCTGTTCAAAAAGATAACCAAACAAATGCTGACGATGTAGGAGAGGATGCTGGTGGCTCCAGTGCCAGTGTGCTCGTGTATCCAGTCCATCCTTTCCTAAAATAGGCTCAGAACCATGGGCAGCTCCTTTAAAGTTCAGCCTTAAACCTAGAATGCCCCACCGCAATACGGCTTTTGCTTACTATAGCCAAAAACCAAGGCTATTTTAGGTTGTGTTAGCAGAAGCATCATATCTGAAATGTAACAAACCATAAAAATGTAATATTGGAACTACTCATTTGGATCATTGCCATTGATTTGGGGCATCAACATTCAAGGAAGTTTTGGACAAGCTATAAATGATACAGAGGTAGAAAAAAATCACCAGGGTATGGTACTGCATATTAGGAATGTACTGCTCTGAACATGTGGGTAAGCAGTAAAAGGTGCTCAGAAGAGACATATGTATTATGATTACATTGGTTTCAACTGCAATTTTAAGCATATGTTTACTCTTTTACCTTTAAATCAGAGAAATGTAAAACATACTTAAGCTGAGTTATACTTTTAACATGCTGCCAATGGGATTATTATTTAAAAATGTTAACAGAGCAATCCTATGCATGTCTACCCAGAAGTAAGTCCATTGAATTCAATGGAGCATTTCCTCAGATAAAGTGAAGATAGGATTATAGCTTAAATATTCATTTATTATTATATATTATTTTAGCTATGCATTGCTATATTTTCAAATAGTATAGACAGAAATTCACTTCAGGCCTTTCTATAAGACTTTATATAAGAATGTGTCAAAGAAGCAAATTTAGGATCTTATGAAACCTCTAAGAGGCTTCTTTTTGATTTAATGAGAAGTCAGTTAATGCACCCCTTAAATCTGACTCTATAACGATGTTAAAAATACAAAATACAGCACAACCACCATCAAATATTACAGTATTTTTATGGTATTTTTGCCACTGTTTAGTATTTCTTTCCTCCAGCACCTAAGTGTATTATACCTTACAAGAATTGTAACATACCAAACTTGCAAAAATATCTGAAAGAATACCCTCCACTCCGAGGTAAGCTCCACTGAGTTCAGTAGGATCCTGCACACATTCACCAGAGTAGGTATTACTTAACTCAATGAGGTTTACTTCTGAGTAGACATGTATAGGCTTGTGCTACATTTTAGCATAAAGTATTAAAAGAGAACTCCTTATAATACTAACTCATTGCTGAAACTCCTCAAATTTATGTTAACATTAAAAATAATTGAATAAAGCAGACGTACAATGCCTTTTAAGCTTACCTCCAGCAGTGCAATCTCTCGACTGCCTAAAGAGAAGATGAGGAGACAGCTGCAGAAGCCTGGTATTTTCCGAAGTAGGTCTATCACATGCTAATCATTAATTTCAATTCCAAGCATATCTAAACTTAAAGCTTTCTAATTATGCAATCTTCAGGTCACAGCCTTGTGTCCCTCCCTCCTGGTTAACACAGTTGCAAATTTAACATGAAGCCAAACTCTTAAAACAATGTTGATGTTTATGGAACTGCAAATTTTGGTTCTTCCCTCTCTACCAGTTTTCTTTTCCTTTTTAGTAGTCATGAAAGGCAGTGAGCTTTAGTGTAGAATGAAGAAGCAAGGCTCTTGGCATTTTTTTAAATTAGGAGAGGAGGAGGCAGCTGCAGGAAGCTGCTCTCACACAGCAACATTACTTAATACAGATGAACAAAGATGTAACCCAAACCCATTTCAAACTTCTTTCTTTAGTCAGAATCAGGGATGGTTCCAAAAGATAGCGAGGTCAGGCAGAAGAATTTCAAGCTCAAATAAACTGGATTAAATTCCTGCACATGCACACCAAATGCTGCGGGAAGGGGATCATATTTATAATTTCACACAAAATCATACAGGAGGGGTCCAGAATTTATCACTGTAACATCACATTAACCATCTCCTCCATTATTCTATTTCTGCACTTCTTTTCTGGACCAAGGCACCTAATGTCTCTGAGGAGCCCAGTATGCAACAAGCACGGGAGGCAGGTAGCTAGGTGGTGGGCACAGCAGCTTGGAAACATGGTTAGTTATGGCAGGCAGCCCACTGGATCAATGCATGGAGAAGCATACTTACCAAGACAGAGGTCTCCTCCTGCTTTATAGGAGAGCCAGGCAACCCTCTTTGGCAAAAAGCCAAGAAGCCCTCCCTATTAATCAAAAGTAACAGAGGATTTGGTGCTCCCAACCAATCTTCCCACAAGTCAACTGGAAAATATTTCATTCTATATACACAACCCTCCAGCTAAACATTGACTGGAGTTTGAAGTGCCACCTTCTGGATATGCTGCACTGTAGACAATTGGGGCACAATCGTACACAAGTTCAGACAGAAAGAAAGTCCTACAACTACCCACTCTCCCCAGCTAGCATAATTAACCCCCGCAGGGTCTACCATCACCTTGCTCTACCCTTCCTTTTCCTCCTGCAGTTTGATTTTCTGTTCTCTGATGGATGCATTCTTTTTCTCTAAAGAAAAACAAAGCATGAACAAAAACATCAAGCAACAGGGAAGCGCAACACTAGAGTCACCATGCAGACATGCAGTAAGCATGGCAAGATTTACTTCTAATTACCCAGCACTGGTGCAAAGCTTTAGTCATCCATTTCTCCTCTCTTGCAATCCGTAACATACCCCTTGAAAGTACAATTTGTGGATTTCCTACTTCATCAGATGCTTAAAGAGAGGATGACTGAAAGAAAAATTACTTACTACTAATTTACTTTAGAACTACAATTGGGCAATGGGGTGATCAAGCTATATAAACCCAAGAAAAACATTAAGTCCAGTGCTTTATTTGGTTAGACTTTATTTTAAAGCAATAATAACTTTTCTTCAGTACAGTAAGAAATTATTGGGTCGTGGTTCAAAGTTTTATAAGATACATGTTTAGTGCCTTTCTTCTATTAAAAAATACCCTACATTTCCAGCTTCAGCTTCAGCCCTGGTGCTGCTGTGTAATGAAATGTGCCATCCCATTCCAGGCCCTGAGTGTCTGTAAATTCTCCCTTTCCTTCCAGCCTAGAGCAGAATTTTTAAAAAAAGATTGTTAAAATGAAGGAAGTAGTCATTCTACTATACTTATTTATATTCTAATGGCACTTCACAATATCAACCTCCCAGTGATGGCCATTAGGCTGCCAAACATAAGGAACTTCATAAAAAAGATTCCTAATGGAAGTTTAGCAGTTTTGTTTTGTATAATAGAAACTTTCCCATCATTCTATTCCTGCCAATGAATGTGTATTGTTATGTATGGTGATCAGTTGACACCTAGTTTACAGGTATTTGGCAAAGGTATCTGTCACCTTCAAAAGCATGATGATCCTGAGCATATGACAAGGTAAGAAACCACCCTAGCAGGAGAGAGCAAATTAGCCTACAAGGCTATGTAGAGCAGGCTATATTTCTAATGCAAAGCTAACATACTAGTTAAGTATACATACTATCTATATAGATGTAGACAGATAGATCTCCAGATGTTTTTGACTTCAACTTCTGGCATTCCTGACCACTGGCAGGGGGATTTGAATGCTGAAGTTCCAATCAGCTGGAGATCTACTTCCTGCCAGGGGTTGGCAATCTGATCCCTTCCAGAGATAAATCAGGAAGCCTACCCCTGCTTTCAAGGAAACAAACATTAAGTTATTTTCCTTTCAGCGTACTTGTTTTCATTGAATTGTCCAGTGTACTTGGCTCCATTGGGAAATATGTAGGTTCCTATTCCATGCAACATGTTGTTCTTGAATTCACCTTCATAAACTGCACCTGAAGGATGTTGCAGCCTTCCTAATCCATTCATCTGATTTAAAAAGGAGTAGAAACAGATCAGTAGAAGCAGATTAATTTCCATTCATAAAATACTGACTCTGGCTTATCATTTCCCAACATTTAATACATTTAAGGAGCAGTCCTATGCACACTTAAATGAAAATATTTTTGTTGGTAAAATGGGGAAGAGTGGCAAGCCTACTTCTTGTGGATCTTTGCCTCCTCAGTGGAGCATTGGTTCTAAGACCAGAAAATTGGCATGTTATAAAGTCCCTCCTTTACTCTTGATTGACTCAAAGGCAGAAAGGTCAATCAAATGTTTTGGCAATAATGAAACATATCAAGCAGAGATTGGAGGTAATATCATATAACCTCCCTAAGGGCATCATGTTATTCAAAATGCATTGTATGGCAAAGCTTTATATAATTTCTTTGCAATTTATAATAATGGAAAGCTCTTTCCAGGATTTTGCCTGTCACTACTATTCCAAAACACAGCTTACTTCAATGGTCAATATATGCAGTACTGAATATAGGAGGTGGTATTGGATAGTGGCTTTGCCTTATTTGAAAATATTTTCATACGCAAATTGGGGGCATTAAATCTAAGCATACCCTTAATTTACACAGACAATATAGTTTGTCTTTAAATATATTGAGGAATACAGTCCGAACACAAACAGTGCAATATTTGAATAACTAATATGGCTTGAGTTTCACTAGGCAAAGGTGCAAGCATATGCAAGTTTAGTTACTTTGTTTTTAGGTATTTGCAAATAGGAATATACCTTATCATTCTTCCAAGTTCCTTGGTAAATAATCCCATCTGGAGTGGTATGAATTCCATATCCATTCCTCTCAAGGACTCCATCAGCTGTTCTTGTACAATCTCCGTCTGATGAAGCAAAAGAATAATCTGGTGGGGAAACCTTTTGAAAAAAGTTACATTAAGTATGCTACTTTAATATTTAATCCTTCACTGCAATTCTTCAAAATGTGGCAGCATAGCATATTATCATTTCACAAATGGCTTGCCTACATTCAATTTTCCCCCTTTCAGAGCATTCTACTTTTCTCTAAGTTTTGTTAGTTTTCCTCTGACCCAACAGCAATTTCTAGAAAGGAATCACAGGTTTTCCCATAATACTATGTTAACATGTGGGAGAGGATCAACAATTTGCACTCTTTACTCCTTCTTTTTCCATTACTAGTTTTCATTTCGAATCATCACATAAGGTTACCCACCCCCCAAATACAAAGTTACATACATTAACCTGTATAAAAAAAAGATATTTTACCATACTTATCTAGGTTTGGAAATATGAAGGATATTTTATACACTTCAGCACCTATTCAGAAAGAGAGAATTAATTTCACCTATCTTTAAAAGAAACACAGATCATTTTAACAATCTAAGTATTAACCTATATTTAAAACTTACTTATTTGCCCTGGCTTTTCACAGTCATTAACAAATCTAAATACTGTTATGCTTGCAATAATGTATTGTTTTGTAATATGTTGTGAACTGCTTTAGGATTTTTAATATGGGAAGCAATATACGTGTTTTCTAAAACAAATGAATAGATATTGTGAAACAATGGCAAATAATGCATAGCACCAATTATAACTATAATAAATCTTTAGCATACGGGAATGTTTTAAAAGCTGAGTCCGTTCTTACCATCCACACTCCTGAGACTAGAAAAGTTGGAAAGATTCTCAACTACTTGGATGGGAGTTCACAGACTTTTTAAAAATGTTCCTCTACACCAGGACTGAGCAACCCGATGCTCTCCCGATGTTTTGGACGAGAACGCCCATCGTCCCTGATCACTGGCCATGCTGGCTGGGGCTGATGGAAGCTGTAATCCAAAGCAGCTGGTGCGATGGCAATCCTTACTTTATACCTGGAAGAACTGCCCTTTCTGGAACGCCATTCCTCTCCAGCCATGCTTGCATTAAGGTTGTTGGTTTGCATCAAATCTAGGAAAGGGGGACGCACGCAAGACCGGCCCACAGCCAAGGATGCTGCGCGCATCTCTCTCGGGCAGCAGAAATGCCTCTCCAGGCTGAGCCCGGGGACGGGCGAGCCGAACTGGCGCCTGAAGCAGCCGCTCGAGCGTGCGGAGGAGCGGGGAAATCCACCGCGCCGAGCGCCGCCGCACCTTCGGCCGCTGCCTGAGCAGCTCCTTGATTTTCGAGGCAAACATCTACAGACACGACACAGAGCCGCCCAGGCAGGAGCCGCCACTTACCAGTCATGTCTTTGAAGGAGTGCCGCGCGCGGTTGCTATGGAGACCGGACTCTCCCGGCACCCGGAAGGCGAAAGGGATGCGCCATTCACTTCCGGGTGACTGGTGCGTTCCTGGGCGGTGTGTTGGAAGCCGGTTCTAACAGGTGAGCGAAACCGAAGGAGTTGGTTGGGGGTGGCGTGTGTGAAAGGCGGGATGGGAGGGGATTGTGTTTATTATTGTTGCACGGCGGGGGTGCAGTGCAATTGTGGGCTCTTTGAGGCTTAATTGTTGTGTTCTTGATTGCATGGAAGCAACCCTCAGGAGCCACAGAGCATGAGAGGGGCCGTGGGAAGGAAGCTCGTTTGAGAGAGATGCGTGTGTAATATGACAGGGCATAGAGGGGGGCTGTGGGGTCGTGGTAGGACCCACAGCTGACTGGTAGAGTCCTTGCTTTGCATATAGAACAGCCTTACTCAACCTGGAGGCATTCCAGGTGTGTTGGGTAGCAGTTTCTATAATTCCTTCAGCCGAGTGCCCTCGAGGCTCCAATTCGCATCAATCCTAGCCATTCTAAGGAATTAGTAAGAATCACTGCTATCTTGGCTGCCTGCCTACATGGTAATTCTAGTGTCATACTTCTATGTTTTTGCTGTTTTGTTTGCTTACACTTTCTTTTCCTTTAAAGAGAGAAAATGAGTTCATCAGGGAAGAGAAGGGGAAGACCAAACAGAGGGGGAGGAAGAGGAGGAGGTTGTGGTAAACCCAACAAGCATCAAGCCAGTGGCAGCAAAAAAGGCTTAAACAAGCATTGGGATGAAGATGATGATGATGATGATTTCTGTGTTTTTGGTGGTGCAAAGCATATAACCAGGTTAGCACAATGAAAATACTAGAAAATTAAATGTTGGGATTTATGTCATCTTAAAAAATCTTTTGGAAGTCCATAGAAGATTGACTTTTTTAAAAGAAAGATTTGGAGGTTCTGTAGCTTAGTGCCAACACATATGTTTTGCAAATGGAAGGTCCCAGTTTCATATTTTGTATCTCCTGCTTTAATGGACCTGGTAGATGATAATGGACAAACCTCTCTTTCTCTTTGCCTGAGGTCCTGTAGGGCTATTACTAGTCAAAGTAGGTAACACTGGGGCAAATGAACAAATTGCCTCATGTGGTATAAGGCAGCCTCCTATGATCCAGTAATAAAAGCGAAATGCCATGACTTAAGTTCCCATTCACAACATGGTTGAGTGTTTATTAGAGATTATCACAGAGACATGTCTTGTGAGGCTTGTTTAACAGCAAGTTTAATGCAGCTGATTTTCATTTATGGTGTCTATCCTGAGTGCCACCATCTGTTGAGGGAGAGGTTGACAGTGACTACTAGACAGAATAGCTTAAAATGCTACTCTGTTTTTTGAGAAAGTATATCAGAAACCGCTTCCCTATATAACTGCAGTAAGAAAGAGGTTCTTTTTAACATAGGTGGAAAGGGATGTGGTGTTGATGCTGTAGGTGCTTGTTTTGTGTGACACAACAAGATGCTGGTACCCAGTTGGCTCAGTGGATTCAAATAGTCAGTTGATTAGTACAAATTGAATGTATTGAACTGAGAGGGAATCCGTTGTGTTTGAAGATCAGAAGAGTGGCTACCTGAAGAAGAACCCTATTTTTGGTGGTGCCCCAGCTATGGAACATGCTCCCCAGAGAGGTGCACCTGGTACCAACACTTTTTTCTTTTCTGTGACAGGCCAAAACCTTTTTATTTTCCCATTATTTTAAATGTTAATACTGTTTTAAGATCGGGTTTTATTTACTGTATACTTTGATGCTGTATTTTACTGTATTGCTGCCCTGAGACACAGTGAAGGGTGGGATGTAAAAGCAATAAATAACAAAAGTGCGTATAGTCAAGGCTATGGTTTTCCCAGTTGCAATGTATGGCTGTGAAAGCTGGACCATAAGGAAGGCTGAGCGCCGAAGGATTGAGGCCTTTGAATTGTGGTGCTGGAGGAGACTCCTGAGAGTCCCCTGGACCCGCAAGGTGATCAAACCAGTCAGTCCTAGAGGAGATTAACCCTGACTACTCCTTAGAAGGCCAGATACTGAAGATAAGACTCAAATACTTTGGCCACCTAATGAGAAGGAAGGACCCCCTGGAGAAGAACCTAATGCTGGGAACAATAGATGGCAAAAGAAGAAGGGGACGGCAGAGGATGAGGTGGCTAGATGGAGTCACTGAAGCAGTTGGTGTGAGCTTAGGTGGACTCCAGGGGAAGGTGGAGGACAGGAAGGCCTGGAGGAGTGTTGTCCATGGGGTTGCGATGGGTCGGACACGACTTCGCGACTAACAACAACAACAAAGCAATCAATAAATGGTATGAATCTTCTCACAGCTTCAGTATGTACTACAGATGTGAAGCATACCATCTCCTAATTATTTGGCGTGCCTGCCTGAGAATCCCTAGGAATAGAAGAAGCTGGATATTGGCCAGACCCAACATTACTGGTTTTTTTGTGAAGTGTTTTTAGTTAATGTTTATGCATGTATGTATTTTCTATTACATGAATACATTCTTCTTTTAACGTCAAGTCCTGTTAGTAGAGGATATGGACAGGCCAAACATGATTCTAAGAGTAAGATGCCACTGCAGACACTGTACATGACTTCAGAGAATCAGAAGAGCGTGAAAGAACTTCTCCGTGAGCTCCAAGGGCAAGATCTGATTGCTGGTGCAGAGTGAGTTTTCTAAATATTAATTTCACTATTAAGGAATTATGATTCCATAGTACAGAGCTGAACATGTACACCTTTTATTTACTTTAGAACGCACAGTGACATCATATCTTATGCAAATAGCAGTTGTATAATTTTGTCGCTTTTCTGGCATAAGAAACAAGGCATCTGCTTATCTCAGGGGTGGCTCCATTCTTTATATGTCAAGTACAATTACAGTATGTAAACTGGAGTTTTCTGTAGTGAACATATCAGGTGTATGGGGCATAGATATCAGAGGAACTGCCTGCTCTATTTGAACCTATGGAGACCTTATTTGGGTTCCCCTCTTGTCTGAGGTGATGTACCAGAGGATAAGGGCGTCTCTGTGGTGACACTTTGTTAATGGAACACCTACTAGGCATCAGGTTAAAACATTTATTTTCACCTATTTTTAATAGACACGGGAAGGTTTTTTATGTTGCTTGTTTGAGTTTATTATTGTGTATTGAGAAGACAATGATGCTAGGGAAAGTTGAAGGTAGAAGAAGAGAAAGACCAAATGCAGGATGGATCAATTCTATAAAGAAAGGCACGGCCTTGAGTTTACAAAAGCTGAGCAGGGCTGTCAAGGACAGACCATTTTGGAGGGCATTCATTCTCAGGGTTGCCATAAGTTAAAGATAATTTGATGCCATGTAACAAGAACAGATGGTTAACTCTGCTTCTGTTCACCACTTGCTAGGGAACAGGAGTAGGAGGATTCTGTTGACTCATTACCTACTTGTGGGCTTCCCCTAGCAGCTGGTTGGCAACTATGTCAGAAGAATACTGGACTTGACAGCACATAGCAGCAAAAATAGGGTTTATAGTTAACCACCTGGTGTTTCTGCTTCTGTTGGTTTACTGTTGTTTCAACTTAATTATGTTTTTAGTATTTATTTTGTGTGCTAATCTTTGGAACCCGCCTTGTGAATTTTTTGGAAGCTGGATTATAACTAGCTTCCAAATAAATAACAGTAAATAACATGTTTTATTTTGAACAACCCAAACTTCCTGACCCTGTCAGGGTTCTCAGCTCATGCACATGGGAATTTTAAAAACTAGAATGCCGTTTGTGTTACCTGAAACATCCTGGAGTGCTTTTGGAATTGATTTCTGATCCTCCCTTGTATCCTCCCTTTTCAGTTCTCCAATGTTTCCAGCATATTTTAACTGGGAAGAGGGTCTTCACAGTTATGGAGGCCTGCTTGTGGGATGTTCTCTCCGGGTAGATTCACCTGGTGCTTACCCTGTTAACCTTTCAATGTCAAGTAAAGACCTTAATATTTTTCCAGCCCTTTGATACATAATGCAACTGTTTAGCTTCCTTATTTTTTAATCTGTACTTTATTTATTGGTACCGTTTTGTTTGGCTATTGCCCTAGATTTTGTGAGCTATGCTTGGAATGGCTTTTACATTAAGGGGTAGGATACAAATTGATAAAATAAACCTCAAAAGGAGCATATAGGTGAGAAAAACACTCTTCCTCTATGACTTTTCAGACTCTTTTTCTCCTCTCTTTGTCTCCAATGCTAAGGTGAACTGTGCCAGAGGAAGAGTGTTTGTGAGAGGGGAAGGGTGCAGCTTCCTTTGCTTTTGTTTCTTTTTTAAGAGTAACAGTGCAGCGGTGCAGAGCAAAGAGTAAAATACATTCCTCAAATCCTAGAGCTCTGAGCCTGAAATCCTTTGCTGTTTTTTCTAGGACACTTGTATTGGGTGAAGATGATTTTGACAAACCAGATTTCTTGGATGATGAGCAGTGCTGGTCAGATGATCAGGCAATTTCTAAAACTAGTACATCTGCTTCTTTTCAAGCACCTATCACCCATGTTCCTGAGGTTGAAGTATCTTCGTTTGCTGTGCATAAACTTTCCAGGTGATTTATTTCTGCATAAATAAAATAGAAAATATTAACAAGGAAGTAGGAATCAGGATTAGTAGGACAGGAGTCCTGTTTAGGTACAGCTGTATGAAAGAATTCAAAATGTGCCTTTCATTTGGAATCCCTGGCCCAAGCACAGTCTAGAGAGTCTTGCATTTCATCTACTTCAAGCTGCAATGAAATTGCCAAAAAGACAAATTCTGACTGAAAATTCCAAATGATGTTTGTGTGTGTTACGAATGGGGAAGAGAACAAAAGTATTCCTCGTTGAACTCAGCTAAGACATTTCATAGCCTATCTTTCCCTGTTTTTACACCTGTACCTAGTTATTACTCCTAATAACTTTCCTAGGAAACCTTCCAAGTAAAAGCTATTTTCCTAATTCCATCTTTCCACACACACTCACTGAAAACAAAATTTCATGTTCTGGAAAAAGCTCTAACATACCCAAATTGATGAGTAATGCACACTATGTAAGGCATACAAGGAAAGCAAACTTAGACAAATATGCCCAAGTTTTATATTTTATTCCTCATGCAAAAGCCACACTCTAAACCTCAGGAATGCAGAACCTCTTTCAGTCCAAGAGCTCAGCTCATTTTCAGAGAAGCACTTTGGGGCTGCATTCCAGTGGTGGGTGGGACTGAAAGCAAAAGAGGTAAATGCCCTTTAGTTTATTTTAACTTAAAGCTAAAATAAGTTAGCTTGTAACTAGCTTGTTTACTGCCTGTATCTAAACAGTAGGAGAGGAATGTCAACCTTTCACAATGAATTCCAACCTCCTTTTTCTAGATATGGTTTTGATAGTGAGCGTTGCCGAGCCGTCCTGCAATCCTGTAATGGTAATATTGGAGCATCCCTGGAGCACTTGCTGTTACAGTGCTTCTCTGAAAAATTTGGAGAGAAGATCTCAGAAACTGCTGCTCAGGCCAGTACTGAAGACTGTCTGGAGCAAAGGCAGGAAGAGGCTTTTGCCCTCCATTCCATCTGTGGAGACAAATTTGTGGAAAGAATTAAAAACCGGGTTTGGACTATTACGTTAGACTTGGCGTACCTAACACAGATGCTCAGCAAGCCAAAACGAGGGAACAACAACCCCAGTAATGAGCTGAAGTCAGCTTCCCTGGAAATCTGCAGACATTACCTCCAAGGACACTGCAGGTTTGGCTCAAGATGCAAATTCAAGCATGAATCTCCTCACAAGCAGAAAACACTTCCCTGTATTAGGGAAGATGCTCATCTCAAACTTAACAGTGATAACTCTCCTGTGTATGAACTGGAAGTAAGATTTCCTGAGGGCAACAAATACCCCTATCAGCCACCCCTTGTGGCATTCTATTCTACCAATGAGAATCTGCCCTTGTCTTGTCGATTGCACATTGCTGAATTCCTTTATGAAAAGGCCTTAATATCATCCGAATCTAATGAACCTGTTATTTATGCTTTTATAACGTGCTTAGAGGATGAAGTTGAAGTAACAAAACTGCTTAGTAAGACTTTCCATAAATACAGCAGTCCTCCATTACCTCTGGTGAAACCCTTGGCAAGAACACCAGCTGATGTCAATGAGCATATGCTCCCTAATAGTTCAGATGTTCCATATCAGATTTCAGAAGGTACATATGGTTTCATAAATTTTGTTGAACTGTACAGTTTAGGTGTTAAAAGAGGAGACTGTAGATAGAACTGAGAGCCCAAATTCTCCTCTCAACTGATATATTTGGTCTCCCATTCAGAGGCCCATGTGTTCTCCAGTACACTCATGGAGTTCTTCCACAAATCAGTGCTCTTGTTACAGGTCAGTTTAGGACTGTTATATTAGATGGTGATTTAGGAAAAACGGAGAATGCTGGAATTATTTTATGAAGTTGTGACTATAATTTTATGCATGCACACCCCCCTACACCCTACTGGTTATTTGCTGAATATATGGAAGTTACTGTCAGGATGTATGGTATGGTTGATGGATTTACTGTAGTTTTCAAGGAATTTATACTTCAGTAGTGGATTTCCCATTGTTTTCTCCTGGGGTAGAAAAATCACTGATGGAGGTCCACTCATGGTGCAAGGGAGAATGTGGCTGTTTGAATCCCTTTAAAAAGCAACTTTTTAAAAAAAATCTGTATTAGTGAATGACTACGATATAGGTCCTAATATATTAAAAACAAATATTAGCAGCAATTCTAATACCAATTTCTTGGCATATTGTTAAGTCATTTGAAATACAACACCTGACTAAAATCTATTTGAGGGAACAGTAGTTGCACAAACAGAAACCTGTGTTATATGTTGTGTTATACAACCACAAGGGTAGTGTTGCAGTATAGCACAATTACCGAGTTACATGAGCCTTTATTCCAGCTTGCTGTCCCTTTAAAATGTATTATCTCATTATCCTTGCTCTTAAAAAAAGCCATTAAATGACTACAAAATGCAGGAGATGCCCTAGAGGCTGACACTGTCATATCAAGGAAGTATCAGCTTCTATGAATGAAGGATCACAAGTATAGGGAAGCCTGTAGGATTTTGTTTGTATTTTCAGTACTGATTTTGGTTATTGATAACTGGAACTAGTTGTTTCTTCCTTAAGAGGAGAGTATATAAAATGATGAGGAATAAACAAAGGTACATGAGTACTGAAATGTGACAGTATATAGTGGGGGGGATTACTAGAATTGTCATGGTTTATGCTTGCTACCAAGGATCCTGTTTTGCTAGCGAGTCATAGAATCTGAAGAGATTAAAGTCATCAAATCCATCCCCACTATAGAGAAGATGAAACCATTTTTGTATTATGACATCTCAGACTAGTACAGTTGACTTCTGGAATTCGTTGTTTTTTTTTTTTTTCTTTTTTGAGTCAAAGCTTGTTAGTAATGCAAAGGAGGACTAAGGGTCCATTCCTATGCCTAATCAGATAGGAAAAAGGCCTACAACTTCCAGCATTCCCCAGGCAGCAAAATGCTGGGAATCATAGGCCTTTTTATGCACAAGATGGCACCCTAGCTATAATAATTGCAATGCAAGAATGTTAGGACTAGCTTTCTTATATGCAGAGAATTCCTCTAACATAACATTTAAAAGTGTAATGGAGAATGCTAACAGAGGTTATATATTTATTTATGTGACATAATACTGCACCTTTCAATGCATACCCTTAATGCAGCTTACAAAACAAATCCCTAAAAACATAATGAGCACTATGTTAAAAAGCCAGTAAAAGCTACAAAAAAGCAATAAGCAGGTACCAAGATCAAAGAAAAAGCAACTAAAACCAGTATGACGTTGCATGCCACCAAAGGTCCATGAGAACAGACATCTAGAAGATATTTGTGTATATAGTGCTTCCTTCACTTTTTCTGGACTAGATCCATCTCCAGCAGATATCTGCAGTACTAGATTAACTCTCAATGCTGTGTGCAAGTAAACAGATTCTAAAGTTGTGCTACACAGAATGAAAGCAAAAACCTTGTTCTGACCTGTAGGAACTTAAAGGAACAATACAAGGATGTCTGGAGAGAATTGCATCTTGTGGGGTCTTCTGTTATACAGCCTTTCCTCTGAAGTCTAACATTTTAGAAGAATGTATGTTAAGATGTTCTCTGTTTTAAGCAATGAAAGACTTGGTGATTGAAGAGGATGATGATGATGATGATGAGGAACTACAGGCAGTTCATGTAGAGATGGAAAGTTATGTAAACCTCAAAAAGAAGCTTTTAAAGAAGTATAGTACCCCAGCGAAGCCCATTTGCAAGGAAAATTTAAGAATTTGCAAACAGTTCAGCATAAAGAAGGTATGATTGAGTTTTAAACTGTAAACCTGCATCAGGTTGCATATGATGTTCTATATACTTTCAGTAACTTGTTTTTGTTTTAAGTTTAGCTACATATCTGAATAACAGCTCGAAGAAAATTCTGATACCATGAAATAGGAGAGAACATTGAGATTCTGATAATGCCACAGAACACCTAGTAGCAACATTCTGTTTTATGAATTCCCAAATTAGGAGTTTTAAGAATATTATAGTTTTAAGTATCATAAGGCAAAAACCTATACATTTTTGTAATCTATGCAATGATGATGCTGATGTATGATATACAAATGAGAAGATTCATATAACATCACCCCTGAAAATAATTTTCATAAATATCCTGAGTTTTTAATTAGGGTTTAATTATTGTCAACACCATATCTTTTGGTATACTCTTGGTCACTCAAATGCTGAGGGTGTTTATGTAAATCTTAAAAAGTCAGTTTGCAGTCTGGGGAAGCACTTGTGATAGGGCTGCAGCCCCATAAAAGTAATGGTGATGATGAGTATTAGTTAGTTGCTCTTTTGATTAGAATTTGCATATGTGTATAAGTAATCTAGGACAGCTAAGCAGGGATGGCATGGACAGGGCATTGTGGAGGGCATTTTTTCATGGGGTCCCCATAAGTCAGCAGCAACTTGTGGGTTGCGATAGGTCGGACATGACTTCGTGACTAGCAACAGCAAAAACATAAACAATTGGACGGAATAATCAAGAAACGTATTTTGTGAGAAAATAATAAAATTGGGGGTGGGGAGGAAGAAGCATATTTTGTGTTTAGTTAGGCAGCAAGCATGTTTAAGTCCTCTCTCCAGGGTAAGAGAAAGATCCCATAGATCTCATAGATCCCATCTATGGAATGACTTTATCACTGCAACCCATCTGGTGATGCCAACCTTGTTGTCTTCTTGGTGCCAGGTTAAGACAGCCCTTTAGGCAAAGGCTTTTAAAGATACACTTAGTTATCCAGGGGCTTGAGGGGATCACCCATCTCAGGGGTTTTAAAGGGTCATCTTTCCTGTATGTTTTAAATGTTTCTTTGATAAGATTTTATGGCATTTTTACTATATTTTATTGTCTTTTTAATATCTTGTTTTAAGCTACCCAGAGAACTTTGGCTATGGGGCAGTATAGAAATGAAATAGTAATAATAAGTTATTGTCTTATTTTTGATATATTGTAAATCATCCAGAGGGCTTCAGCTATGGGGTGGTATAGAACTGAAATAATAATAATAGCATCAACAACAGCAATAATGGTGCTTGCCATTTGCATTTGGTTGCCCAAGGGATGCTGTGAATTCTAGGATTTATTTCTGTGTAGATGTACACAGAATTGTATGTTTAATGTATTTCTTAAATTGGGAGCACCCTTTTACCTTCTAAATTTTGTAAACAATAAATGTTGAAGCCTGACTTGTGGTATTCAACATCTGGATCATTGTCAGAATTAGTTCTGCCTATCTGAGCATATTGAAGCTGTACATTAACAGAGTGCCTTATGGGTCCTATATGCCTCAGGGTGGGCAGGTTGCATATGATGTAAGTGTATTGGGGAGAATAGATAATTGTTGATCCTACACTGAAGATCAATTATGGCTGCTGTTGACTCTGTGCATCTGTTTGTCAGTCCTCCAGGCATTACCAGGCCATGTTGCAGGAACGACAGAAGCTTCCTGCATGGGAGATGAGAGAAACCATTCTTGGCTTACTGGACAGATCTCAGGTCCTGGTTGTGAGTGGTATGACTGGGTAAGGGTATGACCTGTGCAAAAAGACTTGTGTACACCTACCAATGAGACTAGCAACTCATCTGTTACTATCGAGAACTCTAAAGAGTCCCACCTTACAGGCAAGAAAATAAAGAGGACTTCCAGAAAGGAGGAACATTGGCTAGGTTCTTTCCTTCCTATTATTTTTCTGGCTCCATCAGATTTCAAATCTGCAAACTTTCAGGAAGTCTTTCCCCTAATTTCTTTGGCCTTTCCCTGTGTTTTATTGGACTTTCCTTGTGTTTTAGCTTTTTGTATTGTCTCAGCTAGATGTTTATTGCTGGTGTTTGTTGATTTTCTTAATTATTGCATTGAACAGGATTTCATCATGTAAATCACCTTGGTTTATGCCCTTAAAAGCAACCTTCAGATATTTCAGATTATCTGCTCTTATTTGGACTTTCTTACCTTTCACCAAAGGATGGGGTACCTAGCACAGTTAGCCTATAACAAAGATCAATGAGAGGATGAAAAGGCCTGGCCAGTTCCTCCTTCACTTGTTAATCAGGGTTGACGAAAAGGAGACCCTCTAGATCAGGGGTCCTCAAACTATGGCCCACAGGCCAGATACAGCCTGCCAAGGTCGTTTACCCAGCCCGCCTCAGAGCTTTTGGACTCGTTCAGAGAAAACAATCTCCGAATGAGTCCGAAAGCTCTGAACCGGTTCAGGTGTACTCTGAGTTTCAGAGACTAGGAGAGAGCCGGCGCACATGCCAAATTGTAACAGCTCCCTTCAACTGCACATGCATCGGCTCTCTCTGCTAGCTCTGGCTAGCTGCTGCTGTGCTGGTCTTGCTGGTGTGAATTGTGCATGCACTGGCTCTTCCCCCTATTGCATGCATGTGATGACTCTGAATACAGAGCAGGAATACGGAGTGGGAATATAGAAGAGAGGAGGGCGGTGGGAAGAGAGGGGGACAAAGACACTAAAAAAAGATAGAAGGTAAGAAAAATATAATCAAATTTCCCCGTAATGTTCAATGTAATAAGGTTAATCCAGGTTTTTTTACGACTAAAATATGAGCCACGTCCCTGGGCTGCGGGCCAAGCTGTGGCCGCCTCTCCGAGCCCGGGAGAAAGCAGCCGTTACCTCCCTCCTCACGGCCCTCTCCCGGCCGGGGGAGCTGCCCTGCACTCACCTCTCCAGGCTCCCGCTCCCGGAGCTGAGCGAGTGCCTGTGAGAAGACCTTCCTCCAGCTCGGAAGCTGGGTGGTGGTGAGGAGCCAGGAAGGCCTCGAGCAAGGTGAGAACAACCTCATGCCTTCCCCTCGTGGTGTGCTCTTCCTTTCGGCGGGCGGCACAGTGTCATTTTGGCTTCTGCTGCAGAGTAAACCATTTTTAATTAAAAGAAAAAAACACAGGTTTAAAAAAGAGAGAGAAACTCACTGAATATTCACTAAGTCCTGCAACCCGAATCCATCTTTACAAACTCAATGCAGAGACATAATTTGTAGAGATGGACTTGGGTTGCAGGACCCAGTGGATATTCAGTGAGTTTCTCTATTTTTAAAACTATATATATATATATATATATATATATATATATATATATATAAATAAAAACATCATAATTTTTAGCAGACTCAGAAGTTGCTCCTCTCCATCTCTCCTCATTTTTGCTCATGAAAAATAAATTGTAATGCAGATTTTGATGTAGGATGCAACACAGCATGTATTTCTGTGGGTGTGCACTGATGTGAGCGCAAGATTTATTAGTGTCATTTTGTTGCTATTGGAGATAGCAGTTAAAACAGGTGGTGTGGAGGCGACAGATAACTTCATCACCACCTGTGCATTGCTTTCCAAAAAGTGATCCCCTGTGGATCACACTACCACATATGTAAATGAGCTCTGTGCTCATGATGAGCTTATGATTGTTCTCTGCAGAATAGTCCTAATTGTATCAGTTTTATGCTTGCTGTGGACACGTTTCTGGGTGTCACCATCTCATTAGCCAAAGGTGGGCCCATACTTCCCATTGATATACTAATAAGTTTATGTTTGTTAAAATGGTTCTTCATTTTAAATATTATATTGTTTTTCCTGTTTTTTGCACTACAAATAAGTAAAAACTCTGTTGTTCTTTGGATTGCACTGCCATTATATTACATTGATTTATAAGCTACCCTGAGACATAAGAAGTAAATAGTTCAATTCTGAATCTACAACAGAATGTTGAGGAATTATTATCCTATAGTTTATGGTTTTGGAATGTACTTGTTCATTATACAGTGGTACCTTGGCTCACAAACTTAATCCATTCCAGGACTCTGGTCGTGACCCAATTTGGTCATGAGCCAAGTCATATTTTCCCATGAGGTTCAGTATAAATAAAGTTAATCTGTTCTGTAACTATTTTTTTTAAATCAGAAAAACTTGATGCAAAGTGACAAACAACAAAGATAGTGGCCATCTACCAACCCCCAGCACGATTGCTGGTGCGCTGGGGGGCGGAGACGGGCACAATTGCGGGCATGCTCGGGTGGGGGGGAAGATGGCCGAGATTGCGCTTGTGCAGGAAAGACGGGTGCGATCTTGGCCATCTTCCCGCTCCCTCAGCATGATTGTGGCCATCTCCCCCCACCCTGAGCGCAACCATAGTCATGCCCGTCTATGGAAAATTTTTATGAAATTTTTGTTCACGATCCAATTTGGTCATTAACTGAGGCGTTCGTGAGCCAAGATACCACTGTATAAGAAATCCAAATTGACTTCTGCTCAACCCCTTAATGCTTTGCTTTAGGGTGATAAGAATTTTGCTTTTATTTGATTCTTCCCCTTCATGCAGTTGTGGAAAGACGACACAGATTCCTCAGTTTATCTTGGATTCCTCACTCGAAGGTCCGCCCAGCAAGGTAGCCAACATTATCTGCACCCAGCCTCGCAGGATTTCTGCTGTTTCTGTGGCTGAACGTGTGGCCAAGGAACGAACTGAGAGAGTTGGGATCATGGTTGGATATCAAATTCGTCTAGAAAGTGTAATGGTTTGTTCACCCATTCATCCTTTTTATTCCAGTGCTGCCAATAGTGTCTTAATTCATATTAATTTATTCATTTGTGTCACATTGCAGCAATTAATTGGGTCCCTATCATGACAGCTAGCTGCATCTTTTATTAATCTTAGCAGTAATTATTCTGTTTCTGGTAGCTGAACCTAGAGGAAAGCAGGAAGAGTGGAAGGCTGGGAGGATTGTTTCCATATTCTAAGAAAACTAACACTGAGTAAAATTTTGAAAAATGTGTCTAAAGCAGAAAGATGACAGGTGTGTGTGTGTGTGTCTTGAAACCAGATTAATTTGGTTTTAATAGACATTTGTAAGTTTTATTTTGTTGTAAACCATTCTGATGGCTTTGATCACTGTGAATGGTATACAAAAGCAATAAATAAATAAAAGTTTTGAGAAATGGAATGAACACAAAAATGGAATTCAAATGAGCTGTAATCTATATTGACATGAAACAGCATCTGATTCTCTCATTTGAAACAGTTTGAGCTATTCTGGAGCCAAAGAGGCAGTCAGTGTCCCATCTATGAAAAGAGAAAATTTTTCAGTAGGGTTCAAGCAGTCTTCTTTATCTATGCCGGGAATATAGCTTTTGCTGTTTGGAATTTAGTTTAGTTTATTCAGCACATAATCCTATGCATATATATCACAACCAAAGGGGTGGCTTGGAGATCTGGGTTCCACTGTCCACTTAGCCATGAGGCATGCTGGGTGACTGAGCGAGTCACTCATTCTCAGCCTAACCTACCTAACAGGGTTGTTGTTATTGTTGTGAGGATAAAATGGAACTAGGTAAGCTACCTAGTGTTCCTTACAAGAGGAACAAGGCGGGATATAAATGCAGTTTAATAATTACAGTATATGGACAGCTGTCTGAATACTCATGTCTTCTGGTGAGGCCTTGCTCTGTTGGTGCCTTTCAGAGGTGAGATAGAAAGCTACCAGACACATGACCTTTTCTAGAATGGTACCCATGCTGTATTTGTCACGCACCAACATTTTTGATCTTTCAGCACCAGTTAAAAGCTCTTCTGATTGGGCAAGATTTCAGTAGCAACTGTTTGATGTTTTGTTTCTTGTTCTTCTCAGCTTGCTGTTTTTATGTTTTATTGTAAGGAAGTTGTTTTATTGTTTGCTGTGAGCTGTCTTTGCACTGAAGAGAGGAGGAGGTGGGAGATGTTGATCTCACTGCCCACCCCCGACACCTGAGCTGACATTACACTTGCACTGGCCCTTGGTCTTTGGATGTGCTTTGCCAGTCAATGACTAAACGGCAGCACTTAATGCACAGTGTGATTTGCTTGTTTTCTGTCTTTGCTGCTTTTGCTAGACATGAGAAAGTATGATGAGCTTTTCAGGATAAGAAACCTCCCTCTGATTACCCTTGGAAATTTGAATGGGACACATGGACAAAATCTGGGCTGTCACTGTGACTTGGAATAACACAAGATGCCTTTTAAGGTTAACTTTGGACAGAAAAACTGATTTTGTTCACAATTTTGTTGTCCTTTTCATTTTAAGTCTTCAGCTACCCGGCTGTTATACTGTACAACTGGAGTGCTTCTGAGAAGGTTGGAAGGGGATATGAGTTTACAAGGATTCACACATGTTATTATTGATGAAGTTCATGAAAGAACAGAAGAAAGGTAATTCAGTTCTTTATTTTCACTTGCATTTTTTGTTGTCCTTTTTTTCCTGCCATTAGGCTGAGGGAGGAATTGGTCCAAGATATGCAGTAAGTTTTGTGGTTTAGGGATGACTTGAACTTGAGTCTTCCTAGTCTGCAACTCTAAGCACTGAACCCCACTACTTATAAGAATGCTGTCTGTTTGTCTAATCATATACACTGGCCTGGTTCACAAATCGTGCTAAGCCAGGATTTAGCTTTGTATGCACAAGCCTGTGTGAGCCTGCTCAAAGCTTTAAGCTTGTGTATTTGACCCTCTTTTCTCCTCTCACCTGCTAGGGAGGAAGAATAAACCGTCATTCCATTTCACTTACTTCAATACCTAGCTTATGATTCTACACAAACCAGGAATCACAATTTAAATCAAACCCGAGTTATTAAATATGCCAACAAGCAATTAGTTGCTTAGCAGTTGAACAGAGTTTGAATCATACATAATGACAAGTCAGGTATTGGGGAAACTGAAACACAGTGTATTTTGCCTCTTGCCTGTGTGCTTGGGCATACAGGTGCCCATGGCTCACGGAGGTTTTTACATGAAATGCCCTTGCCTTGTTCCACACAAATGTGGCCACTATCTTGTAATTCTTGCTTTGAATGATAGCTCAGTATTTGTTATGCCTGCACTGCAGATGCGCAGTTTAGATTTGTCTTTTGAAATGTGTGCAACAATAACTAAAGGGTGCAAAAGTCCCAGGTTATGACTACTGAGATTTCAACTTGGATATCTTAAAAAAAAAAAAAAACCCAAACCTACGCATTTATACAGTAAATGCTGTATAAACTCCTGTCTCTTGCTTTCCCTCCTCTTCTGTCTGCTGTAGCAAGTTCATATACCAAGCAGAGTAAGTGAGTGAATGAGTAAAGTCATGAAACAACAGGCTGGGAGGGAAGCACAGAGGCTACATCCTCTTCTGATGGCTCTTTTTCTGTCTTCTTTTTTTAATGGATAAACACTGCCTCTTGGTGAGGATTTAGTAATTTTATTCCAGGCAGATTTAATTACCTACCAGGCAGATTTCCTCCCATGTATGTGGCATTTTTTTGTACTGACTTTCAGAATATTCCTGTACACTCTCAAATTTGCTTTTTCAGCTCTAAGGACTAGAATCTGCTTCTGACCCTACTCTTCATCTTTAAAGACAATAATAAGCAAATTCCTCATGTGTATTCCATATTCTACTGCAATTTCTTATCTCTAATTATTCAGTGCAAGCTCTTGTCCAAAGCCCTGAATATAGAAGACTCAGAAATATTCCAGAAGGGGATGTTGAATGTTGATAAAAGTTGTTGGACATCATCAGTTGTGACACTATAGAGCGAGGGAAAATGAGCAGAAAATAATGACCAGAGAGAGGGAAGCAAACTAATTAAAGAATTTCAAATGTTTTCTGCTTGTTCTCTCCAGTGACTTCTTGCTGCTGGTTTTGAAGGATATAATGTTGCAGAACCCGGATCTGCGTGTTATATTAATGAGTGCTACCCTGAATGCAGAACTCTTTTCTCAATATTTTAATTCCTGTCCTATTGTTAACATACCAGGTGAAAAACATTCTTATTGATTTTTATTATTAATCTCTTGTGTTAAATTTCTTGTGGCTTCTAACACATTTGTTTTGAGTTGTAACAGCTCTTACTTGGTTGATGCTGATTTTCTGACATTGCATTCTGCTGCTAGTAGTTACTTAAGCTGATCTGAAGAAAGGTAACTATGGATGCAGTCTGATGGGGAAACCCACTGGAGGTTTACAGGCATCTAATGCAGGACAGAAGGAATAGTGAAGATGATTTTGGCCTTCCCACTCATTCTGCTCTGAACAGATCTATAATTCCAGCCATCTAGCAACAGCATTTCATGGGGGAGAGAGAAGAAAGCTGGAGCAGCTTTAGGATGCCTTGTCTCCTTCATTCCTCACCTTCCTCCCCATCCTCTTTAATGCCTCTTGAGGTCATTTTCCTGCATTCAGGGAGCAGCCAGCACAGTCCTTTCTGCACTTGCTGCAAGGGCCCATGGGAGAGCACTGATTCTCAGCTCTGAGACTGGAGCACGGTCTCTGACCCCCAAACAGTACTATGGCCCCTCAGACAATGTCTGAGGATGTAGGATCGTTCCTTCCATCAGATATACGAGAATGTACAAACTTTCAAGAACACAGTAGCACTCTTGTTGATTCAGGTCACACACCGTCTGATTCAGCTGCTCAAGCTACCATTTGGAAGTTCACAAGTGGGAAATTGAGGCAGCATCCCTTCCTGTATTTGTTTCCAAAAACATTTATTTGTTTTTATTTCTGCTTGATTTGTTTGTAACCCATAGGAGACTGCAAGATTTTTCTAGGTGCCGGAATGAAAGAGAACTTCCTGACATTTGTAGTTGCCCAGATGCCAGTGGCAATACCCTGTTCTTTAAGGTGCCAGTGTCTACTGGTGACATGATTTTTGTATTTTTTAGTTTCTCTATCACTCATAGCTGATGGTTTCCCTGTCTACTGTAAAGTTGTCTCATTCTTTAACAAGCCGTTTCAAGTAAAATAGCGATATAAAAAGTACTTTATAAAAAGTAAACATGAAACTGAAAGCAGCTTTATCAATAAAATCCCCATCTTCTGGCATCTTAAAGACTAAGTGCTTTGGGACAATTAAAATGGGAAGTGATATATGAATAGTGGTGAATGCTTGTTTAGAGCTTCTGAGTGTTCAAAGAACTTTATATGAATTATCTATTTGCAATGCTTCTAGAACAATTTGAGATTAGTCAGTATTGTTATCTCCCCATATGACAAAGAAATTTAAGCTACCTCCACATACCTCAAGCATTGGTGAAGATGGAAAATCATGCTCACATGCCCACACATGTGTGTGCACGTACACACGCATGTTAACATGAAATACAATTCTCAGTAAAGTTTCAAAGCTCTTTGAAATGATTGGACACTGAGCAATGGATTGTGTCTCAAAGATAAATATATCGTGTTTATCTATTTACCATCACGTGGTGGTGGTGTTCCAAACCTGCCTCCTGAGAGAGCAGCCTTGCTATTTATTATGGTGTGGCTGCCTGAACCTCCCTATGAGATAAGTCAAACCATAACACTTATTCTAAGCTGAAGATAGCAATCCATGGATAAGGAACATGGAAGATTACTTCTTTTGCTCTGTTGATAATGCAGTTGTTTGTCTTTTCTCTTATTATGGTTTACCTCTCCTTTTACCTCTCTGTTTACATCTTTCTTAGGTAGAACATTTCCTGTCGACCAGTTTTTTCTAGAAGATGCAATTGCTATGACTCAGTAAGGAATCTCAGAAATTACTTCAGATGTCTAGCATGACTTTTACATAAATCTGGACTGTTTAACGATGTATTCAGATTTGAATTATTATTCTTTTGAGAGGCTACTTGTTTGAGGACCTCAAGAGATTATAGAATAATGCCCTTATCTTATAATTTAGTTTTCTCCAACCTGGTGCTCCCAATATTTTGAATACAATTTGCAGCACGGCTCCTGGCTGTGGAAGCCTCCAATATCCTCTGCCAATAGTTAAATTAACATTCAGAATTACTATATTGTTCAAAATAGAGCTTAAAATCAGGATAATGTGCAGAATCATTCATATAAAGAGTGGGTAGAAATCTGTACATTTATTTATGTACCTGGTTACTTTTTATATAGTTTATAGCTTTATGAACTCACTGCTGTGCTGAGAGTATGAAGAAAAGACAGTACTTACATACTCTGTTAAGAACATCTCTCTCTCTCTCTCTCTCTTTTTAGCTTGAGTAGCAAAGGGCATGGGAGGGTGGAAACAGTGTGAGAGAAAAGAATGGAAAACTGGAGTTGTTGACTTGGTAGTTCATAGCTTGTTTCCACATGGGTTCCCTGTATTGCTAGGCAGAAGGTATTGTGCAGCCACTGAGTCTGTCCTAAAGTGCTTTGAAGCAGTTGGTTTGGGTTTGCACCATTGGTTTGCCTTGGCTTGTTTAAACTGCAGCACATGGTTGCAAATGCTGAACAGTTTTGCCAAATTATCTGCCTAGATGCAGCTTGCCATGTTGTCAAAGCCCAGGTGTCATGACTTGTATGGAGGAGAGGAACCCTCAGATAACTTATACCCTGTTGTTGGCTTACTCAGAGGTTGTTGGCTTACTCAAACATCATGGCATGCTGTTCCCAGGTAGGTGATTAGGCAAGCAGTACCTGGCATGTGCCACAGGAAACCAGGTCATTAAGTATGTCAACACAATCCATAAGGTCTAAACTTCTGCTTGAAGGGGCTGCCTATTTTAAACAGCACAAGCTGCAGATTGCTTTTGTTGTTGCTGTTAGTCGCGAAGTCGTGTCCGACCCATCGCGACCCCATGGACAACATTCCTCCAGGCCTTCCTATCCTCCACCATCCCCCAGAGTCCACTTAGGCTCACACCGACTGCTGCAGTAACTCCATCTAGCCACCTCATCCTCTGCCATCCCCTTCTTCTTTTGCTGTCTAGTCAGGCCTTATTCCTCTGCTTGTCTTCAGCTATGTCATCGAGCATGGTAGTCCGTACATGCGCACTGTGAAACACATTGCAGGCAAGAAAGGAAGACACTTGAGGACTGCTGCAGAGGAAGTAGAGGAGGACCTAAAGCGTGCTGGGCTTGTGCAGAGTACGGTGATGGTCAAGGATTCAGTCCCGGACCAGCAACTGACATTTCAGCAGCTGCTGACACGCTACAAAGGTAATCTTTCTTGCATATTTGTTGGAGCCATTTATTCTTAAGGATTTCTTTTTCAGTTAGAAATATGGGTTTTTTGACTAGAAAGATGTTTTCAAATCTTAATTGTTTGCACGTGTGTGCCATACACAAATGCATATAGAGTTGTAGGAAGATTGTAGCTTAGGGCAGCCATACTGTCTGGGAATCATGGGAGTTGCTGTCCGGTAGTGCTAGAAAGCACCAGGTTGAGGAAAACCAGTCTAGAGGCTTGTATGTGCTGGGGCTTCCCTTTCTGTTCTATGGCAGACAGATTGTCCTAGCCCCTCTGACTCTTTTTGGTGTGCATGCTGACCCTTTACTTGAGTGTTGTGGTTGTGTATTTCAGGTATACAACTTGAGGTACTGACTCACGGTTAAATATTTTCCATTGTGGGGGAATGGTTGTGACATGTCTCCACCCTGCAGCAAATCTTTTGCTATATCTCAATAAACAAAAAGTCACAGCAAATGTTTACATTCAAAAAATGTGTAGTCACCTTGGTGGATCAGGAGAAGGCATGGCATGAAGGAAGTTGGGAAATAAAGGGATAAGTGAATAAGAAGGTTGGTGCAAGAAAAGGAAAAGCTGGGGCATCTACAAGTGTACTTTGCCTACATTTTGGGTAGACTCAGGGTAACTGTGGTACAGTGTGACTCAAGGTAACTGTTGGTGTGGCTTTCTAAATTTGGGATCAGCACGGACGTGCAGGATGCTTGTCGTATGAAATGCAGGGCTTGTGGAAGAGCAAAGAGCTGTTGAAAGACAAGAGTGTGTCTCTGAAAGGGTTCTTAATGTTTGATTCCAACCCCCTCCCCCAAAAATAAACTCCAATAGCTAATCTTCCTTGCTCAGAGATAACTGGCGAATATGTGGGGTTTTTTATTTGTGTGTTTTGATTATATAAATCACTCAGAAAGTCATCTTGACTGACAGGCAGTATAGAAATTAAATAAATAAACGGGCAGAAGTATGACTTCAAGTCCCTTCAGTGCTTATTGTTGTTAGGGAGGGAACCATTAAATTTCTGAACTGGCAGATATGGACTGCTTTTCACTAGGTGAATGTAACAAGAAGTCCTGCTTTTTCTAACATAGTGATGCTGATATGGAGTAGATTAAGAACAATTAGCTGAAGAGAATCTGTCCTTTCTGGAAAAGAAGGTGCCACCATTGGCCTTTTCAAAGGCTTGATGAATTTGGAAATAACTGTATTTTGTGCTTCTTTATTAGACAAATTGACTTTTTCCTTCTGTGTTTATGTTCATTTTCTTTTTCAGGAATTAGCAAATCAGTATTAAAAACAATGGCAACCATGGACTTAGACAAAGTTAATCTTGAATTAATTGAGGCCTTACTGGAGTGGATTGTCAGTGGCAAACATTCATATCCACCAGGTAAAGCAATGGGGAACTGTGACCTCTTTCACAAGTCTGTTCAGTTGAGTTGGCTGTGCCCAGACAGATGATAGTCTTTTGGAATTCTACTCTGGTTAGGCTTTTTGCAAACAGCTTCAAAGCAAAATACGGCTTTCATGAAATGGTTCATTTAGAATGATGATGTGAGACAATTAAAGAATCTTGCTAATAAGAGCATGCAGGTTTAAATATTTCTTGGCTTAGTCATGAACTCATCACCCCAAAGAAAGAGTAGATTTGTAGAATTTTGTAGGAATTGTAGATTTATTCTTTTTGCTCCTTCTCTGCCTTTTTCTGAGAGGGCCTGAATTCAGGTAATAAGTTGGAGGATCAAGAATGAGCCCGGTGTGAATATAGATCTCTTCTCTCTTCTTAGCCACACTCCCCACTTTCTTGGTTGATGAAATTGTAAGTTTGCCAGAAACCAGGGTCTGAATCTGATTTGTACTGTGAGTTTGTTGGCAAACCATGGTTTAATTATCTCCAATGTAACACATTAAGATGCAATGACAAGCTGTGTTTTTGGCCAGGGAGGAAGCACTATATTAAGCATTGATCGCAAGGGGATGAGGGAGTGGAATTGGAGAGCACACAAGCATAGGGCATATTCCCAGTATTCCACATCTTGATGTGGAGCTTTGTCTGTATCCAGGGCATCTGTTTAACAGACAGAGCTGAGAAGTGACATTTTTGCCTTGCTAAATCTCTGTGATAGGAAAACCTCCTCTGCTGAGTTTCTGTTAGAGGCACAGGAGCCCTGCATGCAAAGAAAAAAATGGAACCCAAAATGCTTGATAGGTTGGATTAGCCTAGACAGAAAGTACTTTGTACAACTTGTAGGTAGACAGCATTGTGTGTACATGGAGCAAAACAGACAAGTATTATTTAATCCGTTATTACAACTTTTGTATACTGTTATACATCTAAACAGATTCCAGGGCAGTGAACCATAAAAGACAAGAATAAAACTCAAAATTAACAATTTGTCTGTTTTTTAAAAACAACAGAATACCAGTAAAATACAGGCTTGATCAATCAAGGAAGGTTTCTTAAAATGAAATTGTTATCAGTAGGCATCAAACACAGCAAAATGTTGGTTCTTCCCTAACTTCCAGAGGTAGGGAGTTTCACAAAATGGGAACTAGCAGACCAAGGGCATGTTGGATAGATTCCAGTCAGGTCATAGGTCCATGTGGCCATCAGGTACATGCCGTATGTATGTGACTGGCATTTTGGACAATGCATACATTTTGCATCTTTTTCCCAAGTGCTTTCCGTGCAGGAAGAATGCATCATGTAAGGCTGCAGAGGTGACTCAATGACTAAAATGGCCATGCAGTACCTGCACAGATACTACAGTGGAGGAAAAATAGTTTTGAGTGCTAAATAACTATTTTTCTATTAATTTCACCTTTTTAAATTGTCCTAGGTGCAGTACTGATATTTTTGCCAGGCATGGCAGAAATTAAAACTCTGTACAAACAATTGCAGTCAAATGCACTTTTCAACAACCGACACAACAAACAGTAAGTCAAGAATATACTTTTTCATTAACTTTAAATATATATGAGCAGAAGTGCCCAAGTGCAGTGCTTCTTCATGTAATGCCAAGCCTTGATTTGAAATTACAACTGGAGTCTGAATTAATACACTGATATTTTGAAAATGGTACAATCGTTTTCTGCCTCTTTCACTGAAATACCATTGTTGCTTTGCTGAATAGTGATATACACCAGAAAGTATGTGCACTCTCACATACCACTGACCCCCAGTTCGAAGCATTTCATGTAGCTAATAAAATCATGTGTTCATTAAACAAGGATTGTGTCAGTACATAATATACCTGAAAGGAAGAAGCCCACAGTGATATCCTTCTGAAAGTTGGCATGCCATTCTGTAAATCAAAATGTATAGTAAGTGAGACTACATTAGACTTTGGAAACCTGAAACAATACTTGCTCTTACTGCCATAGGGTGCCATCCAAATTAAAAAGGTACTGGCTTGTCATACCCCCTTTGGAAATTGGGACTCTCATCGTAGATTTCAGCTACCTGAAGTGTCCATCGCCTGGGTCTCACAAGCGGTTTCCATAGTTAGTTCTTTCTATACTTTCAAGGAAAATGCAAACTACACTGGCCAATCATATTTGCCAGCTCTTATTAAGCCAGAAACTAAAGGATGCGGAAGTCATGTTATGTATGCACACTGCTTCCTTTCAGGTTTCTTTGGTTCCTGGGAAGCTGGGGGAGTATATATCCAGCTTATATATGGGCTGGAGTGCATGCATGCAGTTCTGGTTCTGATGGAAAAGGCTGGAGTTTCCTCCAGGAGTGCACCTGAGTCATTATTTCCAGAGTATTGCATGCCTGACAGTGGATTCTGCTAATGTGTAGGTGGTTAATGTCCCTACTGCAATGCCTAATGTGGCCCTTTTCAGTGTGAATGAACAGTCATGCACTCCAGAGTGGAACTGGAACTACCTGACTCTGGTTACCATGAGAAAGAAGTGATGTGGAAATGAAAAAAACGCTCGCAAAATACCCTAAACTTGTTCTCTGATCTCTTCCTTCTAGATGTATTGTTTATCCGCTCCATTCCTCACTTTCCAGTGAGGAACAGCAGTCTGTGTTCCTTAAGCCTCCCACAGGGGTTACCAAGATCATCATATCTACAAACATCGCAGAAACCTCTGTTACCATTGATGATGTGGCATATGTGATTGATTCAGGGAAGATGAAAGAAAAGAGGTACTTGGATGAATTGGGAGGCTGGCAGTAGGGAGAAATAATCAGAACCTGTGTGTGCTGTATGAATATGGACTTTTTGAACAATACTCAAAGTATTCACACTATACTCCAGAGTATCTTCCATAACATTCTGTGTACAGTGAGGGATAGCAAGAGAAGGTATGAGAGCCCAAGACCAGCTTCCAATCTTACCATGGGTAGAGACTCTAGCAGCAAGTGTTGCCTCAGTAGGTCTGCAGTGGCACAAATATTTCCCTCTGTCTAAATTCTCTGTGTAAGACTCAGAGAGAGTAATTGTAATGGTGATCTAGTGTTGAGAGCTCAGTGACACAGGCCACGGGAAGCCCAAAGTGTGGTGTGCTTCCTTGATTCAAAGAAGTCCTCCTTTTTCTTGCCCCATCTGCTTTCAGTTTTCCACGGGACTAGAATTTTCTTTTCCCAGCTGGTTACAATAGTTATTCCTTCTTCCTACAAAACCTAAACTTTTTGCTCTTCTCTCTTCCATAAATGTACTTTTTTCTGCCTATTTGTCCAAATTTTAAAAAGGAAGCTTGCATACATTTTTAACTGAGTTTTATTTTTTGTGTTTCCTGAAGCTTTGCAGCCTGCAGCTTCAGACCATAGATCTTCAGGCAGTATCTTAAATCCAGGATTACATGAGGAAAATTCCCCTTGCTCTTCTTTCTCCTGCAGCTCTCTGCATGCCTTCCAGATCTACTCTGGAGGGTTCCCCAATGCTCTGGAGCAGGCTTACAAGGTATTGCAGGGGGCTGGCAGTAGGGATTGGGCCAACGTTACCTGGTGAGCAGGGATTTGAACCTTGCTCTCCCAGTTTCCCAGTCCCACACTCTAACCTCCATACAGGTTCTCAAGCCAGCAAGTAAGAGTAAACCATACCACCCTTTGTTTCAGTTCTGCTACCAGACTGTCATGGTTGGATACAGCCCAGTGTTGTGCTACATTTAAAAAAAATCATTGAGAATAAGGATAAATAATGCAAAACAATGTGCACTGTGCCATACAGCACAGGAAGCTCAGAAACAGCCTTGATCACCCCGTACAACGACCTTTTCAGGGAATGAGACAGGGGTAGTAGGACCCTGTTGATGCACGTGGATCTTTCGGTGGCTTTTGATGCCATCAGCCTGTTGGGGTGGCTGTCTGGGTTGGAAGAGGGGGGTGCTATGTTGTAGTGATTCCATTCCTCCTTGGAAGGTCAGATCCAGAAGGTGGCATTTGGGGAATATCGTTCAACTCCATGGATTCTCCAGTATGGAGTTTCTCAGGGGTCTGTCTTGACCTCCAGGCTATTTAACATCTACATGAACCTGCTGAGTGGAATTGTCTGGAGTTTTGAAGGATGTTGCTATCAATATGCTGAAGACTAAGAGCTCTGTTTCTCCGTTTGATTGTTAGCAGGTATTGGTTGTAAGTTGTATTGGTGCTAAACTGGTGTCTGGCTGCAGCAGTAGAGCAGAGGAGGACTAATAAAGTGAAGCTCAAACCTGATAAGACTGAGATGCTTCAGTGGATCTCCCTTTGAATGGACAGAGAGTGTTCAACCTGTTTAGATGGGGTTGCACTCATGTGAAGGAGCAGTTCATAACTTGGGGTCCTCCTTGAGCCATCTTTGTCACTTGATTCTCAGGTGGCCTCAGTGGCTTGGAGTACCTTTTACCAGCTTCCATGCTCCTATCTAGGTAGGGATAGCTGGGCTTGAGAAATCTATGCTCTGGTAATCTCTAAATTAGATTACTGAAATGCACAGGGGCTGCTCGTAAAGAATGTTCAGAAGTTGTTGTTTGCACAAAATGTAACAGCTGGATTAATATTTGGGATCCATAAGTCTAAACACATAAAACTAGTTCTGGCTCACTTGCATTGGCTGCCTGTTTGCTTCCAAACCCAATTCAGGGTTCTGGTTTTAACTTAAACAGCCTCCCATGGCTTGGGACCACAGCATTTGATGGAGAGCCTGTCTCAGCTACAGTCCACCTCTGCGTTATGCTTAATTTCCAAGGCCTTCCTCCAGGTGCCACCTCTGAGGGAGGCTAAGGGCAGCAACAAGGGGAAGGTCTTTCTCACTGGTGCCCCCCTCTATGGAATGACCTCCCCCACTGAGATCAGTCAGGTGCCAACATGGTTGTCTTTTCAGCACCAGGTTAAGACAGCCCTTCATGCCCAGGCTTTTAATGATATACATGGATATTGAAGAGATTACCTATGCCAAGTATTTTCTAGGGCTGCTTGTCATCATATGTTGTTTCAGCTGTTTTAAATTTTTGCATTTTGGAAAGATTTTGTGGAATTTTATTATAGCTTTTATGGACTTCTATCAACTTCCCAGACTGCCTCAGCTATTGGAGTAATATGGAAATGAAATTAATAATAATGTTGACTAGTCTCGGGTAACTATGTCCAGTAGATCATTCCAGTGAATAGACTTTAATGAATTTCCAGTATCCCAATCTTTCTACTTCCTAGGTTCACAAAGATGTTTCTCGATATTCCAAAAACTGTTTTCTATTCCCTCTGTGTAGATATGATCCAAGCAAAGGCATGGAAAGCCTGGAGGATACGTTTGTGTCCAAAGCCAATGCCTTACAAAGGAAAGGACGAGCTGGACGTGTAGCTTCTGGGGTTTGCTTCCACTTGTTCACTAGCCATCATTACCATCACCACCTTTTAAAGCAGCAGTTACCTGAAATACAAAGAGTGCCTTTGGAACAGCTCTGTCTCAGGTAAATCATTCTTCCAACCAATTTCATCAAACCTGTACACATCTTGTTGACCTGCTCTAAAAATTCTATTTTTGTGTTTGTGTTTCCTTTGCAAAGTTCTGCTCCCTCCTTCTTCTCTTCTAATCCTTACTTCCACCAAACAGTTTTGCTTTGAAGCTCTGCTGCTTGATTAAATGCATGACCTGAGCAGCTCACTAAAACAAGGAGGAATGCCATAGACTTGATGGTTCTTAGTCCTAGCCCATGTTGTTGGACCTTACTCTAGTTTTACTTCCATGTTATACCATAGTTTTAACCATTTAAATATTTATACTGGATTTTATGTTTTTAATGTTTAAAAATTTGCTGTGAACCATCCAGAGACCTTCAGCTATTGAGTGGTATAAAAATGTAATAAAGAAATGAATAAGTAATGCTCCAGCTAGAATTTTGCTCTTAGGAAGTGCCATGGCTCAGTTCTTTGCAGACAGAAAATTCCCATTTCTGCCCCTGGCACTTTCACATAGCAGCATCAAGAGCACTGGGGACTTCAGTGTGGTGCCCCCAGCCTCCTCCTCTCTCCTTATTTTAAAGTTCTGATACGCTGCAAAGTGAAGCACTGCCCTCACATATTTATTTGGTTTCAAATATTTTGAAACTTGGACCCTTGGTTTGTCTTCTGTTTTGCAACCAGCCATACCTGGCAGGGCAGCCAATTTATGAATGGGGAAGTCTGCCCACCCACCCCCATTTTATGAGAGCATTCACGATAGTCTCTCAACATTTCAAATGTGCCAAATGACCAGAAAATCTTGGAGATCCTGAAGTCACAAAAGATGGAAAATATTTCCCCCTACCTGCGGGCCTGGAGAGCTCCTGCTAGACGCAGTAGACAATACCAGACTAAAAAGAAAATCATCTAACCTGATCTAAGGTACTTTCCCTCCCCCTTCCACCTTTTTGGAGAGGGAAGGCACGGATGCTTGGCTCAACTTCTGATCTGTGCAGTGACCAACATATGCAGTCCCACAGCCTGAACTTCAGTGCTGCTACATTCATTACTGGGTCATGAATGTCAGAAATTGCCCACAGACATGGCATAAATCTAGACACCCTTAGTTCTGTGATCAAATTATTGGATAATTCTTTTAAATAGAGTTCCTGTATTCAAATTCTGACATGAAGTTACAATCTACCCCAAAATCCATCTTCCTGTATTTTATTCAATATTGACTTCATGCATTGCTCAGATCCTGTTGTTGGATATCTAGAAAACTTCAGTAAACAATAGAGAGGAAGGCGCTTGTGCATCATGAAAACAAGAGAGAGAGAAGAAATTCTCAGGGTCTGGAAATAATGTTTATTTTGAGCAAAAGGAACATTTTTTTCCAGGCACCTGAGATTTTTTCCCCTTTTGTTCATGATATCCAGAAGACATGACATGAAAAAGGGGTCTTGGTAAAGTTTAGCCAGAATATTTTTCCCTTTCTTCCAGAATTAAGATTTTGGAAATGTTCTCTGCACATAGCCTGCTTTCGGTTTTATCTCGATTGATTGAGCCACCAACAACCGAATCTCTTCGTGCATCAAAGCTGCGGCTGCAGGATGTGGGGGCCTTAAGTTCAGATGAAAAGCTCACACCCCTGGGGTATCACTTGGCTTCCCTGCCTGTTGATGTAAGGATTGGGAAGCTCATGCTGTTCGGCACCATCTTTCGCTGCTTAGACCCTGCGCTGACAATTGCAGCAAGCAGGGCCTACAAGTCACCTTTTGTAAGTACTGTCGCTGTAATCCAACTCTCTCAGACCTGGTGCCACTTGGATGTGTCAAACTATGCCTTCCATCCTCCCCAGCCAACAAGACCAGCAGTTGTGCTGGCTGGGGGTGATGGGAGTTCTAGTCCTGCGCACCTGGATGGCAGCAGGTTGAGGAAGGCCGATGTAAGCTGTCTAGCTTACCTATGATTCCCAAACTTTTTCAATAAGTTTACCTACTAGAACAATTAAGCCAGGAGGCAATTGTAATGCCAGTTGAATGTTTTTTGAAAGCTGGTGTGTGCATATGCTATGTTTTCCCTTGTCCCCTCTGGTCATCTAGGTTTTGCAGGGTTTTCTTGAAATAAAACAAACCTAGCTAAGCTAGAGGTGAAAGTGGGACAATAGGTGCACTGAGTATACTGCCTTTCTTTCAAAATTCAGCTTTCTGGAAAACAAACCCCTCTAATCTGCCTCCAGTCTCAAAAAGCAGGAATCCTATCTTTTCCTGAAATTTGGTTTGTTTTCTATCCCTAAGAAAAGAGAACAAGAATCACCTTGCTGTGTCAGACACTGAAAGGCTGTCTCGTTCATCCTGCATCGCCAATGTTTTCCAGTCAAATGCTTCTGGGAAACTCCCGCTACAACATCATAGCCTTCCATTTGAGTGTATTGCCAACACCTAGTAAGAAGATACCTGACAACATGGAAGTTCCCTCAGGAATCGGACTGATTTTTTAATAAAGCTATCTCTACTAGCAACCATGACCATAAAGAATACGACACACAGAGGATGCATTAAGCCCCTGAGTGGAGTTTCATTGTTACTGGCTAACAGAGCCAGTGGTCTAGACATGCATCAGGGAGACTTGATCAGATCCAGAGTCAGTGACCAGACCTCAGGCAAGCTTTGCCCTCTCTCAGTGTAGCTTACCTTGAAGGCCTATTTGCAGGGTGCACTGTATAATCTGATAGACTATGTTTAATTTTAAATAAGACTTCTGTGTGATGATATGTGTGTTTGGGGGGGATTTATTGCATAGGTTTCTCCATGGGACAAAAGAGAGGAGGCATTTGCGAAAAAGCTGGAATTTGCAATAGGAAACAGTGATTATCTCGCTCTTCTTCAAGCATATAAGGTGAGAAATAAAAACCTGCCTTGTGGTTCATCTCCAAAGCAGTGTGTGCATGTGCGTGTGCACACGTGTGTGTGTGTGTGTGTGTGTGAGTGTGAGAGAGAGGGAGAGAGATCCTTAGTGATAAGAGATGACAGTATAACATTTTAAATGTCCACTATTTAGGGATGGCGCCTCTCTTCAAAAGAGAGTGTTCAAGCAAGCCACAGATTTTGCAGAGAGAATTTTTTATCAGAAAATGTGCTCCAGGTAAGTTAACCTTCTTATTTAATTTTGATTTGAAATGTTAATTTAGTTTTTTGATTTTAAAAAGTCTTGACCCTGTTGCTGAATACTTTTGTTCTACCTTCTGTCTGCTGTGCTACTTCTTTTTCCTCTTTTACACAGCACACAGTAATCATAGGTTGAACTTTATTTCATTGGAGAAGAATATACATACAAAATGTATTCAGCACCTGTTTGTTTACATTTATGATTGTATCCCATTTCATGCTGCCACATCACTGGTAAATGAACAGCAAAGTGCAATCCCTAAAAAATCCCTGTGCTTTAGCCTTGAGCCGGCCAGTGATGCAAAAGGGGAGAACTGAACACAGGGTAAGACCAACATGAAGATGCCTCTGACAGCTGTGTGAGGTGTGCTGCTAGCTGTGCTCCTTTCCTACTTTTGTCGCCATGTTTCTGTGACCCTGCAGCTATGGGTTGTTACCTTGAGAGGAGAACTGTCAGCTGAGTCCCAGCTTCAGCCTGTTCCCTGTGTTCTACTTGGATCAAAGCATGCAGTGTCACGCATGTGATCAAGCAACTTTAGGACTATTCCTTGGCTACTTTTAAGTATGCAACCAAACCTCAGATTGCGTTTGAAAGGATTGCGTTTTGCCTTAGCCTATTCTGAACCGTGATAAAGCTGGGCTTCCAGACTTACATGACAACAGAATGGGTCTTCATTCTGGGTGTCCAGTGGTATACTGGAGGCACAGCCCCACCTTTATTCTGTGGTATCAGGGGAACTCCTGCATTCAGGTGTGACCCTATCAGATTGGCCAGGACTGAGATGTGAACAGAGAATCACCCAAGCCACCATTTTGCACCCGGTTCTAGTTGATGGAACTCAGGGTTCTGGGTTTTTTTTAAGTACCAGTAGTCTTGGTAGTGGTAAATCCCATGAGCCTGAGGTCTGGCCACTACTGCTCTAGGGCACATGTTTGGCTCACAGGGCACACCAGCCAGGCCTTTAGAACTGCATCACTGCCTTGTATACAGTGTGACTATGCTCTAGAAAGACTCCCATCATGGTTGCATATTGCTGGGAAAGGTCAGTAGGTGCCATGAGGCTGTCAGCCCTACCAGATTCCCGTTGTCACTGATTGCAAGTGCTGATCTTCCCAGTGAGGTAGCCTTAATAAGCTTTGGGGAACACAGCTAGAAGGTCACTACTCTGCCATGTATGGATAAGTGGTGGGGAACTGACATACCGGGAGCCCAGACACCATGTACATGTTTCTTCCAGCCTTATTTCTACAAATTGATCTATGCTTCTGCACCAGAGATTGATGTGTGTCTTCCCCTTGTAGCCTAGCCTCTCTTTCCCCAGCTGTGCATCAGTGCTGCACCATTCAGATATGGCCGGTCCATCAATGGTGTCACACTGGTGTATGTAAAATGGGAACAAATTAGGATAATACTGGATGCAGCACAGTAATAGTCTTTGAAAACATATTTCATCCTTCAATAATGTCACTTCTGTCCTGTTTTCTCTCTTCTCCCTCCTCAATTCATAGGAAATGGCCAGTTTGAAAAGGCAGTTTACAGAACTGTTGTCTGATATTGGATTTGTGAAAGAAGGACTCCGAGCCAGGGATATCGAGAGGAGGTGGTTGCAACGAGGAGATGGTGTTCTTGAAGCTACCGGGGAAGAGGTAACAGGAGCTGCAACAGGGAAGGAGCTGGCCTCTTCTTTTCCAATTATTAGCTTCATTCTAGTGCTCTGCCTATCACCCTGTGCTTCATTATTCAGCTGTTAAAGTAATGACATTCCTATTTTCCTCACTCACAAACTGCTGACACATTCTATTCTATCCATCTGGCAAGTTCTAATGGACTCTAAGGATAGCTAGAGCCTTTGGAGAGGGCTGCAGCCCAGTGGCAGAGTACATGGTTTGCATGCGGAAAGTCTCAGATTCAATGCTAGGCTTGGAAAATTCCCCCAAGAACTCCAGGAGAGCCTCTGCCAGCAACAGCAAGGCTAGACAGGCCAATAAGGCAGCTTCCTGTGTATTTTCCCCAGTGATTTTGAATGCCCTACTTGAGGAATGGGTAAAAATATTTTTCTTTCAAACTAATTAAATAACTTTAGTACCCTTGTGACATGTGTCCTGGTTCAGAGACTCTCTCAATTTATGTTACTAGTATGTAGACGACCCTGGATTATCTGCATGACTAAACATAATTCGATTCCTTCCAAAACCAGATGCCATCTTAGTGAGAGCTAAGCTTTTCACTCTAGGTATCTAGAGTTCCTGTTTCCAAAAATCTTTCTCAGACAAGGTCTACTTTTTTTACTGTAAAATATCAGCATAACAACACTCAACACAAGGCTGATACGTGCATAGATTCATACACCTTCCACACTCAACATCCGCTAAGGTCAAGTCTTCTCAGCAGAACAATAACAGTATCTGTTTCAGAGTCAGTAAGAAGCTTGCAAAGCTCATTCTACAAGTCCTTGAGAGATTCCAAAGCCCAGTGTTCAGAATCCCCTTTATATTCTCTGTTGAGACAATTGAACATGCTTGGGTTGTTTTCACCAATTTTTGTCCAGATTTCTAAGGCTATGTTTGTATCATAAATCAAGATATCTAAATCAAAATAAATTATTGTTAGCAACATACATATAGAAACAGTCCAGAGTTCTATGGAATGTTACAGGGTGTTTGTGACAAAAGAATTAGTTCCCTGACTCCCTGCCTTTCTTATGCATACATCTTCTCAAAACATACCTTATCTTAAGGATCCAGGAAAGCCACTTCTGTTACTTTATCTGATGGTATTACAGATGCTTCATACAGAGGTCCAGAGAGCATGATACTGCCCTGTAGGGCCCAGAGTTCATAACCCCTCATTCTGAAACATTTACAGGCACCAAACTGTAAATGTATCTTAGTAATCATAAGGGCTAGAAACTTCTTTTCAAATACATGCATCAGTTGGATTCTTGGGATCCTATACTTGCCCTCATCTGTGCCAATTCCAGTGCACATACTCTAACCTGTAGCATTTTGTTTCTTTTGCAGGCAAATGCCAACGCAGAGAATGTAAAGTTGATATCCGCCATGTTATGTGCTGCTCTCTATCCCAACGTAGTTCAGGTAAAAAGTCGTTCATGAGTGCTCATATTGCACCTGCCTCTTGACAGCAGCTCATTAGTTTTAATTTGGCCATGTGATATTGGCCAGGCAACCCTCTCTCTGGAAATATTCTACCAGCAGTGGCCAAAAAAGCAACCACAGAGCAGCTAAAAAGCTATTAATGGAACAAATAGGAGCTTGCAAGGAAACACCAGATGGAACCTATGTGCTAAACAGTCAACAGGTTTCATTTCATTTGCTCCAAGGAAGCCTGGGAGGAGATCAAAGTGGATGGATCTGTACCAATAGCCTCAGCCTGGGCTGTGAAGCCCAGTCTTCGATTACAGCATGCTGAGTGTTCTCCCAACCTCTTTCTCTTAGCACTTCTTTCCTCTGGGGCACTGGAGACTGTCCCGAGTAGAGAGCATAAGTGGAGAGACGTGGGTGATATACTGTGGTTTTGAAATAAAAATTATTTGGGAATGCTCTGAGGCTTATTAAACTCATACAGGGTCTAACTTTGGAATGCATTCCTCAGAGAAACTAATTACCTGATACCAACCTTTTTGTTTTCTCGGGCATGCAAAGCATTCTTAAATACTTCTGCATTCTGTATTGTATTTGCTCTGTCTTGCTAATGTCTTATATTCCTCATATGCTTGTTATAGTGTTAATTTCTGTATGCTGTCCTGGAATATGTGGTCAGCAGATAATATTTGAAAGAGAAAGAAAGACAAGATAAATGCCAAATTTGCTGTGCTCTGCCCAGAGAGCTTTAGCTAGTTGTGGCTAGTATAGAAATATCATCATCAGTCATCCAAGTCAGATTAGCTACCACCTCTCAAGGGTGTGTATCTTGTGTGTGATTCAGCCTGCTTACCAGCTCTCTATTCTTCAGACACCCCGTGAGTCCTGTGCTCTGTGAGGCACAGTGCCCTGGGGCAGACATAATGCTGCCAGTCTCTTTGCTGTGCTTAGCCCTCAACAGGAGTTCCCAGGGTTTTTGAAGCAATTAGCAAAACTGTTGGCTATGAGATGGTATTTTCCTGCCCGAGGGAATAAGGTGATTATCTTGGTGTATGGCAGCTGCCTATACATGTAGCTACCTGATTCTGAGTGGGCCAGAGCCTAGCTAGAAAAGTAGCGATAGGGAAAGACAAGCTTGATGGGCAAGGCGGAAAACCTGTTTGACAAGGAGTAAATTTGTAAATTTTGAGCATATAGTATTTTCCCTTAGTGCACATCTTGCTTAATATTTGTTATTTCAATAATATATACTAAGTACAGTGTGCTCTAAGGGAAAATACTTCAAGTTATGGAGCGAAATAGAAATAGAATGAAATAAATAAAACACTACATATGGCCATTATATAAATGAGGCTTTGAGGCTGAGGGCAATTTATTTTTCAGAAGGCGTCTGGTGAGCTCACGACTGAGCTGAGAATTGGCATTTCAGGCATGTATCTCTTGGTCACAAAGTTAGCGAAGTGGGGTGGCAAAGGAGAGCACCGCCATGGATGTGAAGAGAGGTGGTAAGAGGGATTAGACGAAAGAGGAACCTCCGCAGGAAATGGGCACTGGGGCAAGTAGACAAAAGGGTATACCGGGAGGAGGAGGCCCCTTGCAGAAGGATTCTTCACAAGGCTAAGGCTGATTACGAGCTGAGGCTTGCAAAGAATATCAGAAGCAGCAAAAAGGGCTTCTAGCAACATGTAAACAGGAAGAGGAAGGGGAGACAAGTGGTGGGACCACTAAATAAGGAGGAAGGAGATCCAGTGACTGATGTGAGGGAACAGGCACAGATGCTAAATGAATATTTTGCCTCTGTGTTCTCCCCAAAGCAGGACAGGGGAGATCTCCATGGGAAGCTGGATGAGGCTGGGGATTTAGGGGCACAGATTAGATTCCCACCCAGAAATCAAGGAGCTCCTCAGGACACTGGATGTTACAAAGGTGCCAGGCCCTGATGAGTTATACCTGAGGTACTTCAGAAGTTGATGGGGGTACTCTTGTGCCTGTTGGCTTCCATTTTTGAGGCCTCGGGGAGAACGGGTGAGGTTCCAGAGAACTGGAGGGAGGTGTCAGTGGTCCCAGTCTTCAAAAATTGTTGTAGAGGAGTCATGGGGAATTACAGGCAGTTTAACCTTCCGTCCATTCTGGGGAAGATGATGGAAAGGCTCATAATAGGGAGAGATCTAGTAACCATAGATAGGGAAGGGAGGTTCGTGGTCACGCAACCTGGCTTCCACAAAAACAGGTCCTGCCAAATGATCCTTGTGGAATTCTATGACAAGGATTCGAGGTGGCTAGACAGGGGATGTGGTAGATGTCGTTTATCTGGATTTCAGCAAGGCCTTTGACAAAGTGCCGCATGATATCCTGGTTGACATATTGAGGAGTTTGGGAATAAACCAGTGCACTGTCAGATGCATTAGAGCATGGCTGGCAGATCAAAAGCAGAGGGTAACTATTGGTGGGGAATCATGAGGATGGCAGCCGGTGATGGTGTAAAAAGAGAGCCAGTCTGGTGTAGTGGTTAAGAGCATGGGACTCAGACAATCCGGGTTCGAGTCCCCGCTCAGCCATGGAGCCAACTGGGTGACTCTGGGCCAGTCACAGACTCTCAGCCCAACCTACCTCACAGGGTTGCTGTTGTGGGGATAAGATGGAGGAGGAGAATGATGTAAGCTGCCTTGAGCCCTTTGAGGAAAAAGGCAGGATATAAATTTAAATAAATAATATAAATATAAATGAGTGGGGTCCCCACACCTCTATCCTGGGGCCAATCCTGCTCAGCCTTTTCATGAATGACCTGGAAGAGGGAATGATCAGTCTACTGATCAAATTCGCAGATGATATTAAAATGGGTGCAGTGGCCACAACTGAGGTGCCGGTACTCCAGATCCAGAACGATCTGGACAGACTATGGAAGTGGGCAGGGGACAAAAGGATGGTGTTACCTTGCAGATAAGTGCAAGGTCTTGCACTTGGGGCATAGGAATGGGCATCATAAGTACAGGTTAGGGAACAAGTGGCTGGAGAGCAGCACTTGTGAAAGGGATCTTGGGGTACTGGTTGACTGCAGGCTAAACATGAGTCTGCAGTGTGATGCAGCGATCAAGAGAGTGAACGCCACCCTTGGCTGCATAGCCAGAAGCGTGGCTTCTAAACTGAGAGGTATTACTGCCACTCTGTACAACTCTGGTGTGCCCTCATATGACTCCACATTACAGTAATATAGTCAGGTTGGAATCGGTGCAGTGCAGGGCCACAAGGATGGTGGCCGGATTGCAGGGGAAGCCATATGAGGCAAGACTGAGGGAACTGGGTCTTTTCAGCCTGAAGAATAGATTCTGAGGGGATCTGTTGGTGACATATGTTGCCGTGAGGGGGTTGTCATCATTATGTTGGCATGAGGGAATGCCACGCAGACAGTAAAGCTCAGGGAACCAAGATTCAGGGTGGGTGCCAGGAAGTACTTCCTGACAGTTAGGACCCCTAAGGCATGGGATGGGCTTCCACAGGAGGTGGTTGAAGCCCCATTGGTGAGGGTGTTCAAGTATAGGCTGGACATGCACATGATAGGCAAGTCATGAGCAGAGCCGGCTGGAGCCGCGGGGTCAGACTAGATGGCCTGGGAGACCCCTTCTGACTTGCTCTGTTTCTAACTGCCAACTATGGTACAGTTCCTCTGAAAACTACAGGTATGTCAGCTGCAGCTTTCTAATACATGATGATTTAGATATGCGCTTAGGGTAAGCCACAATCCTGTGTGTGTTTAAACAGAAAAAGGCCTACAACTACTAACATCCCTAGAGACTTTGGAGTATTCCCAGGGATAAAGACAAATACCTTTGCATAGTATTTGTCTTCGTTGTTTTGGAAGAAGGCAAAAGGCACAATCTGCTAAACATTTCTTCTCTGCATTTCTGTTGAAATGAAGGGGAGTTCCTTATGAGTACTTTTACAATTCTTTTATAGTCATATAATTATAAAATTATAAAAATTACCAGAATTGATAGTCTTTTTTTTACTATTTCAGGTGAAAATGCCAGAAGGGAAGTATCAGAAGACCAGTACAGGAGCTGTTAAAATGAAGCCAAAAGCTGGGGAGCTGAAGTTCGTTACCAAAAAGGAAGGCTTTGTTCACATCCATCCATCCTCTGTAAACTATCAGGTGATTTCTCCACCCTCAGTCAGTAGAGCACACTCTTGTCTGGTTCTTACCTTCACGTGCTTATACAAACTTCTTGGAAGAGGAAACCAACTGGTAGTCTGCAGTGTGATTCCTCACAGTTTCATGTCTAGGAGCCTCATTGTAACCTGTTGGATATCTGCTTCTTCGTCGTGGCCTCTGTGCATCACACATATGGGTTCTGCGCCTGCGCAGTGCCTTTGGCCGGAAGATTAAAAGCTAACAGTTTTTGGCGGGAACTCCGCTCCCCCTCCCCCCTAGCATTATGTAAGGAGCGGAGTGTCCACCATTTTCCAGTCTTTGTGACCGCCGTTCATTGTGTCTCGTGCCGCTTCGCTCTCGCTAAGATTATTACTTACCTTCTTGCTCCTTCGAAAATCTCTCCTTTTTCCTACCAAGTTTGTATCCCTTGTTCTTGTTGTTAGTACTTCACTTATATTTCTTCTTAACTTTGCACCATTTTTTCCTCTTTATCGTTCCTATAAAAAAACCCCCCAAAATAATTACTTTCCCGCTTTACTATCTCCTTTTTTCTTCTTTCTATGATGGCGCAATGGGTGGTGTTCCGCAAGTGCGGAAAATGTGGCTTCAAAATGCCCGCGGCGGACCCGCATGATCTGTGCCTCCTTTGTTTGGGGGAAGGGCACAGAACCGATAAGTGCGGCCATTGTTTGGCCTTCTCTAAACAGGCGAGGAAGAACAGGGAGAACCACCTCCGCAAACTCTTATGGGACCAGGCTCTCCTCCAATCGGACTGGCTGGTGGCTAAGCCTTCCACTGTTGTGGCCCCACCCGAAGGCCGTCCAACTTCAGCTGACCTGCCGCAACGCCCGGCCTCTTCCTCCATTGCTCCGCCCTCACGCCCTTCTGGAGAAGGCTCTCATACCATGGCCGACCAGTCTGTTTCCCTGCCGAGGAAACAAAAGGAAAAAAGAAAGCACAGCGACTCAGATAAATATCCTGTGCATAAGAAGGCCAAGAAAGATAAGACGGGCAAGCCGGTTAAGAAGCCGAAGAACCCCGAGCAGGCAAAACACCGCCACTCGGGCTCGGCCTCTTCCTCAATTCCGATCCCTGCTTCGGAACCGACCCCCTTGGTCCCGACCATCCAGGTGGCTATGAGGGTTACCCCACTGGGCTCACCGCGCCGACCGACAGCCGAACCCATTCTGGAGTCAAGGCGTGGTTCCATCTCTGATGGCGAAATACGAGATTCTCCACCTAGAGCTCGATCACCAACCCCGATGCCTCCAATCCCGATGGATACTGAGATCGCCATCTCCCCTCCGAGAAGACATAGGAGCCGTTCCTCGGATGCGAGGTCTGATGATTGGTACCACTCCAGGTACTCCTCCACTCCAAGACGGGAAGAGTACCACTCTGTAGCCTATTATACGTCATCCAGGGGACAATCTTCACCACCAGCGCCTTGGGAACGTTTCCATTCAACGCCCAGAGACGCCCCTAGGGCCCCATCTAAAGAAAGTGTCAGATCAGAGTCACCAGGAGATTCTTCCTCCAATGTACCACCCCCTACTGGATGGAATCCGACGAGTCTGAGGCTGACTCGACCTCGCCGGATGCAGCAGTTGCTTCTCAGGGCCCGGGGTCGCCCGAGGAACCATATATATCGTTTAACGATCTGATGGCCAGACTAGTGAGATCGCTCGATATAGAAGCCCACCAACAACCAGGACCGAGCACTGATCATTTTTATGTTGTGGTAAGGGGTGAACGATCCACATCTATTGCCTTGCCATTTATTACAACCTTACGGCAGGCAATGACCCAGCCATGGGACCTCCCAGCTCACCCACAACCGACTTCTCGTAAATACGAGTCCATGTATCAGGTGCGGGAAGAGGACATCCCATTTCTTCTCTGTCACCCCAAGCCGAATTCGGTTGTAGAATCCTCGCAGGGTCGGGAAACCCGTGGACACACCTCGCCTCGTGACAAAGAGGGCAGAAAGGTTGATTCCCTCACCCGCCGGGTATACGCAGCTTCGGGCCTTGGTTTACGAATTTCTAATTATGAGGCAACGCTGGTGCGTTACCAATATTTCCTTATGCAACGCCTGGACGCCATCATCGATACCCTCCCAGGAAACCAGGGTGAACTTGCTAAGACTTTTGTTAAGGAAGCTATGCAAGTGGCGGTGCAACAGCTTTCCACCGCGAGGCACCACGTGGACTCTGATTCGAGGTCACTGGTCGGTGCCATTTCCCTCCGCAGACACGCCTGGTTGCGTAATTGCAATTTTCTGGACAAGATGAAGTGGAGAATTGAGGAGTTGTCGTTCGACGGTTCCAGTGATGACGGATAGCAAATCTTCCATGCGAGGACGGATAGCAAATTGAAGAAAATCCATGAATCAAGGATGACGGCCCATCGTATGGAATTGCAGTCTCTACCCCAACGTAAATGGTCATGGTCACGTCCACAGTACCGTCAACAGTTTCCGCCTCTTTAACAGCAACTGCATCAACGTCAGCAGCGTCGCAGGCAACAACCACCCCAGCTCCCAACAGGGCCGCCGCCGTTTTGATACGGACAGGCGACAGCGCTGATGCGACGAGCGAACCTCTCCTCTCATTCCAACTCTACCCTCCCCCCTCTCATTTGGGGATCGACTGAAGAGTCGGCTCTCCATTTGGGAGTCCATCACATCTGATGGGTGGGTGTTATCTATCATTCAGCACGGATATGGAATCGAATTCGACGTTGTGCCGTCACCGAATCCTATCCGCTATATTCCGACTTCCTTGGTACTGTTAGACGAGATTCACCAACTCCTTGCTAAAGGAGCTATTTGTTGCCTGTCGTTATTGGAGGGATTCCACGGGTTCTATTCCAGATACTTTACGATCCCGAAATGAGATGGAGGTCTCAGACCAATATTGCACTTGAGATTCATAACACCAAAGAAGTTTTGGATGACCACACTTCAAAGTATTCTCCCGTTGCTGGGAAGAGGGGATTGGTTAGCCTCAATGGATCTGAAGGATGCCTATTTTCATATTTCAGTACATCCAAGTTATAGGCGTTTCCTTCGTTTTGCGGTGGACTCTGAAATCTACGAATTCAATGTGCTACCGTTTGGATTAGCCACTGCACCATGGGTTTTTACGAAGTGTATGGCTCCTGTCTGTGCACACCTTCGATTACGTGGAATTCGGATATACCCGTACCTTGATGATTGGTTGCTGGTCTCCGACACAGTAGCAGGACTTTCGTCTGCTGTTGAGTTTACATGTGCTCTATTGCACGATCTCGGACTCTGTATTAATCAACAGAAATCTTCCCTTCTCCCTACACAGGTGATCAACTTTATCGGAGCCCGGCTGGATTCGACGTTGGCAAGAGCCTTCCTTCCTCGGGACAGACGGCATGCGATTGCTCAGTGCATCGCTCAGATTCGACAAGCAAGAACCGTCCCCACCCGGTCTATTCAGAGCCTGTTGGGACACATATCTGCTTCCATCGCTGTGGTTCCGCATGCCAAACTCAGGCTACATCCCCTTCAACTGTTCTTCAACGGAATGTTTCGACCACAGACAGATCCACCTACCAAATGGATTCGACTCCCGGCTTCCGTTCTTCAGTCCCTGTTATGGTGGATAGACCCAGCCAATCTGACTGTAGGTGTTCCGTTTCAACCCCGGTACCCTACAGTAACCCTCGGCACCGATGCGTCTCTGCTGGGATGGGGAGCAATTTGCTCCGATCTACGTACCCAGGGGATATGGAGTCACCGGGATTGCAGGAACCATATCAGTTTTCTGGAACTTCTTGCCATTTTCAAAGCCCTGCAATCATTTGAGGATGTGCTTCTACACCAGGTCATCCAGGTGACCTCAGACAACATGGTGACGCTCTTTTATTTGAACAAACAAGGGGGAACCCAATCCCAGAAACTAGCCCGCCTGGCCATGCAGATTTGGGACTGGTGCATACCGAGAGGTATCACTCTTCTAGCAGTTCACCTTGCGGGCACAGAAAATACAGACACGGATCTCTTGAGCAGACATATGTCATGGTCACACGAATGGGAGCTAGACCATCGGGTTCGCGACATGCTATTTCACCGATGGGGCCAGCCAGACATCGACCTGTTTGCCACACAACAGAACAGGGCATGCACGGCCTATTGTTCCAGAGCGGGGATGGGTCAGGACTCGCTCGGGGATGCTTTCATGATCCCCTGGACAAATATGACTTTTTATTTATTTAGAAAATTTGTATGCCGCCCCATTCGCTGAAGCCTCGGGGTGGCTCACAAAACATCAATTAAAATATAATACACTAAAAATATAAAACGAATTAACAATATAAAATAAGTCGCCCTGGCCAAAGAATAAAATAAGCAAATAATATTAGCAATTAAAATGACGTTTGAATAAAATGCTTTCCCTCTGATCCCACTCATCATAAGAGTGTTGGCAAAGATCATTCACGAAGGGGCCACAGGGCTACTGATCACCCCCTGGTGGCCACGCCAGCCATGGTTCTCAACTCTCCTTCACGTCTCCCAAGAAGAATTTCTCCAACTCCCTCTTCTTCCTTATCTCGTTACCCAGAGGGAGGGCACGATCCGCCACCCAGACTTGCTGTCACTGAAACTGACTGCATGGAGGATACGATGACCAGCTGCGATGCACCGGTATCGACACCACCAACCGTCCCAGCCATTCCTGCTCAGCAGAGTGTACACCCAGACCTACAGTATATTCTCGAATCTGCGCTATGACCATCTACTAGGAAGTCGTACGTGGCAAAATGGCAGAGATTCTCTAACTTTGCCAATTTACACTCGTTTCCGGCCCCCTCGGCTTCTGTTTCACAGGTACTTCAGTTTCTTTTTGAATTGCATCAGTCTGGACTCAAACCTTTGTCCATAAAAGTTTATACAGCAGCGATTTCACATTACTGGGGAACTATACATGGTCTCTCCATTTTTGCTCAACCTCTGATTAAAAGATTTTTGAGAGGATTGAGTAATCTGCATCCAACTATAAGACCTCTAATGCCCACCTGGAGTCTTTTGGTGGTTTTAAAAGTGCTGACTCGATCACCTTTCGAACCCATGGCAACGATCGATCTACGCCTTGCTTCATGGAAGACTGCCTTCCTTGTTGCAGTGACTTCAGCCCGTAGATCCTCTGAACTCTGCGCCCTTCGGGTAGACCCCCCCTTTTCTAAATTTTCATAAGGAAAAAGTGGTTCTTCGGCTGGATCCGTCTTTCCTTCTGAAAGTCGCTACTTCGTTTCACATGCAACAGGAGATTGTTTTACCGGCATTCTTTCCGACCCCTTCGAATCTGATAGAGCGATCTCTACATATGCTGGACGTTCGTTGTTGCTTAGCCTTTTATAGGTCCAGGACTGAGTCTGTTCGGCGCTCCAATAGACTTTTTGTGAAATATTCGGAACATGACCGAGGCTGTCCAGTCACTTCACAACATCTTTCGAAATGGATAGTAAATACAATTGTCCTGTCTTATCAATTAGCTAAGTTGGACTTGCCATCTACTCCAAGAGGTCATTCTACAAGAGCTGTTGCTGCTTCTTCGGCCTTTGCATCAGGGGTCCTGATAGAAGATGTGTGCAGGGCAGCCATTTGGGCTACCCCGTGTACCTTCGCCAGACATTATAGACTCAATGTCCGTGCCAGGCAGGATTGCTCTTTTGGCAGAGCTGTCCTTTCTTCTGTCCTTCGCTGATGACACCTCCCTCCTCCATTTGGGGTAAGCTTGTTATTCTACCCATATGTGTGATGCACAGAGGCCACGACGAAGAAGAGCAGGTTGCTTACCTGTAACTGATGTTCTTCGAGTGGCCATCTGTGCAGTCACACAACCCACCCTCCGACCCTGCTTGGTGTCATGGGTGGTCCGACTATTTCTTTCGATACTATGATCTCTTTGCTATGTGTCGTACCACTACTGAATTTGGCTATCTTGTCATACTGACAAACCTTATTATAAGAACAAACGTCAGTCTTTCAAAGACTGGAAAATGGCGGACACTCCTCTCCTTATATAATGCTAGGGGGGAGGGGGAGCGGAGTTCCTGCCAAAAACTGTTAGCTGTTAATCTTCCGGCCAAAGGCACTGCGCAGACGCAGAACCCATATGTGTGACTGCACAGATGGCCACTCGAAGAACATCAGTTACAGGTAAGCAACCTGCTCTTGTGCAGAGACATAGAGCAGCTGTATCTGCTCTTTCCTTCAGCTTACTATACCCATGCAAGGCTTGTGTAGAAGCTTTGGAATCCACCCAGTCCTCTGGCACCTGGCTGACTTATGCTGGCAGGGCTGACGTTTACCCTCAAAGTCTGCAAACTGTGTTGCATATCATACAATTGAAGATATGTCTGTGTGGAACCCCACTATTTTGTACTATCTCACTGCTGTTCTTTGGGATAAATATTTCAGACAAGGCACTTCGAAAGCCCTTACTTGGTGTATCATGAGATGATAAAAACCAGCCGGGTGTTTATTCGGGACTGCAGCATGGTGTCGGTGTACCCACTGATCTTGTTTGGAGGAGGCCACGTGAACGTGTATCTCCAAAAGGGCGAGTTTGTCGTCTCCCTGGATGATGGATGGATCCGCTTTGTTGCAGCCTCACACCAGGTAAGGGAATGAGCAGCTCTCAGCACATACACAGTATCTGTGGTGGAGAAATTATCTGCATGAAGAGAGGGATTGACGGCAAAGCAGTTCTTTCTATAGAACTGGTTATAACCCTTAACCAAAGCCTTCTTTGGAGCCATTCATCCCACTGGGCTGTAATGGATAAATGATACCAGTTTCAGTAAGCTTATAACATCCTTCCTTAACCTACCACCTTGCAGATGTGTTGGATTGGTCCCATCATCCCCAGCCAGCATGTCAAAATGGTCAGCTGGTTCAGTATGGTAGGAATTACAATCCAACCAATCTGCAGGCTGTGGGGTTGGAGAAGCCTGACTTATAATTTGGGTAGCATTTAGTCTAATCAATTTCTTAACTTCCAAAGCCTATCAGTTCTGGTTGTTGTTTATGGCTGAAAGGCTTGGAAGTAGCCTGTAGGCTGAGAAACAAAACATCCTCAAGGGCACGGTGAGATGCCTCTGCCGCCTCAATACCATATCTTTGCGATATTACGACTAGCACACTCCTTTCAATTCCCAACTGGAGGCAGGGCAAGTTTATAGTAAAGCATTACCACAGCTTTAATGTGACCTTGAAGACTTCATCAGAGATAAACAAAGATTCTTGTGGCACCTTAAAGACTACCAATTTTCTTGTGTTATAGGACTTGCTCAGTGGGAATAAAAATATTACCTGAATCAGTATTTGTTGGCACTTTTGAGAATGCATTTCTCATTTTGCATTTTTTTTCTCATTGATTTCAAATGATGCCCCAAATCAGTTGAACCACTTTATGTAAGCGCACAGATCTATTTGTTGTATTTATATCTATTGATCTAGCTAGGATCTGTCCTGTGTTGCATCAGAAACAGAAGCAGCTGCTTTATGCCATGTAGGGAATTGCTGATCAGAAAATAAAGGGCTATTAGCCATGTCCTCTAGACAAAGCCTCCATTCTCAGTTTGGCATTCCTGTGCATATGAAATGCTAGGAACACAGACGAGGTTGCATTCCCCTTTATGCTTTGCATGGGAATTGTCTAAGTGGCTGCTATAGGAAAGAGAAAGCTGGACTGGCTAAGCCAGGAAGAGAGCCCTTATGTTGTGACCCTCAGCATATGGGTCTTCGCACAGGTTGAAAATAGACTGAGGACTACCAAACAAGAGGATCTGAAGCCTGTTCTTTCTTCCTAGAAAGTCATTTGTGGTCATTTCAGGAAGAGGATTGACAGGGGATTCAGGACAGATAGAAGGAAATATTGTTCATACTGTGCATAGTTCAGCTGTGAACTTTGATACCATAACATGTAGTTAAGGTCACCAAATGAAAGGAGGAGACTATCGATGGCAACTGACCATGATGGCTATGTACTGCCTTCAGTATCAGAAGCCATACACCTGGGTGCACCAGTTGCTGGGGAACAGGAACAAATAGGCATTGTTGCATTCATGTCCTGCTTACGTGCTTCCTCACAATTAGATGTTTCTCTATTGTGTGAATACGGTGTTGGGCTAGATGGACTCTTGGTCTCATTCAGTACTACTCCTTTTAAACCTGGCTTACTATTGGAATCTCAGAGGTTTAGAAAACATAGCTTGTAAGTGCATGCAGCTTATGACTCAAATATAAGCTATAGTCCTGCATTTGTATTTGGTACTTACTCATTTAAGAATATTTGTGTCTTTAGGTGGCAGAACTAGTGAAGGAACTTCGCTGTGAGCTTGACCAGCTACTCCAGGATAAAGTGAAAAATCCCAGCATGGATCTATGCACCTGCCCTCGAGGATCTCGAATCATTAGCATGATAGTCAAGCTTGTGACCACGCAATAATACCCACCGCCAAGGATTTGCTTAAGACTCATCAGCAGAATAACTGAAGAGTGATTGAAGCAACACTGACACCTGTCAATGTAACATGTATACAGCTCTGACTGGAAGTGTAAGGCTATCAAAGGGTATTATTTAAAAACAGCAACAACCGTATATTTGGAATAACCCTAATGATGTTACCTGGAGAAATATATGCTGTTAGAATCATGGTACACATTGATACACACTTACAGAGATGCATATTTTAAAGCAAAATCCTTTTCCACGAGAAGTATCCCTCTGCAAAATGAGAGAAAAATTATAGTTTTTATTCAAGTGAAAGAAGCTTTAAGAGAGATGAAAAAAATTCCAACCATAATTGTTTTCACAATTTTTGTCCAATAAAGTATTGATGCTTTTAATGTGGAAAATTATGGTATATTTAGTCTTGCCTTTCTCCAAAAGGCAGGATGACTTGCTAACCATAACATTTGTCTGTGTAATTTTCTAATTACATAGACAGGTGTAATTAGAAAATGGATGGCAGATCCTTTTGAAGCATCCAAAATGAAAGATCTAAAATGGATCTTTAAACTGGTCCTTACCTGATCAAGCTACCAATGAATTCAAATATGTGTGGGTGAACACTTTGTGAAGTTAAACTTTTAGCACAAAAGTAAACTCTGATCTGCCCTGCATCCAGGACTCCACTTGTCTCAGCTCTTGGGAGTTACCTTCCTCCTTTCCCAAGTATTAAGAGGATGGTCTGTTTTTCCACCTTAGAATGTTTGAAGCACATTTGTCTTCCTTCAGATGATGCTGGCTCTGCTTCTGCAACTGTGAAGCATTCTAGGCTTTGCCAAAGGATGGCTGAAAGTCCTGCCACACCCATGTCCAAGCACTGCCATCTCCTGAGCTTATGTACATATGTACTCCTGAAACACTTTCCTGCACAGGCAGAAAAATGACTGTGAAAACTAAAAGGCAGTTCACTCAAGGCCTTGGATCCTGAATCAGCCTGGCAGCTCGACAGACAAGGAGCACAATCTACTGCCAAAGTTAAGGGGATGCCCCATGACTTTCAATAATACTTAAAGCAGAAGTTTCAGTGTTGTTTTTGAATAGATAAGAAAGGGGCAGGGTGTTAGTGGAGGGCTGTATAATCGCTATGACCATACAAACAAATCTGCTGGTAAAGTGATGTATAGAATTATGTTGTAATCTTGAGTGCTTGTTGGCCAGATACATCACAACCACTAAGCTTTATAAATAAACAGCAAGTTGTTGATTACGTAGATCCTTCTTCTGATTTTATTTTTCATCAGACATTCATGTAGTGTTCTTACTAATTAAATTTCTGAATTTCAGTAATGTAACTTTAGTTAGGCCAGAGAGAAGATAAATGCTTATATATTACTACAAGCATCCTACCATGTCAGTTTGCTATTGCTATTTGCTGTCGGACACATCCTATCACTAGAAAAGAAAAGAAGGAAAGTAAGAACAAGCAAGATTACTCTTGGCTGAATCTTTTTCTATCAACTTATCAATACTTGACTAACTTTGTTATTTTATTTATAGACTTATTTCTGCTAATCAGCCCAGGGGTCCTCTAGCTAATCACAATCATTAAAACATAATAACAGTAATAATAAAAACAATTAAAATACAATGAACAAAAGACAATAAAACAAGACAGTATACAGCTGACAACAATAATTTAAAGCTGTACATATTTTATTATCAAAATAAAATCATTTATTAAATGTCTAGATTATAAAGTTGTTTTTGCCTGGTGCCAAAAAGTATATAGTGAAGGTGCCAGGCAAACTGCTTTTGGGAGGCTTTTCCATAGGTGGGGCGCAACTATGGAGAAGGCCTCTCTTCTACTGCCTTACCTCCTTGAAGGATGGCTCTTTCAGAAGGGCCTCTGAAAGTGATCTTAGAGGCTGGGTAGGCACATATGGAAGCAGATGGTCCTTCAGGTTCCCTGGTCCCAATCCGTTTAGAGCCTTATATAGTAAAACAAGCACCTTAAATCAGGCCTGGAGCTCAACTGGTAAGCAATGCAGATAAGTACTGGGGTTACATGGGTTCATAGTCCCACTTGTACCAGCAATCGTGCTGCTCTGTTCTGTACCAATGGAAGTTTGTGGACCGTCTTTAAGGGCATCCCCACATAGTGTGTTACAATAGTCCAGTCAAGAGGTTACCAGAATGTGGGGGGGGGGGGGTGACTCTGGCTAGGCTCTCCCTGTCCAGGTAGGGCCTCAGCTGATAAATTAATTGCAGTTGAAAGAAGACACTCCTGGCTACTGAGTCTTCCTGAGACTCAAGTGATAATTTTGAGCCCAGTAGCACCCCCCAACCGATGAACCCTGTCCTTCAGGGGGAGTGTGACCCCCCCCATCCAGGATTGGTTGAAGGCCCACCCTTTGGGCAGATGGACTATCACAACGGTATCTGCATCTTACATGGACTCAGCTTCAATTTGTTGGCCCACATCCAGTCCATTATCAAGCTCAGGCAATGATTCAGAATGGAAACCGCCTCACCTGGGTTGGATGAAAAGATGTAAAGCTGGGTGTCATCAGCATACTGATAACACCTCAGCCCCTCTCCCCACTCCCGAATGACCTCTCCTAGCGGTTTCATGTATATGTTAGACAGCAAGGGGGACAGTATAAAGCCTGAGGAATCCCATAGCCATCCCAAGACGCTAGTGGCTGATGGATTAGAAAAGCTTTTAATAAATTAATAATAGGGTTAAAGTTAACCACTCCACATCTTCCAAATCTGTTGAAAACACCAAATCCAGAGTGTGCCCCATTTCATGTGTTGGGCCAGTCACATGTTGAGACAGCCCCATAGCTGTCATAGTGGCCATGAAGTCCTGAGTCGCCCTGAGGTTACTTCCATCATCTTCGGCAGGGAGAATGCTAGGTAGCTAGGTGGGTAATACACCAGCAAAATCCCCATGTCAGGTACAAACCTGGCCTTGTCTGGACCAGAATTCTGATGAAGGAGTGCTTCCTAGCTCTCTGAGCAATGCTAGTGTTGAACCAAATACGCAGGTGGGCACAACTGGGAGAGGGAACCACCCCACCCCACACTTCTACCCAGGTTTCAGTGATCCAAACCAGGTCAGCCCCCTCATCAAAATCATGAGAAAGGTTTTATTCTGGACCCACCTGGCATTTAACAACAGCACCCATACGCCAAAAGACAGTCCGACATGCCTGCCAGGGACCGTTTGGCAGGGGAAGGGCAAGAAGATGGGACAGGTATGAGATAGCTGTCCTCTCTTCTACAACACAGATATGTCCCTCCCCATCACCACCCTTATAGTTGCACCCCCCAGCCTCCCTTCCATACCTAGGCAAAGCTAAAACTCCATTGGCTGTGATAAAACAACTACACAAACTTCCCTATTATGTAACTCCTTTGAGGGACTGCTCCTTAAGTTCACAGAAATTTCTGTCAAAAGAAAGAATCAAAAGTTTAGGTTGGAAACGGAACACTGTCCTCTCATTTAAAAAAAGTCACACGCCTTTGATGATGGAGGGATTGAATGACTCAGCTTTACTTGCATTTATGCAATTCCATCACACCCTTTAATTTCTGCTACAGAGGCCTGACTTGGTTTTCACTGATGCCCTTGAACAACTGAACAGTCAACTGAAGGTAATGTCCTTTATTTGCATACACACAGACTGCACTGTAGTAATTCATTCTATACTCGTAGTGACCAGTGGTGTAGCTGTATCACTTTCTAAAAAGATCATCTTACAGTGAAATACACACCTTTGCAGTGAATACAAACACCTTCTAGTGGAGGAAAAATGCTAGTATAGCAATTCTTGGAGTTTTATGGCACAGTCCAACTGCAGTCCTTTGAAGCTAGAGGCCTAACACCCTGTGCCCCACACTTCATCTACAGTGTGTTTTTGGCCATCTAGATAAAGCAAGGTGAAGAGGCAGGGAAGGAAGCTGGAAAACTGATAGGCATTCTAAGTCCTTGCCCCCTTCCCTATTACCTTCCATGTCATATTGGCCACCTCTGAGGCCCAGGAGCAAACTCGGTGGGGAGCAGTTAATTTGACTTATTTCAGGGCTGGCTCCAGCAGGGCAGTGAGATGCTCAGCCTTTGGAGACAGCAAGGTCTTGTGATCGTGGAGCCAGAATGCTCAGGAATTCTATGGCCTCTCAGAGGATGTAAGGACGGCACAGGCTTGTACAAATATATTATTTGTGAAAGCACTAGCTGATTAAAAAGAAATGTGCTTGTTCAGATATTTTCATTTTTCTGATTGTATACTGGCTGTACATTTTAGAGAAATTTTAATATTTAGTAGCAAGAAGCCTATTGAGTGGCTTAAGGTAGCAATACCTCTTCTGGATAATTTCATGTAGCTATTTTACAACTGTTTATTCTATATATAGGAAGTGTCCCAGGATTGTGGGGGTGATCATAGAGAAAGAAAAGAACCTGAACTCTTCTTTTCATACAAAAATATAAAATTAGCACAATTGTGTTACATTTGGTAGTTACGCAGAAAGGAAGCTGAAATTCAGAAAAAGGTGGCCAACTTTGACTGCGTCAGCATCAGACTTTCTGTGAACAGTGCAAAACTCGAACAGAGGTATCTTGAGGGGAAAAAAATCAAAGGATATCACATAGGTTTTTCAAATGTAAGACTACATTTTCCTCAATCAATGAGAATAACTTTTCACTGCTGAAGAGCAAGGTAACTTTGTATCAATCCTTGGACTCTAGATAAAATTATTTCATTGGAACTGCTGCAGTCTTCAGGTCCATATGGCGGGTTGATAGTCAGCACCCCTGCAATACACAGCACTGCTTGTGAGTCTCCTTCCTCTATTACAGGGATATGGTTTTTCTCCAGCCAGTTCTTCAAATTGTTCTTTTTTTCCTCCAGCTCTTCCTGACTATAAGTTTGGCCTTCTCCAGGCATGAAGAGCTGTGCAAGCTTCTCTTTCATCTCCTCTTCTGTTTCAGTCACTATTTCTACATCCTGCACAGCATGGCCCAAGACACCTGTGATGAACACTTTTCCGTTCTCAGCAGGATTTGCCAGAAGAATGCTGTCAAGATTAGGGATTCATACAAAGTTTATTAAGTCAGAAGAACAACAAACCATGTGCAAAATGTTGAATATCCAATGTGTACTCAACCTTCACATACAAGCACACAAGCCTCAACACCAATCCTAAAAACATGTCCATGAAGAACCAAGCACCCAGAGAAAAACTGTACACTGCAAGACTGCAGTGAAATCACAGGCTGAACTCACATTATCCCAACAGAACTGTAAGGAATCAACATATTAGCCCTAATCATCCTCACCAGAAACATTTCAGTCTTACTGCCTGAAGCTACACAGCACAGGATCTGTAAAAAGCCAAGCAGTAATAGGACAGATCACCCACATGCAGTGTCATAAAAAACATTTCCTCCTAAATCAAAATGGGTTGGAGTGGTAGGAGAGGAACTGTCAAACCCCCTTTTTTTAGAACAACAGAAGTTGTACTCTGAATACTACAAGCCTTCCACACTTTTTTTCCTTAGTAATACTGAACTGGAGTTATATTATTAGCACATCAAGGAGTGCTAATAATTAATTAGCTGCTAAAGTTTCCCTTCTCTAAACTCATTCTGCAAAAATGCTCTACACACAAAACTCTGTAGGTGTTTCTAAGTGAAATAGCTTATACTTGATTGTTCCTGTTCACTTTTAGTAATGGAAAAATGTACGTCAAGCTGACATTTCACGCTCTCTCTACATGTTCCACTGTCCTATTCATAAAAAAATATCACTGAAACCTAAAATGGTCAGCAATCCAAATAAAGTTTAATTTCTACACACTGATGTAATCTGGTGTCAGGCTTTAAAACTGCTGTTTTCCCCATACCAATGATAGATTAACTGAATGACATTTTAAAATAGGAAAATGCATTATTTTAATCTATTTTACAGATGTTTTAAGATTGTCCCCCACCCCACCAGAAATGGTGTTTTTCTTGCATATTCTTGTTATGCCCAATGATTTTGAAAAGGGATCAATTTATTGCTCTTACTTACTTGGCAGACACTGGGTCAACTGTTAAAACCCATCCTTTATACTGGTGCTTTTCAGCTGCTAGAACATTCACTTCTTTATTTACATAAGCCAGCCATTCTAAAGGTGTTTTCCTCTGCCACTCAGTCATATTTCCAACTTGCTGAAGCTAATGAGAAAACAAGAATTGCATATTGAGCTGTCTTGTGCTAATGGGGGAATCTGTGAGAGATGTTTTTAACAGCATTGTAATGCCCGATTCACACAATGCCTACCCCAAACCACCATCCTGAGGCCTTTTCTGCCATTACATCCTAGATTTCTTCAGACCAGTTATGACTTTTAAAAAATTGTTGCATTTTCCTGAAATATATATTTCAGCATATGCTATATCTGCAGTTACTGTTCTGGAGAGAGCAGTAACTTTGGAGGGCTGCTGGGCTTGTGGGGGCAGTAGTGCTGCAAGACGGGCCTCAATGAAACTGTAGCCACCCTGAGAAGGTGATGCACCTGAGCAGCCTTCAGTTGCTCTCCTGACTCCCTTGCTGCCTCACAGTTTCTCTCTCACACCCCCAGTGAACTGCAGAACAAGTGCAATGCTGCTTCCCTCCCCAAACAACTAGCTGAAAATGTGGCCTAGCAAGACTGGGACTGCGGAGAACTAAAACCTGGATCTCCCTTCACTGTGGTGCTTATGGTGTAACCCTGGGCCAGTCACTGACTCTCAGCCCAAGTTCCTGTGAGGGAAAAACAGAGAGTAAGAAAACCATATAAACTGCCTTGGGTCCCTCACAAGAGGGAAAATGGAAAGATTTAAATATAGTGAACTAATAACAATACTCAGAAGTAGTCAATATGCTGGTGATGCAATGTACATAATACTCTGAAAACAAAATGACTACCAATAACTTCTTCCAATTAACATTTTATACAATTCATTTTTGAGTAGAAGAAAATCAATATATAAAAACATGTTTTAAAAATGTACAGATTTAAACTAGAGATTTTAAAATACAAAATGTTTCGATATAAAACAGCTTAAGTAACAAATGGGAGTATGCTACATCCCCTGTTAAAAGCTGATCAGGATCAGGAACAAGGCCAATAAGGGAATAGGCATGACAAATCTGGCAGCAGATACAGGAGTTCCGACAGGGTGCATGCAAGCACCTTCAATGCCACCTGTCAAAAGGTTCCTCAATGGAGTGTCTGTGGCAAATATATTTTTCCCATGTATGTTGATGGACTTGTATGAAATGCAAACTCATTTCTAGTAATTATACATAGGCATCAGCAAAAGCAGACTGAATAAGGCACAGGACTGCATGACAAGTCTTAACAAAACACACTGTAATCAGACATAACTTTCCACCATAAAGCAGTATTACTTAAATGGAAAGCTCTCTGAGAGCATTTTGTGAAAACAAAAGGCTCCAACTTAGCCAATGCTATATGTCTTCAGCTGCCCTTAAAAAGACAATTCTTTAAGCCCAGCAGAATGAGGTTCATTTTAAATTGCTCCTGAGATCCATACACCAATTAGGCATTCCCTTTCTAAATCCAACTGCATAATGGACTTGTCAACAGCTATAAAGGAAAAAATGTTGTAATTATAAGCAAATGAATTTATCTGCTATAATATCAATTTGAGTAAAAAAAAGTCTATGACTACTGATACACACTTAACTGGGAGTAGATCCAACTGAACTCACAGCAGAATCTTATGCATGCCTACTCAAAAGCAAGTTGAACTAGGATCACTGGAGTTTAATTGCAGGTAGGTGTGATAAATTGTGTGTCTCCAATTTACTCTGCAGCAAAGGACCTAATACTGCAACCGCCACAGGATGTTTCATAGTGTTATAAGCGCTTTTGTGCCTCCCTTCTATCAAAGATGCAGCTAGAAGAACTATTAAAAAGCTAGATGTACACTACGCATCTTGATTTTTAAACTAATGTTACAGCCTCGGGAGATGTAAAGAGCCTGACCAACATCACGGATGTACGGATCTTCTGTCAATTTACTACCTCTTTCGGACTCAAGATCGGGATGTATTATTTTTACTCCAATACTCTTTTTTGCAAAGCGTCCACTGTTCGTTAATCGTTGCACTTGCATTTGTAAGAGATATACCTTCCAATACAGCAACTAGTTTAAAATCCGGAACACAACACTTCCATGCTTTGCTCTTAAATTCACGAAGAAGCCCAGCTCAGTAAAATCACACTCACCACTAAAGCTGATCTTTTACAGATTACAGCTGTTCATTTCAGTCAACAAGAGAAGGCAGAATCCCATTAAAGTTATTTTAAGAGGATAAAGTTGTACTTCAGACATCCACCTAAAGCAGCTGCTAGCCGGACCATAGCGGTATTAAGCGAAAGCACAGGACACGCGGCTCAAAGCCGAGCGGCCCTTCCTGGACCCAGAAGGCACGGCGCCGCTTTCCTCCTCTTCCTGTAAAGCTCAATCCTGCGCACTTCTAGACGAAGTCCAGATGCATGCTGGGAGTTGTAGGCCTCGTCTCTCGCCAAACGTGGTCGGGATTGCGCTCTCAGCCAAAGCCATATCCGAAAGGAATTGGCCAGTTTCTTCTAATACTTGCGGCTGTGTTAGTCGCTTTCAGGCCCTAAGCCTGCAAAACGCAGCAGAACCATATAACAAACCGGTCCTCAAAGCGGGAAGTTCGGAAACTTAAAAGCAGTCTTTCTACAAGTGGCAATTGCCTGGTTTATTTACAGAGCAATCGTATCCATGTGTTCTCAGAAGTGAATCGCGTTGAAATCAGTGGTGCTTACTCTCATGTAAACGGAGTAGAGATTTGCAATACAAAGGTTCTATCTTATGCGTAAGATGGATAAAACCCCTACAATTCTCCTACATGCTCCAGCAAGCATGGCTAACTTGAGTGATGCCCAGAATTGTAGGGCTTTTTTTTTCGTTTACACATGTGTAGGCTGGCTTGTTTATTTTTATTTAATAAATAGAATATACGGATTAATACGGATTAGAGTTCGTGTGATTGTATTGCAATGGGTTCATGCACGTGTTTAACCTGCAATGGAATTAACTTCATTTAGGCCCTATATTTTAACGAAAGGGGCTTTCCAGCGGCTGTTACCACCTTCTGACGAACAGTTGCTGGGCTGTATACTCCACATCCTGAAAACCTTCAGCGAGACCCAAACCATACCAGGGCAACCCTGTATAAATCTCGTAGGATTTCGGGCGATACTTTAAGTGTATTATATACTGCTGACCCATAATATTATAACACTTGCCGCCGGTCGTATATGCGCTTAAACGGCCTGCATTTCAAGTATGTAAGTTACGCCGAGTAAACGCCTTTAAAATGGAGCCTAGTTTCACTTTCCAGCCCGGCAGCCACTACTCCACGCGCCCTTCCCTTCTTTCAGCTTAACGTTCCTATGGAAACGAAACCTCTATCTTTCCCGCCTCGCGCTCCCGCAGCGCACATTCGGTAGTTATGCGCATGCGCATCAACGGCAGGTGCTATATAACGCCCTCGAACTCGCATGCGCGCCGAGTCGGTTGGTTTTTTCCGTGGGGTGAAGATGTCGCGGTATAGCCGTTACGGTGGAGGTGAGTGATGCGAGCTGAAGTGAGGCTGGAGCCGGGAAATGTGACGTCGTTACTGACTCTTATTTTTTTTTAATTTATCTGGCCCTGCTTTCTAGCAGTGCTGAGCTGAGTTTATATTCTAATTAAGGCCCGTTGAGCGGCAACGGCCGGCGCCGCCGCCATTTTGCACATGTATGGCCTGTAGATACGCTGGGATAAAATCGGCCCGGAATAAGAACGATTGGGTTGCGGCCTGGTGAGCCGCGTGCGAAAGCTGACCCAGGTGTGGCAAGCAGACCCTGATAGATGCTGGCAAGGGGTTTTTTTTCCTGTTCTTCTCCTTTCGGTACTACTGACGCTGCGCGGGTAAAATGGAGGCGGTGCCAAAGATGGCGGCGCCCAGAGTTGAGTCGCCCGCGTTTTGGGGCGGGAGGCTGGAAGGAGGTGGGGATAGAGAAAGTGGCAACGGAGGCCTGGGGCTAGTGCGCGTGTAGGCTGAGCTGCCGTGTTTTTATCGAGAATGGGGGCGGGAAGGGAAGAAAGCGTATTGCGCACGCGTGAGTTAGACTGCGAGCGGCCCTGGGCCCGAGCAGTGGGTGGGGTACGCGGGCTGAGTGCCTGAGACGCTGCTTCATTTCCTTTGCGGATTGCTTGGGTCGTGCTGTGCTCATCTAGCAAAACAAACCTGCCGTTTCTGAACAGATGGCCCAATGCATGCTTATTAAGCTGAATTGCGTTGAACATTCCCTTGTTAAGCCCACAACTATGAAAAAGAGCCTTCTCTAACCTGATGTTTATAATCTTCGGATTAAAACTCCCAAATATTTTCGTGTTATCTTGTGGCTGATGGAAGTTAATATTTCTGCTTATATAGTCCAGTGCTCAAGGGGAGTTTCATTTTCAGAACAAGCAGCCAGCTTGCTTTAACTTTTTACTTAAAGCATAGATTTATGTTCAGGAATCTAGAAAGTAAATTAGAATTTTGGTGGAAATGCCCAGCAGGTTCTTAAGGGGTTTTTCCAAGGAAACTAGTTAACAGTTTAAATTGCTTGTAATGACTATTTGATTACGAAATAAAATTGGGAATTCTTGATTAGAATAAGTTTGCAACAGTGTTGATTTGCTGCTTTCAGTATATTCCCAGAGCTCTTACAGTAGAGCTTATGTGAGGCTATGTTTCATTCAACCTAAAGCTATACAGACATACTCAACATTGCATTTTTTGCAGAAACTAAAGTATATGTTGGTAATCTGGGAACTGGTGCCGGAAAAGGAGAACTAGAAAGGGCTTTCAGCTATTACGGACCATTACGTACAGTGTGGATTGCACGGAACCCTCCAGGATTTGCATTTGTTGAGTTTGAGGATCCAAGAGATGCTGAAGATGCAGTTCGTGGTCTAGATGGGAAGTAAGTACATACGCTAGCTGTTAAGCTGGTGGACAAAGTAATTCTACTTCTGCATTTGAGTTATGAAGGGTATTAAGTGAATTATTGTTTAATTCTAGGGTGATCTGTGGCTCCAGGGTTAGAGTGGAGTTATCAACTGGCATGCCTCGTCGGTCTCGCTATGATAGGCCCCCTGCAAGAAGGCCATTTGATCCTAATGATAGGTGTTATGAATGTGGCGAGAAAGGTCATTATGCTTATGATTGTCATCGCTATAGTCGTCGGAGAAGAAGCAGGTATGTGTAGAATAAGTAGACTAACAGTTAATCATCATTCTTGTTAGCAAAGAAGGAAATAATGCACCTTTTTTAAAATAAATGTAATTATGTGGGTATATTTCAATTGTTTATATTTTGTATTTAAATGTTAATATGTTAATAATCAACCTGGTCAAAACCTTTCAGGTTTCTTCGTTTGAGTCAGTCGCCTTGATTCAGAATGTCACGAGCCTTAAGATTTCATGCTGAGGCGCCTTGCAAATCCGACAATTAAGATCCTCCTAGACCTTGAGGTGATCAGCATAAGAGGCCAGATCCCCTCGAGCCATCTACACCTAGCTTCACCTTATTCTTTAAAAGGCAGAAAATTTGAGACGGTGATCGCCGTAACAGTAAATTTGGCTTTCAATTGGGGCCCCCCTCCGGTTTAAAAAGAGGAACACCAGATTGACCACATTCCCACCTAGAAAAATCTTCTTGCGTCAATCAAGCCTCACCTGGCTCATTTGCCTGTCAGTTTGATCGTCGTTAGATTGAAGAGAACACCTAGATGCAGCGATCGGCTATAGATACTTCTAGATCGTCTAGATCTGCTAGACCTTGGGCCAAAGAGGGTCGACCTGCAAACTTGCAAGGTTTATTTTAAATACACATTATAGTGTTTTATATTATGATGTAATTCTAAAATGTTATGCAGTTTAACATCTTTTTTAGGTAGTAAAAATACTCAAGACAAATAGGCCCTGAATTTTTTCAACTGACAGAGACTAATTTTTAGTTATTTTGATATTTTGGCTTCGGCAAAGGCACACGTGATAGCTTTTGAACTTGTGGTCTAATACCAGTTATCTCTAACCTAAAACTAGGTCACGGTCTCGATCTCATTCAAGGTCCAGGGGAAGGAGATATTCCCGCTCACGCAGCCGAAGTCGTGGCAGGAGGTAAGCATCTAAATTGGTAGGGATATTTCAGTGTAAAATTCAAAGAATGGCAACACAGTAAACCAACTTTTTTTTTTTTAAAGATCCCGGTCTATCTCGGCTCGCAGATCTAGATCACTCTCTCCTCGTAGATCCAGGTCTATCTCACCACGCAGATCCCGTTCAGGTTCTTTAAAGAGATCAAGGTGAGGCTTAAAACACTTAAATAATTAGCAAAGATATCTGCTAAACACACATGACTTGGAAATGATCTTGCAGGAGTTTTATAGAAAACTAACAGCAATTTCCTCGCCTGTTAGGTGGTGTTTTAAAGCATTGTTCACAGTGCAGTACTAATGAATGTCTTATTTTGACTGCATACTTTATTGTAGTTTTGCATATATTATAGTGCAGGCACATTGATACTGATGTTCTTCCTAATAATTCCTTAAACTATAATCTGAAACAGCTGTTTTGTAAATCTGCCTAGCCTGACTAGGAGAGCATCTTGGAATTACATACTTTGTCTTATACCTAGGTCTCGATCCAGATCAAGGTCCAGATCCAGGTCCATTTCAAGACCAAGAAGCAGGTAAACTTCGAGGTATCATTCTAAACAATAAGCTGGATTTAGTTGAATTATCTATAGGATCAGTAGTTTTCTAGAGCTAAGGGACTGGGGTTCATATCTAAACTGCAAAACATTTTGTGCTTCTAATTAAAGGCACAATCCTGCAGGTTTCTCCTTTGCAGGATGGAAGCCTCCAAACTTGAGACTTCTTTGTATCCAGTTTCATGCTGAGTTGAAGTGGGTTGGAAAGGAGTGCCTAAGGCCTCCCCATCTTCCTCTTTAGTGAGGTTTTTGTTGAGCAGGCTTTCCCCCATCCTAATGATGGTGCTTGGGGAGGGGGTGAGGAAGGAGAGGCTCAGGGATAGCCTCTGATCTTCTCCCTTCCCCATCCTTTCTACCCTAGCTGCGGGGGGGGGGGGGGCTCAGATTGCTGAGTAATGTGTCTTACCTCAGACCTCATTGTCCTTAATTTAAGGCAGCATCTAGGGACTCCCTAACAGTTTTGCATTTCCTGTGGAGGAAATTGGCTTGTGTTTATGCCTGAAACACAGCCTTAAATCAGGAAGGCGATTTTGTTTTCTACTATATTTGCATTTCATTGCTAGATGGGACTTTTTGTGTCCTTTGTTAAAGTAGCATTTTATAAAAGATGGGTCATAACTGTACATTTATACTTTATCCTAATGCAAAATAATGTTTTTAACAGCCGCTCCAAATCAAGATCACCATCTCTAAAGAGAAGGTAAGATGTGCTTCTGCAGGATAATTGTACTGCATTATTATGTTTATAAATGATAAAGCAAACACTTAAGAGTAATATAAAGATGAATTGTAAAGGGTGCATTTGTTAACTGCTTATAAGGTTTCAATTTTTTAGATTCTAAAACAGTTCGCTGAGAAAAGCATATAAGAACATTTTTGTAGAGGAAGGGGTACTTGCTGAACTGTTGGCCACAGTAACTCAACTCTTTTGAGGGCTAACTAGTGGCATATGTAGTAAGCTTTAAACCCAAATCCAGAAATTTCCCTAAGAAGGGAATTTTTAATATTTTGTGAGCACATTGTTTTGGTGTTATGTTAATGGATAATAAATGTAAATGGCTCAAAGTTAAACTGAGAAGACTTGTAGTTATGACTGAAGCCTTCAGTACTTAAGCTTCAGAGGAACTCTGCTGTATTGCAGAAGAATATATAGAAATTGCACAGCAGCTCGCTGTTAACCTTGTAATAACAGAATAACTAAAGTCTTAATTACTCAGATGAGTACTTGTGTTTAAAAGCATTTTTACTTGATTTAATCTTTAGTCTTGCTTTTTCAGTTTTGATATGAGCCATTTATATCCATTCTCCATTAACTCAGGGTAAGTATGCTTCTTGAATTCCTCAGGAGAGCTTGGTAATATTCCTGTGGAAAGGGGGGTGCATGCAAACATAAGTTTGCTTTAAACAATTCAAAGTTTGTAGCCTTCATTTTACTTCCCACTAACAGTTCTTTAAAAAAAAAACAGCATTATCCAAATAGGTGTTACGGTTAAAGTTACTAATGCACTATTAGTAAATAGCATGGATCTCCTAATTAAGAACACTAATTCATTAATCCATCAGTTTTTAACACTAACTTAGCATCGGGCAATGTGTAGTGAGTTGGGTAATGCGTAGTGACCTGATTTCCCCCTTTTTCTTCCTTAGTCGTTCACCATCAGGAAGCCCTCGAAGGAGCGTGAGTCCTGAAAGAATTGATTAAAAATGCAAAGAACATGTTAGGAAGAGTTTTGTTTACGTTATTTTAAGGGATTTCTTTGGTGTTATTGACAAATGTAGATCAAAAAACCTTTTCTAGGACTAATGCAGCAAGGATCTGGATCTTTTAGTAAAAGCTGCTGTAGTAGACTAGTGCACAATTTCTTGTATGTAACAACATCCTGTGATCTGAAAAGTGGGTCTTTTTATGGGCACATGAAATAAAATGTGTATTTCTAACTTTTGCTGTAATGCTATTTACTTCAGTTAATATTTCAAGTGCATGTTTAAAGCAAATTACAAACAGCTACTTTAGTGTTGTACCCAAATGTTGGCTTAAAATAATTGTAGCTATTCCTACCCTGCCTGCATCAAGCTTAAGTGTAACTTATTTATTTGGTGCTTCAGGCAACCTAGGGTGATAAGATATGTGAAAGAGTGTTAAGGAAGCTACTTAACACTTAAAGAGAGCCTTTTTGGCTAAGGATGCAGCTTATAAATTCAATAAATATTTGTCTGTTCCATCCTATAATGGTGTATATATGCCCAAGTTTGATCTGCTAAATTCTAAAATCAAATCTGCTCACTTAGCAGATACTTTATTTTACATCACTGCAAGCAGTTTTATTACCTAAAAAAGATACCCCAAAGCATGTTCAGATGGCCTTTTTGAATGGTTTCAATCTGGAATAGCAGAATAGTGCAGGCTTTGGACTCTTTCTTCCTGTTGGTGAAAGGCGACAAGTGAACTAGGTAGACTGATGCTATGTAGTTTACATCTCACAAGGTCAAAGTCCTTGGTTCACTTACTCTTTGATCCCTGGTGAAAGTACTATGTTAGCTCATTTTAGCTTGAAGCTAAACTATAAGTAGGCCCCCAATATAAAACTCTTAAAATATTTTTACCAAATGATGGGTTTTCTCATCTTTAAAAGGCAGTACTTTAAGGGAAATAGTACATATCTTCCATGATTTCATACTGTACAAGGAATATGCCCAATCAGCTGCAATTTCCATCATTGACAATGGCTCACTTTATGCAAAGGATCCATGCTTATTCTTTTAACCAAGCTTAGCATAATGGTAAGTGTTGAGGGTTTATGGTTCAGGGGATGGAAGAGCTTTAAAAGCCAACTTCAAAAATGGTCTCTTTCAAACATGTCTCATCTGGAAATGCCAAGTCCTAGATTTAAATTAATACTGTATGAACTGGTTTCTAATCTAATTCACTGCTAAATGTAACATGCACTAAATCTAAGGTTTGACAGAAGATTAGTTTTGCTTGCTTCTACATCAGATTGAATAAATGGACTCCAATCAAAAAGGGCTGAAAGTATTTTAATACCCTTGTTAATTAATCAAACAACAGTAACTTCAGTTCTTGCTTTAAACTGTCTTGACATGGATATATTTATGATATTCAATGAATATGCTGTTTCTGATAAATAAAAAATGCTTATTTTATAATCAAACAAGTCGCTTAATCGCTTTAACAATCATTCATCAATCTTGAAATTAAGCAATTGCAAACTATAGAAGTACCTGTCCATTTTTAAAAGCTTTAGTGATGTATACTTTCATAGTTTCAATATTTCTGTACAGGAAAAGGCTTAGGATTTGTAGGGTCATAACTCAAGAAGGCAGAATCTTGAAGAGTTTCTCGTGCTTTGGAAAAGGGTCACCTCATGCCTGCTCTGATCAGTATGACTACAGTACAGCCACTGACATACTTTTTAACAAAGCTTCTTGCTGCATTAGTAGCCAAAAAGGGAGTATGTTGAATATATTAGAAACTAAGAATAGTATAACTATAAGATTAGGGTTACATAGTACACTAATTGAGAGCTGCTCTTAAAAATAAGTGAAAATACATTGAAACAAATGTATCTTCTCACTGTCAAGTACAGTGGTACTGCTCACGAATGCCTTAGTTCACAACCAAATTGGGTTGCGAACAGATTCCATAAAGTTTGCTGCAGGTCACCAACTCTGCATCAGGTGACGATCATGAACGCACCCTCCTTCCCTGCACAGGCATGCTAGCAAGCGTACTGGGGAGAGAGCTGCAATTGCGCCAGTGTTCCCTGCCCAAGTGTGCCTGCCTTCCCCCCAGCACACCCACAGTGACGCCTGCATGATCGCTTGGGGGCGGGGAGATGGCCACGATCTTTGTCACTTTGCTTCAAATTTTTGTGAGTAAAAAAAAAAAATAGTTGCAGAATGGATTAACCTCATTTACATTGACCCCCTTATGGGGAAATTTGACTTTGCACATGACCAATTTGGGTCACAACCAGAGTCCTGGAACAGATTAAGTTGGTGAGCCAAGGTGCCACTCTATATAATATTTTTCTTTGGCGTTCATGATGTTTGTCAGACAGTTGTGTCAGCTAAGAAGCCTAGTGGTATTAAGTAGTTTGTTACCTTAGCACATACAAAGTGTAGTTCTGCCCATCTTCAGAGCAGCCTCAAATTTATCTGACTGGGACATATTCTTGATGCAGCTGTGATTTGAATCTCAAATAGTTTTATTCTGGACACATGCAACCCATGTTGGATGAGAAATGGAACTTTGTTAAAGCTTCATTAGAATATCCTGCTGAATACCTAACAGAGTGGAGCTGGTACAAGCTTTGTGCTGCAGCAAAAGAGTAGGTGACCTTTGTTAATGAATGTTAAAATATGCTAATAAGATGATTCAGGGAATTGCAAAGCAAAAGTAGCACTTCAGGTTGCACCCATAAACAGTGAAGATAGTGTGTCTAGAGTACTTTGATCTCGCATGCAAGTCATACTAGAACAGCTGCATCTTCAATCAAATTGATAATCTAGGGATAGCCCTACAGAAAATGCATTACTCTGAAAATACAAGTGGCATGCTGTTGAGAGATTCTTTGTCTTGAGTGGCTTTAATCCCCCACTTTCCAGTTGTATAGAGCTTGGGAAGGGGAATTCCTGCATGGTACAGGGGCTAGGAATGTGTGACCAACTTGGGCTGGGATGTCACCTGAAGAACCAAGACATGCTCTCATTCATGTATGTATTACAAGGTTAATACCGTGGCATGTCATGCTTCACAAGTCCCAAAAATGCCCCCTTGAGCAGTTTATGTGCAAGCAATGACAGTCCCTACCTGTAAGATAAAAAGAACCCAGAGAAAAAGGAATGAGAAGAAAAATTGGTCTTCCAGTAAGACACTAATCTGGTCATTTGCAGAGTGCTATAGCTAAAATGGCACTTCATACATACAAAGAAATACCAGTAGGCTCATGGGATTATAGATTTACAGACTGTTTAAACATTAAAGATTGGGCATGCCTAGTGGCTATCAGCTGCTGATTGATGAGAGGGAAGAAAAAAGGTGGGGAGGAGGCGAAATGGAACTGAATCACTTAGAGCTCTGGAACAGCATTCCACATTGCAGAATTGTACTATAAGACTCCTTCATATATGCTATTGTAATGTCACATGAGCAGACTTAATACTTGTGCAATAGTGTTCTCCCTTTTTGCTCTGGAGGATCCCCCAATCTTCTGTATCAGGTTTGGGAGCTGGGAAGTGGGGAGTTCTGCCAAGGGTTCCTGTTTCACCATCAGTTGACTTTGAAGCAAACCAGTAGGGAAAAAACTTTAGAGGAGCCCCAAAACAGCCCAGTGGGGGCAGCATGCTTAGTGGCAACAAATTCTGTGCTGTGGAATACTCGAGCTTTCTGGTAGTTTACAGTAGTTTGACTATTTTGGAATAGATGAACCAGATACAAAAGAAAAAACCTGTACCTTTAATTTTATTGTGATATTTCGTAGGTTCAGATAACCTTATCCCCATAATATCCATATTGCAGAGGAGTCATTCAGGCTGATAATGGCTTACCTAAGTCTATGAACTGAGTATAGCAGGCAACTTGAAACAAAGAGTTTACAGTACTAGACCCAACTTAGATGTCATAACTCTTAGCAGACTAGAAAAGGGAATGGAATAAAGTTGGAAATCACCATTTCTGCTTATTAACAGACTACATGATATAGTAGGCAGCACTATTTTTTTCTTTTTAAGATGACATACAGTGATAATAGAATTTGGAATCTGCTTTGATCACAATCTTTACAGATTTCTACAGAACATCTTGCTACAGGGATTAGGATATGGAGAACTTGTAGCATGTTGTGGTGTTGTATTCCTCTCCTGGGTGCAACAAGGCATCTGGGAAATGAGGCTATAAAAAGCAGAAGAAAAGCCCTCAAAATCTGTACACTTGTCAAGAAAAAAACCAACATGTATTTGCATTTATTAGAAACCTTACAGTCTCGAGCTTGTGACGGTTTATCCTTGATGCAGGTATTTTCCAAGCATTGAAACATTGTGGGGGGAACTTTGAGCCTTACAGTTGCTTGCTCAGTTCACCTTAGATGAGATTCAAACTGTAGACTTCCAAGGTCATGTGTATATCTGCTATACTACACCAATAGTTTGACTTTTCGCACAGTTTACATAGGCTTATGGTTGGTGCATATTTGATCATTTTGGATTTTTAGCATTTAAGACAATGTGCTATGCATACAGAAAACTGCTTCTGCTTTCAAGGGATGGTGCCATTTTAGATTGTAGATAGGGGAGCTATCAATTTCAGTGCATATAAAATAACCTGACATGAAAATGCAGCATGTTGGAAGAACATCTTTGGCATAGTCAAACCCGCCTCGAGGCTGAAATTAGACCATTACAACAAGGCTGCATTATGTAATATTACACTGAGAGATTAAGCCATAATCAGGTCCCACCAGCATCCAAAATTTGCAGAGTTATTGAAGGGAAATGCAATGGCAAGGGCCTTGAGACCTATGGAAGTTGGGTCCCACAGCAGTTTTGTGCAGTTTTGTTTTATACACATATGGGGCCACACATAAAAGTCAGAAATTACCTGATTCACTGCATCTGGCCAGTTCTGTGTTTCAAGACAGAAGCCAGAATGTTTGAGGTATGCATGGTTTCCTTTGCCTTTCAGAGTGCCGTCTAAGAAATTTCCCGTGTAAAACTGTATCCCAGGCTGAGATGTATAAACCTCCATCATCCTGCCACTAGGGGGATGGTAAGCTCTATAAAAAGAAAGGTGTTAATATCTGTCCAACAGACTTAATGCTTTTGGAACTTTGCCTCTAACTGTTGAAACTACTGGCTCTTGACGGATAAAGGGTAATTGAATAATTTGGTGCAAGGAAGGGCCCTTACCAATTGAAAGGAAGCGATTAAATGACAGCCTAAGCCGCCTTTCAGGCTTTGAATTCTACCAATGTGGCTTATGAGGAATGTAACAAATCACAATATTAAACTCTTTCTTTAAAAAAAAAATACTGGGCTTTTTCCCATAGGCTGGTTAGTGGAAGATGGCACTGAGGGTAGAGAGAGTCCAGCTAGAACAGGGAATAACCCTCATTACTCCTCTTTTTCCCAGAATCTTTCACAAAAAGCTGTTGCTAGTAGGTGGGTTGGAGAAGTGCTACTGAAGCAGGCTCTGAGGTCTGCCTCCCTTTCTCCTCTTGTTTCTTAATCTACAAGGTTTATTCAAAAATAAGTTCCACTGTGGTCAGGGAGCCTTACTTTCAGGTAAGTGGGTATAGGAATAGCTACCTAGAAGCTTCAAGGCTTTACGTGGAAAGATAAATCCAATAGACCAGAAAAGAGAGCCCAAATTAAGTTCTAGTCACATGTAATGATTAATGGCCCTAGGTAGGGGACTAGGAAGACCTAGGTTAAAGTCCTCATGTAGCTCAGTTTGGGTCATTTACTGACTCAGTCCACATGGTGGTTGCAATGATAGAATGGAGAGGAAGATCTTGTCTGCTGCCTTGGGCTCCTTGGAGGAAAATCCATAAATGTGAGAGATGCATATGGAAAGCTAGTTTTGGGTTAGAATGTTGAACTTGGGCTCAGGAGATCCAGGTTCTAACTGTCTCTTGGCAATGTAACTTAGTGACCAAGCCAGTCATTGACTCAGCCTGACCTACCTCACAGGGTTGTTGTGAGGGTAAAATGGCAATAATAAATGTAATAATAAAATAGAAAGTCATCTCTTTAAACATTCAAACATCCTATAGTCCAGGATAAGCATCAGCTCAAAGCAGCTTTGCTGAATCAAGGCACTTAAGCATTATAGTATCCAAGATCAACTAGGGACATAATTCTCTTGGAATCTGTGACAATCTAAACATAAGTTACTACAAAAAATACATTAACATTTCTCCTGAATTTCTCAGAGAAGGTGAGGGATAATATAAACTAGACAGAACTCCTCTATATTGTCCATTTCTACCATCAATTCAGTCTTACCCAACTTCCTGTTCTCTGGATATTTTGAACTTTAATTCTCAACATCCAAGCCAGCATAAGCCAATACTCAATGTCTGGGACATGTAGTCCAAAACATCTGAAAGGTATCAAGTTCGGAAAATTGCTTCCTTGGCAAGAAATTTCAGCTTGCACAAGGCAATAAAATTCAGGTTTGCATTATATCTTGTTGGCATTCTGATTTGGGGGGGGGGCAAATTTAGTCCCATGAATAATGGTTTGAGCCCCACTTTCATGTGTCAAACCTCCTTGAAAAGGTGCTCCTAGAAGTTGGATGTCCTACAGAGGAGAATCCAATGCACTGCAACAAGGCACCATAGGAGGTAAAGTTTCCATGCACATTTCAAGAATGTGCTTACTGGAGGGATATACAAAGGTGTCTCACTTCTCACTGCAAATTTCTTAACTAGCAGAAGCATTGCCTATGAAGCAAGGTAGGGAAACTGTGCAAAGTAACAGCATCAAGCTAGCAATGTGGCCTCATAAGACATAATGGGAGAGGAGGGTATTTTATTTATTTATTTAAAATATTTATATGCCGTCCTAATTTGCAAAAAGCCTCAGGACGGCTTACAACAAAATATAACATAAATAAAATCCCCAGCCCACACTGGCTGCAATTAAAAACAGACAAAAACAATATTAAAACTTATTAAAATATCGCTGGAATAAAAAGGTCTTAACTTGGCACTAAAAAACAAACAACGATGGCGCCAGGCAGACCTCTCTGGGGAGCGCATTGTATAGATGGGGTGCCACCGCAGAGAAGGCCCTCCTCCGGGTACTATGCCTCCTAATATCTTTTGTGGAGGGTTCCTGGAGGAGAGCTTCTACTGCCGATCTCAAGGGGCACGGGAGGGCAAATAGGGAAGAAGGTGTTCCTTCAGGTATCCAGGTCCCAAGCCATTAAGGGATGTATAGGTAATAACCAGCACCTTGAATTGAACCCGGACTTCGATGGGTAGCCAGTGAAGCTGGTAGAGGACTGGGGTTATGTGAGAATAATGCCCAGTCCCCGTCAGCAACCTGGCTGCTCTGTTTTGCACCATCTGAAGTATCCGGACTGTCTTCAGGGGCAGCCCCACGTAGAGTGCATTACAGAAATCCAACCGGGAAGTAACCAATGCATGTGTCACTGTCGCTAGGCAGTCTTCCTCCAGGTAGGGGCACAGCTGATAAATTAGCCGAAGCTGAAGGAAAGCGCTCCTCGCCACCGCAGTCACTTGAGCTTGCAAGGACAGCTCTGGGTCAAGGAGCACTCCCAAACTGCCGACCTTGTCCTTTAGAGGGAGTGCAACCCCATCCAGGACAAGGCCCAGGCCACCTACCCAGGAGCTCAATCCACTCACCAACAAGACTTCCGTCTTGTCTGGATTAAGTTTCAGTTTATTGGCCCTCATCCAGCCCATTACCTCAGCCAGGAACCGGTTCAGTACAGCCACTGCCTCACCAGGCACTGTAACATGTAAACTCCACTGTAGCTGAAGCACAGCAGATTCCCCATCTCATACTAAAATTAATGCTATGGATCTCCCAAGAAAGGTTTATACAACCAATTCTCCCTACCTGCTTTTCTGTAAAAGGGCAGTTATTCTAGTAGCCTTTGAAAACTGTAGCTGATGTGTTAGAACCAGGTTAACTGTCTTCTATTTTTGTCTGCCTTTATGTGCATTTAAATTTGTAAATCACTATGAAATATTTTTCAATAAATTAGAAGAGAAGGAAGTGCATGAGACAATATGTTACAGTGGCCTTGTTACTGCTGCTATATGTAAGAAAGCCAAATGAGTACCTTGCACAGAAGCCGGGTTCCTTCGTTTGTGTCAGACAAAAGTTGTGGTCGAATCCATTGAGTTGAAATTTCTGCAAGTGTTGTCCAAGCTTCACTGGCTTTCTCAGATCAAAGGCTGTATCCTGCACTGAAGAGATTTCTCCTGATGGGAAGACAAAACCAAACAAAAATATAGAAAGAGTCACAAAGAAAACTACAGATAGTGCAGGTTCCCATTATGACACTTTTCAAATGGAGGTGGATGAAAGCAAGATAGACACCTGGAAAGAGTTAATTCCACAAAAGAGACCAACATCAATCCATTCCCACATTCAGTGTGTACTATTCATCAGCAGCAAGTCTCAAATACATTTTCCCATCTTTCTTAGCTTGATGTTAATAAAATTATCCTCCAAATACTCTATCAGAGACAACTGTGCAGGCCTTTCTGAGCATTAAAACCCAGACTTAGCCAACTGAGAAGCAATGAGGGGAAAAGGAACTTTGAAAAGGAAAATACTGGTTACTACTTGGTTGGCCAAGCATCTAATACATTATTAGTTCCTCAAAACTTTGTTCTGCTGCATAACATTTTTTATATACTTGAATATAAAGTTACAACAGCAGAGGGACAAGGCAGGTAGCTCAATGACTGAAAGCATTAATTTCTTAGGATTATATCTGCATTTAGTCAGAGTAAGACCTGTTCAAATCAGTGGGACGTAAGTTAATTAAGCCAAATCTATTTTAGTGGGTCTCCTTTTAAGTATGACTAAATCTTTAAGGTGGTTGCTACAAGACTGTTGTTTTAGCTACAATTTATTTAGTTTCAAATGATTATGTGTTTGACACAAAAATGTAGACCTGAATAGGCTGGGATGTGAGCAAGAGAAGGTCCCTAGGGTAAGCCCAGTTTTATAGAGTTGATCACTTTAGCTCACTAAACCACATTACTAGATTTAAAATAATTAATCTTCAGTCAACAAACCTGTGGGGATCTGAGTTTCATCCACGGGCAAATAAGCATCTGCTTTTATAGTGAATTCATGGTCATAGATATTGGGTGACCCCTGAAATAAGGAAACAGAAAACTTGGTAATACTAGACGTATTGCAATGGCATTTTGTACTGTCTTTGTTATAAACAAAAAACTGTAAGTATCTCTGTGTTTAAAAAAGAAATTTTTATACCAGGAGAAAACAAGATTCCAGCTGTCATCCAGACATCCACTCATCTATACGCAACATAAATTCTAAAGGTGCGACCTACACATCTGCTTTTTTCCAGGGTCCAAGATTCTTCTGAAACAAGCTAAATGCTTTTCACCCAAAGAGTCAAATATACCCAGACCAGTTTTTCTTGTGCTTCCCTCCATTTTTAGCCTACAAATCTCATCATTCCTGATCTTTTGGTTGTGGTGGCTGGGGATGCTAGGAATTGTAATCCAGAATGTTTGAAAGGCATATAGGTTGACAAAGGCTTCCCCAGGCTTTGGAAACAGAATGATCCAGATAGGAACTCTCATTCTGTGAAGGAATTGTATGGCTCTGTCATATAACTGCATCCCCTCCCTCCACTGCCAGTATGTTCCATTCAACAGCTGTATGAATGCAGCCTGTGTGCATCCTTATGTAGAACTCTTCCACATGAGGGGAAACTGACTAGACATTCTGCAATCACAGAGGAAGTCTTGGCACATAAAGGGCACTTTCTGACAGCTAAGTAATCTCCTCATGTGTTCTCTGTGTGAAGAGCTTTGTGTGAACCCCCTTTGAGACAACCTTTCCTCTAGGGTTGCCAGTGGAATCTGGGAATTTCCTGACCTATACACTATGTGGCCCTGTCCTTGAAGCCCAGTTCTTTCAATTTGCATTTTAACCATCTGCGAAGCTTCCACTCCTGCAGAATTCAGTGGCCTGGCTAAGAATGAGCTTCATTGGAAGCATCTGCACAGCCTTCCAGTGCAACTCAAAGCCTGCAAAAGTATTTTAAGATGCTGCAAAATCTAAATGACATGGGTTTGTACAATTCAAGGCCCACCTTCTTTGCTCCCAACCTTTCAAGTTCAGCAGATTAAGTCCTTGATCCATGTTACCTACAGATTGAAGATCAACCAGAGGAGCAGTCAAAATGAGAATCACAACATAGATGGCGCCTTAGCATTCCATACAAGGAAGAAAGAAAAGAAAATTCAATTTTGTCACCATTTCTCACTAACAACAATGTTGCTTCAAGGACTCTCTTACCTGACCTGCAAGATTGAAGTATGAATGATTGGTCAGATTGACTGGTGTGGTCTTACTGCTTTGGGCTCGGTAATTTATCATTAGTTCTCCATCCTTTAGAGTGTATGTCACCCACACTTTCAGTTCACCAGGGTATCCCTCTTCAAGATCAGGACTTGCTCGAAAAAAGCGTACACCATCTGGCAGTACTTCAGGGGCCCATATAGCCTGCAATACAATCCATTAAGATGCATTTCAAAATATCCTTATTGGTTAGATTGAAGATGAAGAATCTTTGAGATAGAATGCAGCACAGATGGGGATTCGGTAGGGGCAGTCTGGGTGAAACTTAGGGGCTTTGACAGGGAAAGAGACCTGACAGTGGGGGTATGTTATCACCCTCCAGGTCAACTTGAGACCCTGGATGATGTCCTGACAGGCCAGATTCTAAGGATATCTCGGGGGAGAGACACAGTAATTATGGGAGATTTCAATCTCCCGGATATTAGTTGGGAGATTCATTTGGCGGTGACAGCCAGGTCACGTCGCTTCCTAGAAGCTATAGAGGGAGGGTTTTTCACACAGAGGGTCCGAGAGGTGACAAGGGGGGGAAACATACTTGACTTGGCCTTGACCAATAGGGAGGAGCTGATAGATGAAGTACAGATTAGGGGAGCTCTGGATGCGAGTGATCACTCCATCCTTTGCTTTGAGATCAGGAGACTGTGGACGTGCAGCAGGTCGAGCACTAGAAGCTGGGACTTCAAGAGGGCCAACTTTGGCCAACTGAAGGCCAGACTGGGGAAAGTCTCCTGG
>NW_025335568.1:61238446-61239097 GCF_004798865.1 Varanus komodoensis
CGAGGAGCTGATAGATGAAGTACAGATTAGGGGAGCTCTGGATGCGAGTGATCACTCCATCCTTTGCTTTGAGATCAGGAGACTGTGGACGTGCAGCAGGTCGAGCACTAGAAGCTGGGACTTCAAGAGGGCCAACTTTGGCCAACTGAAGGCCAGACTGGGGAAAGTCTCCTGGGATAGGTTACTGGAAGGTAAGCGAGTTGAGGAGGGGGTGGATAGCACTCAAAAGGGAGGTTTTGGACACGCAAGCCTTGACAATACCTCTAGTCAGTAAGGTGGGGAGGCAGAGGAGAGTGCTGCCATGGATGCGAAAGGAGGTGGTTAGAGGGATTAGAAGAAAGAGGAACCTCCGTAGGAAATGAGTACTGGGGCAAGTAGACAAAAGGGTATACCAGGAGGGGGAGGCCCGTTGCAGAAGGATTCTTCGCAGGGCTAAGGCTGATTATGAGCTGAGACTTGTCAAGAATATCAAGAGCAACAAAAAGGGCTTCTTTCAGCATGTAAATAGGAAGAGGAAGGGGAGACAAGTGGTGGGACCACTAAATAAAGAGGAAGGAGATCCAGTGCCTGATATGAGGGAACAGGCACAGATGCTAAATGACTATTTTGCCTCTGTGTTCTCCCCAAAGCAGGATGGGGGATATCTGCATA
>NW_025335568.1:61239197-61469143 GCF_004798865.1 Varanus komodoensis
ATGACAAGGTTTCGAGATGGCTAGATGGAGGGGATGCAGTGGATGTGGTATACCTGGATTTCAGCAAGGCCTTTGACAAAGTGCCCCATGATATCCTGGTGGAGAAACTGAGGAGTTTTGGGATACACCAAAGCACTGTCCAGTGGATTAGGGCATGGTTGACTGACCGAAAGCAGAAGGTAACCATTAGTGGGGAATCATCAGGATGGCGGCCAGTGACAAGCGGGTCCCCCAGGGCTCTATCCTGGGGCCGATCCTGTTTAATCTTTTCATTAATGACATGGAAGAAGGGGTGAACAGTCTGCTGATCAAATTCACGGACGACACTAAAATTGGAGCAGTGGCCACAACTGAGGAGCAGGTACTCCAGATCCAAAAGGATCTGGACAGACTATGGAAGTGGGCAGGAGACAACAGGATGATGTTCAATGTGGATAAGTGCAAGGTCTTGCACTTGGGGCATAGGAATAGGTGTCATAAGTACAGGTTAGGTGACAAGTGGCTGGAGAGCAGCATTTGTGAAAGGGATCTCGGGGTACTGGTTGATTGCAAGCTAAACATGAGTCAGCAGTGTGATGCGGTGGTCAAGAGAGCAAACGCCACCCTTGGTTGCATAGCCAGAAGTGTGGCTTCTAGATCAAGAGAGGTATTACTGCCACTCTACACGACTGGTGTGCCCACAACTGGAGTATTGTGCTCAGTTTTGGGCTCCTCATTACAGAAAGGATATAGCCAGGTTAGAGTCAGTGCAGTGTAGGGCCACAAGGTTGGTGGCCGGTTTGCAGGGGATGCCGTATGAAGCGAGACTGAGGGAACTGGGTCTCTTCAGCCTGGAGAAGAGGAGACGCAGAGGGGATCTGTTGGCAACATACAGGTATGTGAGGGGATGTCACATGGAGGTGGGTAGAGATCTGTTCTCCCCTGCAGAGGAAGGCAGGACGCACTCCAATGGAGCAAAGCTCAGGGAACCAAGGTTCAATTTGGATGCCAGGAAGCATTTCCTGACAGTCAGGACCCCGAGGGTGTGGAATGGGCTTCCACGAGAGGTCGTTGAGGCCCCATCGGTGCGGGTGTTCAAGGATAGGCTGGACGTCCACATGATGGGCATGTCATGAGTGGAGCTGGCTGGAGCCAGGGGTCAGACTAGATGGCCCGGGAGGTCCCTTCTGACTTGCTCTGTTTCTATGTTTCTATGAACATCTGGGCCAAAACATGGTGCTTTACAGTCAAGTGAGAAGAAGTCTATCAATGGCCAGTAGCCTGGCTATGAGCTACCTCCATTATCAAAGGTGGCATGTTTGCATTCACTAGTTGCTGAAGATCTTGGGCAGGCAACTGTTGTACCCATCATGCTTGAGATCTTGTGGGCATCCACTTTGCCTCTGGTCAAATGGAGTGCTGGACTGGATGGACCATTGGTCTGATACAGCATGACTTTTCTTATATTCTTATGATCTTAACGTTGGATAGAATTGCTTGGTGTGGAAATAGCATTAACCCATGGTTTATTTAACTCATGGATAATTGAAGTCTGGGTGGAGTGTGAATCAGCTGGGCAAACACACCACAGCTTATTAATTAGGCAGTCCAGAAAACAAAGCCATTTTTTATTTTTGGGCTGTGAACTCAAATTCATCAGCATTAATAATTTTATGTATTATTACTTTATATACCATGCAGTAATAGAAGCTCACTTGTGATTCTCAAAATTACAACCACAAATATAAGCATAATATGAAATTTTTAATAAAATAAGATTTTATCTTACTGTAACAGTTACAGTAAGAGACAAGACCTTAGAAAAATAGCTAAAATAAATTACTCATTATACATTGTCAAATGCCTGGGAATAGAGGCATTAATCCAGAGTCAGGACAGTGACAGTATCATTATCATATTCTGCCTATTCCCAATACTGAGACTCAAGCTGGCTTACAACATTATAAACTTACACACTTAAAGCATTAAAAGAAATGTTCAAAAGTTAAAGTGGTAAATCAGGTAGGGTATAGAAAATAACCAAAATCAAGTAATAGCAACAATATAGACAATGGAACCAGTCCAGCACAATTTCACAGGTCCAGACTATTCCCAAAGGCCTCCTGGAACAGAAAAGTGTTTGCTGGCCTCTGAAAGCTTAGTAGGGGAAACACCAGTCCAGCCTCCCTCTCCCATACTCCCTCCAAGTGTGCATGGGAAGGAGATGGGACCAAGAGAAAGGTCTCTGCTGAAGATCTCAGATTATGGGCAGGCTCATAAGACAAAACAGTCTTTCAGATAGCCTGGACCTAAGCTGTTATAGTGTTTTATAGGTCACAACCAGTACTGGAATTGTGCCCAGAAACAGACTGGAGCCAGTAAACCTGTTTTAGCAAAGGCTTTATGTGCTTCCTGCAGCCAGCGCCAGTCAACATCTTCCAATAGCTCTTTGAACCAGCTGGCATTTCCAAGCACTCTTGAGAGGCAGTTCCATGCCAAGCTTGTCAGAGTAATCCAAACTTTCTTTGGATATTGGATCCATAATCAGGAGGCTACTAATTAGAACCTCCTTCTCCACATTATTAATCTGGCTAGTACATTTTGAACATGCTGCAGCTTCTGAAATGTCTTCAAGGTCGCTGCCATTTCACATACACTGCAGTAATGTAACCTGAAGGTTACCATGACATAGACTGCCAAAGTCAGATTTTCCCCGTCCAAACAGGGATATTAGCTGTATCACCAACTGAAGGTAGTAGAAGGTACTATTTTCTGTGGAAGTCACATGAACGTCAAGTGACACAGATTGCTCAAGAAGAATCCCTGTTATGAACTTGCTTCCTGAAGGGGCATAAAATTCCTGTGCAGCAATATGAACACTATCTTTCCACCCATGTGTTGCTACATGGAAACCTTGAGTTGTGGGTTGTTCCCTTGGTTGCTACAGAGGTGATGAGCAAGGGCAGTCAAAAACCCAGCAATTCTATATGCCAGCACTAAAGCATTGCAAAGCAGGTGAAAGAGGAGGAGGAGGAAACAGACCTGTGCCATACTCTGGGTAGGGCAAGAAACCATGGATTAAAGCAATGATTAGCATTAAGTGCAAATCGAGTTAACCTGACAGAACTATTATGCCAATGAAGAAAATCTTATCAATTTATGAAGACCTGGCATCATTAAGATGAGCACCGAGAGAGCTTGTTTGTTTAAAATAAATGGACTGAAGAAAATACATAAGTATTGATATGCTTGTCTGTTTGACCACTAGAAGATTTACCTTGTCAAAACCTTTTATTCCTCCATGCAAACTGTTGGGTCCATTGTTGATGGGCAGCTGATACTCCTGTCCTTCTATGACACATTTCCCTCTGGCAATTCTATTGGCAACCCGTCCAACAACTGCTCCAAAATAGGGGTGCTTGTTGATGTATCCTAACAGAGAAGGGGAGAAAAAATACTGAAAGTCAATTTAACATTTCAAAACTTCAAATGAAGCTAACAAGGTATAGCAATTTAAAAACAGAATACAGAATGAAAGAAATACTGATTAAATCCCTACCTACACATACGTCACCCAGTAAATCCTGATTCAGCAACAAGGCTACCGGTGGGTTCCAGACTCTTCTATGTGAGGGTTTCCATTCATTCAATGGCAGAGACAGAAATTATCCAGCCTTGGAAATCAATAGAGTTGTGGACCATGCTACCATGTAGTGCAGAGGCTGAATCAGGTGTAGGCAACATGCCGTCCACAGACACTGATGCACCTCCAGATACCTTTCCTGGTGCTCAGTAAAGTGTCTCACCCCTTCCACTTTTTAAAATATATACATCTACTTGCTGACATCTGGAATATGAAATTCACTTCTGACCCCAGAAGATTGCTTCTCCCTATCCACATACCCCTATCGTGTATCTGCTTACTGGCCTTTGTTCTAAACTCAGCATTCCTTCTGTTGTATCCTCATAGGGGTTGTTGCTCTAGCCCTTGCTAGATTCTTGTACAAACCTTATCCCATGAAAGTGCTCAGCCTACTGAGAGATTAAAAGATTCAGCTGAGATGTCTGAAATACCAGGCGAGACTTCTCAATCTCCATTCAATGCAGTGGCAACCAAGGAAGCCCAAAGAACCTGTTTCCCATTACAACAGGCACATGCAACTCACATTAGGCCTTGCCAGGATAGCCAAAGGTGAGAGACTATGGGAGTTGTAGGCCAAAACATCTGGACAGCCACAAGTTACCTATCCCTGTTTTACAATTTTGACTCAAACATAGCCCTTATAAAGGGCAGGTGGTCTTCATGTATTTCCCCATGCATAAGCACATAGAGGAGGGGGCAGGTTCATACATACCTTACTGGAACCACATGCAATAACTGGTTGTCCAGTGAAACTTTTGCAAAATGCTGCAAAATACAACTGCACACATACAGACAGCTGTTCTAGAGACATCAGTAAGGCCACTGGAAAGTAGGGCAAGCAGGGTGAAAGGTTTCAGTGGCTAGGAGAAGCAATAAGCCCCTGGCTGAGCTGTACCATTTCAGACTATGGACAGGTGATTCCCATGACTGAATGCTTCTCCATCCCAAGATACACATACACAGAAAATTATCATATCAGGTAAGTTTTTAGAGGAAAAAGGAAGCAAGGGATTTGGATTGGTGAAATCATGGTCCTCTCTACTCCCACTGCTGCTTTTCTCTGCACAGTTGCCTCCTACAAAACTGCATTTCCCCATCAGGAATATCTGTGTCTTCATATAATGGATATATACAGGTAAGGCTGAACACTACACATACATTTCCTTGGCCGTAAGTTCAATTAAATTCAGTGTGAATTACTTTTGAATTAATAAACATTAAGCCAGGTTGCAAGTTTCACTGCTTTCAAAGGGAATCTTTCCACATACAGATTGCTTTGATACAAGTCTAGGTGGCTGAAAAGCACTAACAGCTAAGCCAAGTTTTATTTTATATTTTGTATTGTTAAACTGTCTCAAGACTTCGGTAGTGGATGGTCTAAAAAAGTTTTAAATAAAATAAGTTTCTGAAAACACATTCTGGATTTAAGCCCCAGAGTTAAAGCTTGAACTCTCTATAACCTAAAAGTGCTTTAATAATCATCCTGTCAACTACCATAACTTTATGTTTTTTTTTTAAAGAGACAGCACTGAGAACAGATTGTGATGTAGTGTTACTTATATGTAGAAGTTCCTTTAAAATGCTAATTGAAACCTACCTTCCAAATGGTCAAAGCCCAGAACAATGTCTGAAAACTTTCCATCTCTGTCTTTAGTCTCCAAGGTGGTGATTATGCAGCCTAAAGATATGACTTCCATTTTAACTGAGTCTGATCTGAGCAGGATTTTTTCCACAGCCCCTCCGCCATGCGGCCATTCCCCGAAGTTATTTCTTTTCACTTCTGTCATAGCTTCCCCCTTAAACTGTATTTGCAGATAACGGGAGAAACCGCAACGGGCAGATAAAGAAATATCCAGCAACAACTCCAAAAGGACGAACGAATTTCGGCAAAATCAGATTCACGCGACACCTATCCGTCAGCTGATGTGTGAGCAACACTTTGGAGCGGAACCGCAACTCAGATTCTGTCGGCGCTTGCAGCCTAAGTCGGTGTCTCCTGAACACGACAGGACTTACGTGTGCACAAAATTACAATCTGCAGTTGTGAGTCTATGCACGCTCACTTGGGAGCAAGCCTTTTTAAAGTCACTGGGACCTAATTGAGAGTAGACACGCACGTAGACTACTTCCGCGATCCGAACGACTCCTGGTTCATTCAGCTGCAAGTGTCGCTTCACTGAATGGGGCTTGTTTCCACTGAAGTGCGCAGCCCCACCCTCTTTGCAAAAAAAAAATTGAGCCTGATTCGATATGTACTCGGAAGCAAGGTCCACTGCTTTGGATGTATTTATTCCTTAGTAACTGTTCCTAGAACTGCAGTGTTTAATTAACAACCATTAATTTACGAGATGCAAGGAAGCCAGATATGAGAGTCTGCAGACAGTATCGCGATAATACCGTCGAATTGCATCTTGGAACTTTTGGTTTTGACAGGTTCTTACATTTACACTAAAGTCTGATCCAACGCATGCTAAGAGCGACGTTTTCCCCAAGACTTGAAGTTAAGGGAGTGTCGGCGAGGGTGAATGAGGGATGAACCCCTTCATCTTTGACAAATGTGGACTTGAGATATATGCAACGACGTATAGTGATACGGTTTTTTTAAGCAGTTGATTTACGCATAAAATAATTCACATGAGCAAGCACAAGATTTCTTCCAGTACAGTTTAGTGATTAGGAGCATAACCCTATTCACGTTTAGAGAGAAAAAGGCCTACAACTCCCAGCATGCCTCCGCCAAGTCATGTTTTTTTTCGTCTAACTGTGCATAGGATAGAAAATAAAGCACTGTATTTGGAGTAGTCTGGTTATCCCCAGAACTGAATAAATCCTACTTCGTTCATGCCAAGACCGGGTCACACTGATTTTATCCCCCACATCGAAATAAAGACCACATGGCATATGACTTGATGATGTCACAATTCACCCTTGTGGAGAGTAGTGGATTCCCTCGACCTGCAGACAGGTCAAGCTCTCTCACTTTGTTCTTACGGCTCCCCCAGCCTGACACTTAGTTCCTGTTCGTGCGTTCCTGCTTTAAAAATGTATTACCCCTTCCTAGAACAAAATAGTGCTTATTTCCAACTAAACTGGTTGCACATCAGCGTAGGATGAGAAAACTCCATCTTATTCCAGCAATTGCCATGGCACTATAGCTTAAGTATGTTTCAAATGTAAAACTACACTTGAAACTACAAAACTACACTATGTTTTGAGTCTTTCTTTAATCAGAGGTAATAGAGGATTTTGTTTTTGCACATCAGAAATGTAGAAACAGTTGCAAAGGATAAGTTGTGTGCTTCACAACTGAATACAGATGGTAATTTTAAAGCTGCATACCTGCTGTAGGACCACTAAGTAAAGCGTCTATATTACTGTTCCTCTTATCAACTTCGTTCTCTACTTGACTGCCTTGCTGCCAGCTTCCTCCTTACTGCACCTCCAACCGCTCAGTGCAATTCCTGGCTTGCAGGTGCTTCTGTCCCCAACTGACCTTCCTGTGTAACTGCCCCAGCTCCTCCTCACTCCATTTCCATCCCAATCCCAATGGGATGTGCAGTTCAGGTCACACCTATTTGGTTGCTCATTCCAGACAGCTAACCAATAATCGGGCCATCTGCCTGCCACTGCCAACGTTGGTGTGGTGTAATTTCTGTCATTCTTCCTGGAATGTTTACTGAGCATTTCAAAATCTTAAAATATGGTGCATCTTTAAAGTGCTATAAAGAAATGAGAGGGTGATGTTTTAAGGATTATTCACAGCTGAGTTTATGGTATGGCAAGGCACAATGGATTAGAATTAATTCCTAAAAATGCAATAGATCATCTAGTTTATAACACACTGGAAGCATCCAACTCTTTATCAAGCTTCTGTTATGAAAGCAAAAATAAATCTAAAAGGTGCTGGCTAGCCAGGCTGATGGTTATCTAGAGGCAGAAGCCTACCATCCATGGCTGTTGGCATAGAGATAGCCTCAACGGACTGCAGACATGGGTCACAAACAATATAGACATTCTTGCCCTAGTGAGAGAGTCAGCAGACCAAGTCTTATCTCCAGCAACAGGGATCATCATAGCATGAAGGTGGTGGGACTGAATTACTGTAAGGGTCTGGGAAATGAAACTTCTTTGAAACCCCTCCCATTCATTATGAATAAAATGATAGGTGGGACCAACTATATAAAAGTAAAGGGGAAATAAGGCATGATGAACATATAAATTAAGGGTCTCTTATATGGCACTTGCAGGTAACATAAGTGTTCAAAAATGCATTTTACCCTATTTGTTTTCTTAAAATATGTAGATGAATTTGTGTATATCCATACTAAGGAATATAGATCAAATACTTCTTTCTAGCAACTGTACATCAGCTTCAACAGAAGTGGGCCAAATACCCAATTAAGCATCCATCTATATGCCACCCAAATATTGAAAGAGTTGTAAGTCCTCAGTCCATTCTATGACACTATTCCTCTTTCCAGTCTAGTAATATTTAGTTTTTGCAAAAAGAATCCATTTATGGTGACTATTTGTTAAGTTTCATGAAGCAGGTAAATAATCTAAACATGTGTATGTCAGTGAATTCCAGTACAAAATTTATTAGTCTGAGAACCTCCTCCGCAAAAGAAGCAACCACTGGACATTGCTAAAACAGATGTTTATAAGAAACATTAGTTGTTTTGCACTGCAGAGAATTAGCCAAATCAGATCATCCCTTATTAGACATTGTGGTGTCCAATAAGACACAGCCTAGGATTCATCAGTGCAGTAGACAGATGCCAAAGTAGTGATCCACTAATTAGGCATTGTGGTAATGTCCACAGCAGCTTCCCAAATTCCCTGATGTGCTTCTTGGTCCAAATAGGTTGGGGACCCCACCATAGATACTGAGCAAAATTATTTTAGTACTCTGAATTTGATTTATTTCTATGCAGTCCAATAGATGAAGCTCTCTGAGAAGTTCACAACATTTCCTGGAGCAGCACCAAAATGCTCTAGAACAGTGGTCTCAAACTCAACTTACCTGGGGGGGCCGCTGGAAGTAGAGTCTGGGTGAGGCTGGGCCACATCAAGGATTCCACCACAGTGGTTGTGGTGGGCGCTTTGAAGGCCGCAGGGCCCCTCCCCCGTCCCCCGCCCGTACCTTGGCTCATGAACTTAATCCATTCCAGGACTCTGGTCGTGACCCAAATTGGTTGTGAGTCAAGTTAAATTTCCCCATAAGGTTCAATGTAAATAAGGTTAATCTGTTCTGTAACTTTTTTTTAATCAGAAAAATGTGGAGCAAAATGACAACAACAAAGATTGCATCCATCTCCCCCCCCCCCCCCCACCCTGAGCACGAGCGCGGCCATTTCCCTGCCCCCCCCCCGTATGACCGTGATTGTGCCCGCCATCCCTGCACGTGCCCGTCATCCTGGCATGCTGGTGGGGAGGGGGAGAGACGAGCGCAATCACGGGTGCACTGAGGGGGAGAAACATAGAAACATAGCGAGTCAGAAGGGGCCTCCCAGGCCATCTAGTCTGACCCCTGGCTCCAGCCAGCTCTGCCCATGACATGCCCACCATGTGCATGTCCAGCCTATCTTTGAACGCCCTCACCAATGGGGCCTCAACGACCTCCCATGGAAAAACAGTGGTCATCTGTGCATTGACACGTATGGGCTCTGCAGCTGTGCAGTGCCTGCATTCGGGAAGATTTTCCTAGCTAAGCTCGGTATTTTTGGTGGGAGCCCTACGCCCTTCTCCCTAGTACAGTGGTACCTCAGTTCACAAACGCTTCTGTTCGTGAACAATTCAGAAAGTTCGGCAAAACTCCACATTGGGTGACGAACACTTCCCCACACCACTTCCCGCGGCTTTCTTGAGCTATCCCATCTGGGAGGGGGAGCAGGAGGCTGGAGAGGCGGGTGCGGGGCGGCTCCCCTGGCTGGGAGAGGGCCACAAGGAGGGAGGTAATGGCTGCTTTCTGCAGGCTGAGGCGAGGGACAGGGCCGCAGCCAGCCAAGCAGGGTGCCTCCTGCCTCTCCCCGCCGTGGGAGGAAGAAGATGGTGGCCGCTTGATGGCGGCGGCAGTTTGCCCTGAGAAGGCCGCGGCAGAGCTGTGGGAGTCGTGGCCCCACTCCCACTCCGCCTCGGCCTATCCGCCTCCGGGCTTGGCGAGGCAGCCACGGCTTGGCCTGCAGCCCAGGGACATGGCTCATATTTTTGTGGTTTTAAAAAATGGATTAACCTTATTACATTGAACGTTATAGGGAAATTTGATTCGGTTCGTGACCAATTCGGTTCATGACCAGAATCGTGGAATGAGTTAAATTCATGAACCGAGGTACCACTGTACCGTATAAATAAGCAGGGGCCCAGCCATTTTCCCTAGTTCAAAAGGAGACTAACATTTGGCCTTGGAACCATTGAGTGGCCCCAATCCCTGTCAAGCAGGCACTCAACTGCAGGAGCATTGACATGCATGAATGGCAACTCAGCAACAGAATGCATCTTCATGCTTTGCTTGCCTTCTATGGCTTTACTACAGGCCATTCCTCCACTCAGGCCTTCTATCATGAAATGGAGGCAAAATCCTCCACTCCTCTTAAGTCTCACATCATGGCACATTACATCATAAACTCTTCATAGCTGATACTCTGCCACAGGGTATCAGAAACCCCCTCGATGTTGCCTTGAAACCATCAGTGAGAAAGTCTTACCTAATCAAACGGCAGGCATTCACCACCATGTGTAAAGAGCATGGGGCACCATGATTGAGCAAATCCTCCAACCTCTGCACACACTTTTCCAAAAAGAGGCTAAAGCCCTCCTTGATCTGCTCAGAGACCAGCAGCCTAGGGTCATAAACTCCATATCCCCAGCCTATAAGCTGGCCAGCCTACAACTCTTGACCCATCCAAGAGTCCATTCCACATGAGTGACAATGATGCCCACAATGCTCCTCATGGGAATTTCTTTGCAGCACTTTTGCAGAGCAGTTACATGGTCCACATCTTCAATGTTTTGCAACCCCTACAGGCTAAACGTCCAGGCAAGGGCAGACTGCCCATTTGGCAGAGCAGTCCTACCCATGACCTTCCCGTGATGACACCATCCCACCATCCTCTTCAGGGTAGGCTTACTAGTTGCCCATATGAAGAATTGCCCATACGAGACCATGAAGGAAGTCAAGTTGCTTACTTGTGACTGTTGTTCTTCAATGGTCATCTGTGCATTTACACAACCTGCTCACCAGCCCCAGTAGGTGTCAAACCAAAGACAGCTAGACCCTCTGTGGAGAGCACAGGGCCTGACCCAGAGCAGTACAACATTCCCCCCTTTGTTCCTGGGACAGATAGGTGGTCTCAATGGAACTGAGGGGATGAATGGGAGCCCCTCCAATGGATGCAGGAACAGAAGGGAGCAGGGCTTTCAACCAAGCTGATGCTTGGCTCTAGAAACATCCCAACAACAGGCTCCACATAGGCACAGAGCTCATATGTGTAATTGCACAGATGACCATTCAAAGAATGACAGTTACAGGTAAGCAACCTGACTTTCACATTCGTCACATATTAAAGTTTTGTCTCTTACAGATGGAGCAATTTTGCTGATAAGCATCTATGTTGTTCCCTACATAAAATGGCAAGGAAGTGGGTTCATGCAAAATTTCTAACGCTGAAAAAATTAACATTCTAATCTATTCCTTTATTCATTTCAGAAAGGCTGTCATTTGATGCCTTTTGATCTAAGGAAATAGTAATGTGCTTAGTTGTGCTGTTTTCTATTCTCTTCCCTATATAGGTATGTTTAAGGTTCCATTGCTCACAGACTGAACCATAAGGACTCAGACTGAAACTTAAAAGGTGATTTACACAGTCATTGAAATCACTGTATCATTGCAAACTGCAGGTGGAGATGGTATCTTGAAGTACTCCATTGCATAAAAAGTTCTCTGTCAGTAGAATACAATGCAATATGGGCTGTTTCCTCTGATTTGTCTGTTTTTATGTGCAAGAAATTTTTGACACGGGGAGCATAAGAGAAAACATAAAACTTGACAGTTTATCATTATACAGCCCAGAGGCACTATATACAATTGGCTTAAAGCTGACACGGGCCCATATGTATCTGACTAAAGGCTGGGTACAGCAGATGTATTCAGGCACTGTTCCCCCCGCTCTCCTGGGACATGTTCCCTGTTCAGTTCTCTGGCCAGTATCCCAGGGGACACTGGTGCTGAAGCACTGAGAGAAGCACAAGAAATCGGCCCTTCTTCCCTGCTGCTCAGCGGAGATGCGCTGCAGTGGAGCAGTGAGAAGCGGGGCATGGGCCGTGGCAGGCAGAACGGGCCCACTGGCTAACCAATTTCTATTTTGTTTGGTGTGGGACAATTCTGCCTGTCAGTGCTATACATGTGGAGGGCGCTGATGGACAGATTGTCACTCTGCCCGACAGGTGAGCAGTGCTAATTGAGCTGTGAGTTGGTGAGGTTCTCTGACAACTACTCTCTGCAGGTGCAGATCCCTTATGTGTGACTTCACAGAGGCCATGAAGAACACCCTGATTTATTTATTTATTTAAAAGGCTTCTATGCCGCCCCATTCGTGGAAGCCTCAGGGCGGCTCACAATAATAAATAAACAAACACAGTATAAAACAATATAACATAATTTGAGTTGACCTGGCCCGGAAAATAAATAAATAAATAAATTACAATAACGTTTGAATAAAAAGGTCTTTGCCTGGTGCCGAAAAACAAATAAGGACGGCTGGACAGTGAATTTGTAGGATCCCATGAGCTTGCATTTGCAGTTTGTGAAAGGAATGGACTAAACCAGAATCTCAGTGCACTCAACCGTCTGCTCACATAAGCCTGCAGTCAAGATTGCTCCACTTTGTAAAACAGCAAGGGCCAAGTGATGATGCCACTGGGGTTTCATCATCACCCACATGGGGCTTGAGGAGGAGGTGGCAGCCAGAGTTCCTTGGCTAAAGTGGCCACCCTTCTTTGTCACCCAGAGACTTGTTATATATCTACACACATACATGGGTTGACTGTGGCTTAATGTGTTCCTTGGCTTCAGATGGCATGTTACGCCACAGAGGGCTTTTGTGGACTACCATCAAGTAAACTTGTTGAGGATGCAAAACTCCTCATCCCAAGCATCCTGAAATACACCAAAAAGCCTTGGTGGTAGAGAAAGCTGAAAGCTTATCATGGATGGTAATTTCGTATCACCTAAATTAAGAGCCAAATTAAACATGAGATGAGTGATTTGTGTTCAGATCTCTCCCTTTATCTTTGATTAAAAGCAGCTAACAGTGCTGCTGTCCCATTTAGATCAAATTGCAATGAATCAAATTAGACACCAAATTTAGCTAATAAATTGGTCACACTATTGCCTTTTGATTGAATGTGACATTCAATCACATTAGACCCCAACTTCTACTTAGATTTTAAAAATCTAAGATAGCAACACTAAATTGAAAGATAATACACCAACATTGGAATATGATTATATAGCAAATGCCTGGGAAAATCCTGGCATCAAATCCTTGCACTCACTTGCAGGTGACAAGTGAGCCTCCCCAAACATTCCTGGGTCAAGGAATGCCATCATGGAAAAGGCTTTACATGGTTAACCCATGATTAAGAACGGAGCACCCAGGACTCCACTGATAAGTTCGTATGGGAATAGGAGGTCCTTCTGATGTACCATAGAATATTAAAAACAAACTGAGCAGAGGTAGTCAGAGATGAGGAAAGGAGACTCTTGTGAAACCAAGGTTTAAGATCTGGTGTTCTGAAATTGTTGCTACCAATGTCACAATGTAATATCTGATGTTGCAACCAACATGAACTAGAATGCACTTAGAAGAAATTACTTGCAGTTAAGATTATTCATTTCCATGGATGCCCAGGAAACGACTAGGTTGCACCAGAATGTTTTGCCTGAACAGAGGAGTGGATTAGGTTTTAGGGGTTGCTATCATTCCTCTTATGTGCCATCAAGTTGTTTCCAACTAGTTGCTCTTCCTTTTCTTCTTCTGCCTTTGAATTTTCCTAGCATGACTGTCTTCTCCAGTGAGTCTTGACGCCGCCTTCATGGTCTCTGTGCATCACACATGTGGGCTCTGTGCCTGCATGGAACCTAGCTTTAGTGTTGTCATTTTTATTTGGAAAGTTCTGGCTTGATTTGATCTAGAACCCACTTGTTCATTTTTCTGTCAGTCCAGGGTATTCACAAAGCTTGCCTCTAGCACCATGTTTTCAACTCATCAATTTTCTTCCTTAAGTTTTTTCACTGTCTAGCTTTCACACCCATACATAGTGATTGGGAATACAGTAGTCTGATCTTTGCCTTGGTCTCCAGTAAAACATATTGTTACACTTGATTACCTTTTCTTGTTCCTTCACTGCATCCTTCCAGGTCTGTGGCAAGGGGGTTTGAGAGTGTCTGAGAAGGCCAGAGCAATGCTGCCAGAAAGCCAGACTGTTTCATTAAGCTGGTCTTCTAGCAGGGCTATCCAAGGCAGAAAGGTAGAAACACCAAACTAAGATGTATCGACCTTCTTCAAAAGCAATGGGTATATCAGCAAAAGGGAATGGGTATCTCTAATGGTAAAGAGGACAGAGAAACTTCTGAAGGGTCGCTACAGAGCCGTAGTTGTAGTTGAAGGTAACACTGGGGGAGGATCTTTCACAGTGGCAGTGACGTTCAAGCTAATTCTGGTTAGCACTGCATAGATCATGGGTCCTCAAACTATGGCCTCCGGGCCAAATCCGGCCTGCCATGCTCATTTATCTGGCCCACCTCAGAGGTTCTGGACTCTCCGCGCCCACCGTCACTGCTGCCTGCCTCGCCGCCCGCGCACTTGCCGCCACCTCACCGCATGTGCCCACCGCTGCCGTGCCACCTGCATGCCCGCCCGCCCGCCACCGCCGCCTTTCAACTGGCCCCTTGTTGAAAAAGTCTGAGGACCCCTGACATAGATTAAGACAATGGTAAACCACTTCTGATTTATCTTACCTTGAAAACCCTACGGTGAAGCAATCCAAAATTAGATAAGCAACAGTGCTAGAAGATGAGGTTTCAAGGTCAGAAGGCACTCAATTAGCTACTAGGAAATAGCAAAGGACAAGTACAAATGGTGCTGTTTCTAATGACACAACTGGATCAAAGCTGAAATGAAGTCTAGTGGCTGGCATGCTGACTGAAAGGAAAGTCTGATGCTACGTAACATGTACAATTCGAACATGAGAAGTATAGCTCAAGGTCCTTTTCATATCTTTACTTGTACACAAAATGCCCTAATTTTTGCCTTTAAAGATTCTTAACACAGTAGATATTCCATAACAATTCTATGGATTCAAAATAACATATCCACTTGAACCATCTTACGAAAGAGTAATGGGGCATGGAAGCTTATTTCGACTTCAGACTGAACACTTTGAACAGCCTATTTCTAGAAGTACAAATAAAATTGGTGGAATCATTGCAAGCAAATAGGTCCATGATTGAAGGGCCCATTGATTAAGCTGAGTAGGTGGTAGAAGTATCATACAAGGTAGTACAGCAGAAATTAAGAAATTAAAAGAATATACCAATACTTCAGGGCTGATTCTCTTGCAGCAGAGTTTGGAAAGCAAATTATGAGTTTAAATTTACTTCTGAAATTTTTTTTAAGAAGTAGCACCATTTGGAGTATGTTTCAAGCAGGCAAAATGTTTGGACTGGCCCTAAAGTGCTCTATCAATGAGTAATAAAATCATAATATTCAGATGGGGAACAAAAATAATAATTAGGCAAACTGAGTGTTTAACTGATGATAGATATTTTGTACTTCAACAAAAAAAATCACAAATCTCAAGGAAAGAAAACACTGCTTTGGTGGATAGTTAGAGCAACATAAAAAAGAAAGATTGTACTGCATGCAGCAGCAAACCCAAGGTAATAGGTGGTTTGGAGGTGGTTGAGGCCCCATCAGTGAGGGTGTTCAAGGAAAGATTGGACAACCACATGTTGGGGATTACATGAGCATAGCCAGCTGGAACCGGGGGTCAGACTAGATGGCTGGGGAGACCCCTTCTGACTCTCTTTGTTTGTTTCTAATAGCTGCATATTAACATTTGTTAACATACTCCCTGCCCCACAGAAGAATCCTAGGAGATTTTACTCAACAATTAAGTATTTAGTAGGGAGGTTACTCCCAGGTAAGTGTACAGAAGAGGGCTTATTCCTAGGCAAGTGTACACAAGCTGAGCCTCAGGTTGGTTTCCAGTATTTGACTATTATTTGAATAATCCCGGCGCACTCCAGCACCATAAGCATGACTGAATCTGGCATTGTCTCAGTGACTCACATGATCTCTCTCCGTTCTGCATTTACTTTCAGCCAGGTTGCATGTGGCAGACATGCAGCAAGAACAGCTGCGACCTCAGGCAAATGAATCAACGTCAGACTGGGTTTGCATGGTGCTCGAAGCCATCAGATGGCATCCTAAGCCAGCATGTTGTCCAAATCCAGATGGCATGCTAAAGTCACAGTCCAGCTGAAAGGCTACGGACCCTTGATAAGAGCGGCAAAAAAGGGTTGCTGTTCTAACTAAGGCACTCTGGCCAGTGACAGCCAGCAAAAAACTCAGAGAGCACCTTGAGGCTTTCATTAGCTTCCGCCCATTCTCCTGGCACTGGCAGGAGCACAGGGGGAAGCTGAAAGGCTCTGCCACTCAGGCTCTGTTAGGGAAATGGGGAGATGGCAAGGGAGGGGCTGTTCAGCTTTGCTTCTTCTCCAGAGAGTGAAGCCAAATGGCTGGATCCCACTTTCACTGCTAAAGGTTAGACTAAGCAGGCCAGACCGAGTCTCTCAGCTTGCCTTCCCCAAGAGGAAAGCAAGCAGAGAGGCTCAGTGCCCACTGCCCCGTCCCTCCCTCCTTGCTGGCACTGCTTGACAGTGTCAGGAGAAGGATGTGGAAATGAGGTGGGAGGAACAGGAGAATGTGACTTCTCTCCCCCATGCCAGGCAGTGCAAGCATCTTACAATGGTGTTGACCAGCAGGGATGAGGGCTGCTTTCACCACCCGGCCTCCTGCGAGGGAGACCAGGAGGGGGAAAACACTTTCTGCCTCATTTGCCGCTTCCTTCCCAAGCCCATGCGGCATGTGAGGCAAACAGCAGTGCAACTAGTGCCTGCCCCACACCGCTTCCCAAGCCCTTCTCAGAACCTGAGAAAGGGCACACAGCAGACACAACTCAATTCTCTGCCCTCGTCAAAGGTGGGGGATTATGGGTGGAGGTGGCACATTCCTTCAGCAGAGACAGCTGGACTGGCAGGGTGATCAGGACAATTGCAGCTGCGCCTGGTCCCGCTGCCACCCGTTTCTTCACCTCATACACTTGTCAAAGGGATGCTTTTGCAGCTGTCATCTCTGCTCCCCTCAGTGTTTCCATCATGTTGCCTGGGATACTGGATGGAGGACTGATGCAGATGGGAGGCAATATCTAAGGACCCCTACTGTGCACTGTGGTTAGCGGTTACATATTCACCCTGGTCTTAAAATGTCACCAAAACTTGCTGGGGGCGGGGTGGAGAGAGAGAGAGGGAGAGAGAAAATATGTAAGCAAGTTGTGGAATACCAGTTCGTTGACCCCCACCTTAATCCCCACATAGACTTGACCTTCATATGAGGAAGAGAAACAAGAGTAAACCTTACTAAGCCCCACAGAGATAGTCCAAATGTGTCTAGGGCCAAATTAGACCTGATGTTAAATGTGTAGCTAATGTACTTTAAAAAATGCAGGTAGCTGCTGCTGGGAGAACTTCCCACTAGGTATGACCAAACCTCCTGGAAGTGTCGCAGCAACAATTCCCAGCAAATGCCAAATTGACACAAAGAAATAGGACAGAGAGAGTATGTTTTTTCTTTCATGGAACTCACATTACTCTCTGTAATTTCCAATACTCTCTCATATGCAAAAGTACATCGTCTCTGTAAAATGCTTCCTTGAAACAATTCCATCTGTTCAGAGAAATGGCTAGTGAAAAGCAATTACTGTACAGTGAGTTCATCCTAAGCATTTTTGCTTTGAAGTAGGTCCCCTCTAATTCAATGGGACTTATGCCAAATAATCAAACGTCAGATTACAGCCTTAGATTTCTACTTTATAATTTAAGCACCTGTATTAAAGATTACCAAGTTGTTCTGCTTATTACTTTGACTTTAAATAGTGCTACCATACAGACTCAAACTAGACACAAACTGTTTTCCTCTTGAAGAGTTGATAGGTATGCTAAGAACTGAGACAATGGAACTTGATAAGAACATGCTTTGTTCTGGCTATGGGGATGAGTACTGCTTAAGTAAGTATGTGGTTATACTTCAATGAGTGTATTTCCTTTCTAACTGAAGGGTAATGAGATGAAACCATATGCAAAACCCAAAACCACTTGTGTAACACAATTCAGAAAAAGCTTGTTAGACAGGTCTGGATACATAACCCTTTCTGAAAATTGAAGTACCACCTTGGTATAAAGGTGGTTCATTCTAGGATAGAATCTTTCAATTCAAGATTATAGAGTTAGAGAATTTGATCTATCAGCTTGTTGATATAAATCTGTTCAGAATTTGTCTTAATTTAACATAGCTTGACCTAACCACATCCTGTGTATCCCATCAGCCAAGATGGGGATAATGTCAAGGTCAGAACTGAAGGGCTAGAAACAAAATGCAAGTTTTGGAAAGACGCTCCAAGTCCAAATGAGCAATATTAAGTTGTACTGTTTTCTCCTCTTGAAAAGTGGAATCTAGATTAGAATGAAAACAAAATTAGTATTCCAGACCTATTATTTAAAGATTTTAACAGCTTCCCTGCACAAGTTTCTTCACCATATCTAGTCCTTAAAATCTAACCATGTTTTGTCATGTACCATGTAAATTTCATTTAATATTGTTGATAACCACATTGGTAAGTCTGTGTAAATTGCCTTACATGGAAGTAAAATGGATGCCACAATGAATCAATAATGGCGCTTTTCTGTATGCCTTCTTGCTGTTCTCACAGCATGATTGTAAAACTACAGACAACTACAAGAAAACAAGCCTGTTATATGAATTGTTACCAGAGAGGAGAACTTTGAAAACGGGCAGCACGAATGCTGCCAGTTCACCAGTGATAAATGTGGAAATAGCAGAAACTAATACTAGTTCAGTGGGAAATTAGCAGTTGCTAGCGCAAACTTACAAATTAGCACTTCTGCAATGGGACAAGTCAGCAGAATTGCCCTCTGCAAGATCCACTAATTTGTTCTATTTGGGAAGTGCTAATTTGGATTTTCTGGTTGCACTAGGGTTTTATTCATTTCTGCTACTGCTGGGGCACTTTCCGTGGGAAGGAATCAAATATTTTCAGCCTGTGTGCAGAAGTAATATTAATTACTCAGAAAAGTAAAAGCAATAACAATGCTGGGACAGAATCAAGGAAGAGTTAACAATATGAGAGAAGTGGGGGAGGGAATAAAAGACTTCTTTAATGCCTGCCTGCCTGCCTGCCTGCTGTCCAGGATGAACTGGTCCCTAAATCGTGAACCAGGAGGACTTAAAACAGAGTGTGAAAGCTGTGGTTTATTTTTATGCTTTGCATGTTTATACTGCCTTTTATAAAAATGCTGTTATGATAAAATAATTAACATAATAAAAATAACCATAATATAAAATAAATAAAATTATACTAACAGATGCTCTTTTATTATTTTTGTAAATCATAAAAAGCTTAAAATAAAGAATATGGCACTTAACCCTCTCTAAAAATTGAACTACCACTTTGGTAGAAAGAGGGCTCATTTTAGTACAGAATCTTTTAATTCCAGATTGTACAGTTAAAGAATGTAGAGAGTTAGATCAATCAACTTGATATAATTCTGTTCAGAATTTGACTTAATTTAAACATAGCCTGATCTGACCACATCCCATGTATCCCATTAGCCAAGATGGGGATAACCCCAGGATCAGAACTGGATGACAATTTTTTGTTGCACTAAATTAGGACCTGAAGAAATCTGTGGGCAGATGGACTTTGAAGAAGCAGCTACAGATTTGGTTGGGCCAAACTTTTTATTTTTCTATGCGGATTTAAAAACTACAAATACATGAAATGTTATACATCCACTGCAATGAATGCAATTGAAATGCACTTATACACAAATTTCCAGCAATTATACGCAAGCTTCAACAAAAGTGGAGTGGATATCCAAATAAGTGTGACACCTGCATGCCATCACCTATGCCAAGTATCTAAAGACAAAAGTAGCTTTGTTTGCCCAGATAAGTAATAATTTCCAAGCAGCTCTGAAACTGGTGATTTGCTAAAATGCTACAAGTTTTAATATTTTCAAACAGCATCATTTTGGATTAGTTGAATAACTGGATAAAGCACCAAATTTATTTAGAATCTACAATGGAGTTCAAAAATAAATAAATGATCCTCATTGTAAAGAATAATCTCAAATTCTAAACAATCATGCACAAATCCATAAATTTTACCTTTCTATTTAGTAGCACAAGCCAGAAGTTCCAACATAACTATAAATGATAGTTAACTGTCTGGTTACTCTTACAAGTGTTACAATACTGGAAACAGCCTATTAAATACAACTTTATCTCTCTAAAATGAATATGAAATTCTAATTTATCTCAAACATTCTAAAGGAAAGCCAAATTTAGATAAAGAAGGAAAAACAAATTACCAGTGAATATTATCAAATGCTTTTTCAGCTGCCAAACGGTAAACTGGCAGCTGGGTATGTTCCATCACCATTTAAAGCTGTCTGATGTATGATTAATCAGCCCCCTGCCTATGTTTGACTAAACTCAGCTGATCTGTTCAGATCAGTGCTGCAGTAATTCCCTGAAGTCTATCAGCTACAATACCAATTAACATTTTAACATCTTCATTAATTAACAGAATAGGCAAATATTAGCACAATGGCTACAATGTTTGCCAAGGCTAGAGATCACTGTGCTGTGAACTTCTTTAATGAAGACTGCAGCCAGATTAAAAATATGGTTACACAAACAATGTCATTTTTGAATATCAAAATGTTTTATACCATTCAGTTAGATACCCATCTGAGCGAGCTAATTTCCCAGTATTCATACGTGTAACTGTGTTCATAATTTCCTCTGTATCCAATGGAGGTGAAAATAACTGCCATTGTGAAGATTCCAAACATTGTGAAGATCAAATTTTACGTTAAATCACATATGCAACTGGGGATTTCCATCACCACAAGAAATACAACAATATAATAGTATTAAGATGAAATCAGGCTGTGGCAAAATCAAGTAGTTTTGCCCTCTCTAGATTTAAAAATCTCTATATGCATGCTTTGAGTTTTGAACAAATAGTTTATTTTGGGTCACTTCCAAATATGAATCTTTCTGAAAATTCTATCATCTCAGCAATAAATCAATGTGGTTTAGAATGCTAGTACTGGACTAGACTGCGGAGACTTGAGTTCAAATTCTCATTTGACCATGAAGCACAGCTGGAATTTGGGCCAATTACTGACTCTAATCCTAGCCCCGCTCACAGGATTTTCAAGATGACAAAGTTGCAAGGATTACATGGCCACTTGGGCTCTTGAAGCAAAAGATGGTGCATAATTGTTATAAACAAACAAAAATTTCCTTTGTCCATACTGAAGAAGCATGGCCATCTTTCCTCAGTCAGGTAACCTGCTTGCATTTCATTAAAAGACAGATAGCTGACCACTGTTTGAGGCAGCACTCTAGACTAGGTGAACATCAGTCTGAGCTAGCAAGTCAATTCTTGTACTATTTTTAAAGCAGCAATTTATGGCGCTTGCAATCTAAGCATTCCACACTGAAATCACTTATCAAGGGGTTCATGATCAGTATATTAGTCTTAAAGCTTGTAAAATATAATCACATACAACAAGGAGTGGGGAGAAAAAGAGTATGAACAAGAGTTTTAAAAAATCCTTCGTACTGTTATGTCCTATACATAGTGGAGAGCTATTTAAATTCTAGGTGAGTTTGCTCGGAAGAAACATTTTGTATTCAACAGTACTTTTCTGAGTGTTGAGAGGTTTGCAGATTTCATTAAATTAGGTCAAGTTTGACATAAAAGGGTTGCAACAAAAAGCCACAGGACTGAAGAATCATAATCAGACTATATTTTGCACCTAGCATGATGGCCTAATGCAGGGGTGGGCAATTAATTTTCCTATGGGGCCACATGAGAAACTTTGACAGTTGTTAAGGGCCGGACCAACACACTTACAGCTCTGCTCAATATATATCTCTATAAAAATAGTAAATGAAACATTACAATAACACAATGAAAATGTGGAGCACAGAACAACACTATTTAATGAATATTCACAAAAACATTAACATTACATGAAAAGCAATAAATTCAATTTTACTTATATAGCGCAAATTTACAACATATGTAATCTCCCAGCGCTTAACATAGTAAGGTACAGACCTTACAAATTATAACAGAACAGAGAAACAGAAAACTCAACAATCCAAGTTGCCTTTGGATTCCCTATAAATGCATCCAGCTTAGTTTGTTTGCATTACCTCCGTTCTTTTGTTGTTGTTGTTCATTGAGAGAAATCCAGTCTGTTTTGGGCTTCAACAAGTGCACTGAAGTCAGGTTGAATATCTGTGGTGGATATGCGAAGAACAGCACCCAAGTGATCGTCACTTAGAGAGGATCTGTATCTGGATTTGTTGAACTTCTTCACTGAGAATGTTTGTTCACATATGTAAGTGGATCCAAAGAGAACCAACATCTTCTGAGCATGCCTCCTTTGGACAGCTCTCCTCTTTGAGAGAAGAATAAAAAGTCAGCAGTGATACTGACTTAAAGTGCTCGGCCAGCAGTTTATCAGACTGCAGATCAATGAGGTCAAGCTGGACATCGCGGGTGCAGTATTCACACTGCAGCTGAAGGGAGAGGAAATCATGTGCATTTCACTCTCAACTGTTTTGAAGTCTTCAAATTGTCTTGAAAATTCAGCATGCAGTGCCCCCAATATGGATGAGTACCTGTGGAGGTGATCAGCTGATGGTGTGACTTCCTTCAGTGTGGGCATGTGGGTAAGAATGTTGCCCTCCAATTGGCTTGAAAGAAATTTCAGCTTTCTCATAAAAGCTGTCACCAGGCTGTACATTTCATGTGCAAAGAGGCCCTTGCCTTGCAGCTTGGTAATTAGTTCATTTATCAGTGCAGTCACATCAACAGCAAAAGCAAGGTCTGCCATCCAGTCTGCATCTGAGAGCTCAGTGATGTCCCTGCCTTTCTTCTCACAAAACTCTTGAATCTCTGCTCTCAGATCCCATACTCTCTTAAGCACCTTGCGCAGGCTGAGCCATCTGACAGCTGTCTGGTAACCAAGGTCACCAGGTTCACTCTCATGCTCCTCCAAAAAGACAACAAACTGAGATTAAGTGCTCTTGCCCTGATGAAGTTAACTTTAGTTACAACATCAATCATGTGTTTGATGTTTAGCACTGACTTGCACAACACCTCCTGATGTATAATACAATGCAACAATATCAGTTTCTGCTCGGGGTTTATTTCAGTCACTTTATCTTGCATCCACTTCAAAAGTCCGACATTTTTCCCTGTCAAATTTGGACAGCCATCAGTTGTAACACCGACCAAATTCTCCCATTTTAGTCCCAGCTTGTTCATGCAGGTATGTACCTCTGTGAACAAATCACTCCCCGTCGTGGTCCCTTTCATCGGTCGCATAGCTGCCAGCTCCTCCGTCATCTCAAACTTTATAGTTAATCCACGTACAAAGATGGAGTAACTGGGCTGTGTCATGGACATCACAGCTCTCATCCAGAGCCAAGAAGAAAACGTCAAAATTGTCCATTTTGCTTTGCAGCTGAAGCTCCAGATTTTCTGCTATGCTCTCCACCCTCCTCGTTACGGTTCGCCTGGAAAGGGGCACATTAACGAACATTTCTTTTTTCTCCAGGCATAGAAACGCTGCAGAGTCCACCAGGCATTCTATGACGAACTCCCCATCAGAGAATGGCTTACTTTTTTTGGCGATTTTGTAGGCTGTTAGAAAGCTCGTCTTGACTGCTGCTTTAGCTAGCAAAGCTTCAGATGTCTGTGTCCACTCTGCATCAGTCAGATGTTTGTACTTCTCTGCATGTTTGATCTTGTAATGTTAATTCAGATTATAATCCTTCAGCACCGTGACCTGTTCTCCACAAACTAGGCATACAGCTTTGCCTCTGATTTCAGTAAAGAAATACTTGGAAGTCCATACCTTGTTAAAAACTCTACATTCTAAATTGATCTTTCTTTTTTTGGTGTTAGCTGACATCTTCATGGGCTGAAGCTAACCAACAAACAAATCAGTGCATAATCCTTCTGCAAAGTACGGAAAGTAGGCATGAAAAAGCATTAATTTAGCAGATCCTTTGAAATAAAAGCAGTGCAGTTGTATTGCTTGCATATATATTACGACGATATATACTTGCATTGACTTTTAATTTGCCAGTGACCTCATGCGGGCCGGTCAGGGTCAGCCATCGGGGCGGATGTGGCCCTGGGCCGTACAATGCCCAGGCCTGGCCTAATCTAATGTAGGGCTGTAAACCTATGCATGACTCTTGTTATTGCCTGAGGTCAAGTCACCTCAAAATTATGGTAACCCTAAGAATTAATGCCCTCCAAAAAGCCAACCCTGCTCAGCTCGTGTAAACTCATGGCTGTGGATTCCTTTCTGGAATCGAGTGATCTCATATTCAGTCTTCCTCTTCTGCTTTCATCTTTCCCTAGCACGACTATCTTCTCCAGTGAGTTTTGCTCAAAGAAAGGCACCAGTTATGTTTAAGTAAATATGCATGTACTTGTACCGCAACTTCTCTAATGCCACTTCCCCCTTCGGTTTTCCAGATTACGAACCGTAATTTTTCCCCTTTCTATCTTGACCAGCCACATTCTTTCTCCACCCCACTTCCATTTCTGGAGTACAAAGCACCCACCCTGAAAAGACTCTTAAAGCTCGCTCACCTCTTTGTGACCGCTCTACTGGATACTAATAATCTATTCTTTCAAACCGCGTACCACGAGCTGTCCTCATAGGTCTGTACGCCCAGCCAAAGCAACTCCACGAGGGAAGTTTTCCAACGGGTTGTTGGTCTCATCTACGTTTCTGTGCATTTTTAAGGGTTCTACTCTAAGCAAGTACTTCAATCGCACGCAGCCCAAGTAAGCAGCACCTTCCCTTAAAGGAAGCCGTTGACGTCACCCGCTTCCAAAAACTACCCATGTACGGCGAACGGCCTTACTGCCGCCTCCTGCCACCCCACTTTAGCGGGAGCCCCCCTTTTGGACACCACCACCAACTCTCCTCTCGCTGAGCACGGCCCACTGCAGGCGGCGCGCCTAACGGTGAGCGCGCGCCGCCGCCGCCCGCGTCCCTCTTTCTCAACGAGCCCACCCGCCAGCCGATGGGAAAGGGAGCGGGAGGCGCCGGGAAGAGAGGATTTATCCCGGCGTGAGAGACGTTCCCTCGCTCCAGTCGCGCGCCCGGAGTCTATGAGGAGCTTCCCTGCTGGCCAATCACGGCGCCGCCTCCGACGAGCCGACCCAATCGCAGGCTGGGAGCTGCCCGGCCCCTCCTCCACGCCGTCTCTGGGAGCGCGTTTGTGTATATGTGTATGTTCAGGCGTGTGCGCGCCGTTGCGGTTTTGTCTCGTCTTGTCTTGCCGGAGCGTATCTGCGGCGGACTCGCTTTGTGGGCTTCTGCACCTCCTTCGCGCGCCCGCTGCGGAGCCCCCACGCGGAGCGCCCTCGCCGAAGCCGCCGCCGCCGCCATGTCCTCGCCGTCGTCGGGGGAGCAGTACGAGGAGGAGGAGGACGGCGCCTACGAGAGCCAGGCCAAGCGGCTGAAGCCCAGCGCCGCGGCCGAGGAAGGCGAGATCGAGTACGGGGCCGAGGAGGGCGACAGCCGCAGGGAGAAGGCCGCCCCTCGCGCCGGGGGCTTCTCCGGAGGGGTGAGTAGGAGGAGGAGCAGGCGTCAAGCGCCCGCCTTTGTAACCCCGGCGCCGGTCGTGGGATGCGCTGCGAAGGACGGACGGATCCGGCCGGCCGACGATGCGCAACCCGAGCCTCGTCGCGTCTACTCGGGAGTAAGCCTTCAGCCTGGCTTACTCGCAGGGCAACATACACAGGATTGCACCCTTAACACTTGGATTCCTCAGTTGGCTCTCTTTGACCTTACTGCTAGGAAAGCAGAGAAAGGGTTCTCTCCTTTAAAAAAAAGACCTTATTTTACTTATTTTTTCTTCTATGAAGAAGAAAACTGAGTATGTTTACGGAATAATTAATCTGTTAAAGCTAAGTGTTTTTAAAGCCTGCAAGCCTGGAAGTACGTCCCCATAGCAGGCAGTGCAGTTTACTTCTGAGTAGCTTGATTATAGCTGATGCGATTGCGGGCCAGAGAGATCATTTTGTGGGATGAGTCGTGGGCCCTCAATTTGTTCAGTCAGTTTGGTACCACAAAATTGAAGCTGGGTAAATATGGTTTCCTCCAGGAAGACTTAGATGAACATTTGCTCTTTTCACCTCCGGTAAAATTAGGGGAAGAGGTAGGTTCGGCATTGACACTTCTCGCCTTTGTGTTTTTTGGTGTAACAGAGAAATATGAACTACATCGTTCTTTCGTTCTAATTTAATCTTTCTTTCCCCTCTTCCTGCTCGAAAAGAAGACGATTGTGGGTGGAAGCTGAGCATTGCAACCTACTTTCCTCCATTATTGCACTTGTTTTTATTCTAATGAACAAGAAGAGTAACCTTTCTGCATGGGATATGCAGAACAATAAGTTCTTGTATTGTTTCCCTGCAAAACAAAATGGTATGATTGGATGCAAAGAAACTAGTTTGGTGTGAATCAGCCTTCCTTCCTTCCATATTTATTTATTTATTTATTTTATTACTGCCGCAAGAGCCGAAGCTTTCTTTAGTTGCAGCACTTGCAGGGAGTGTATTTATGTATGTATGCATGTCATTTCCTTGAACTGAAGGAGTTACAGGAATCGATCCAGATTTAGTTATGCATTGAATAAACTCATTGATATCAGTAGGACAGGCTAGTCATGAATTATGTGTCATTAATTCCAATAGGTCTACTTTTAAGCATGACCAAATCTGGATCCAACCCATAAGGCCTCTAGAGAGCTGAAGCGCACACGAGCTTTTGTGCAACATTAAACAGTTTATGAGCCCTGGTGACAAGAATTAAGAGCTTTTCGAAATGTGGAGATTATAAAGAAAAGGTTAAAATGGGTAAAACTTTGATTGTAGATTCATCATATGTTAGAATGAGATAAATAATGTGTTTGAATCTCTTTTTATTGGTACAGTTTAATGGTTTGATAATGTTGAGCTTTGAACTTTTTGAATGTGCAATAGATGTTTAGAATGATATCTACCACTACTTTGAATCTTACAAACCCAAAATTGGCACCTTGTATTTCCCTAACCATATAACTTGGTATAGTTTCAAACGTATGCATCATTATGATAAATTGTTACATTAAGAATGTGCATACATTTTTACTGCAGAACTATATATGAACAAAAATGATACTGTTTTACCTGTATCATAGCCTTTGTTGCACAACTCAAGTGGTAATATGGGCAGTAACATGCTATCTGTTAAATACTTTTAAAAAGTACTTTAATCTGTGGATGTGGGAATTGTACTAATTAAATGTGTCAGTAGAATTAAATGTAGAGCTTGCAAGTAATATTAAAGATTGAAGTTAATTAAATAAGAAGAAATACACTGAAAAGCATGTAGTTTTCTGTTAATACTTTCTAAAGCTTGAACTATGTAAAGTACTTCTTTGCTTTATCTTCATAAAATAATTTTTCAAAATGATTGCTCTTGCTAGGATGCTGGTGGCAGCCACCACAAAGTTTCTGTTTCTCCTGTTGTCCATGTTCGAGGGCTCTGTGAATCTGTTGTAGAGGCAGACCTCGTGGAGGCTCTTGAAAAGTTTGGAACCATATGGTATGTTTAATGTGCACTATGTCTTGGGCAATGTACATTCTATTTTGGGGGGGTGTGTGGGTGCAGAAAGCTTGTTTGTTTTTTTTGCTTTTTTGATCAGCCAAATACAGCCAATGTGTGGCTGATTGCTTTCAATTCTTTGTTGAAAAAGAAATGCACAGTTGCTCAGAAGGACAGGATTTGGCTGCAACCCAGTCCTATTATCGCCCAGATCAAGAAGACATTTTCCTGCCTTGTTTTTTAGGGTGCCAATTTGATATAGTAGTATGAGAAGCTGCCTGGCTGCCTTTATTGTATAATCAACATTTAATGGATTATTTATACTTGGGATTAGCTAAGGGCTATAAATAAGTTGCTTAAATAAAATTTGAGTAAAATTATTTTAATAATAAAAATAGTTTTCTTCAGTTTTCACTAAGATTTTACAGTTGATCATGACCTATAGTTTACAATTGTTAGTCTTAAAATAATGGGTTTTTTGTTGCTGTTTTCTTGTAGTTATGTTATGATGATGCCATTTAAGCGCCAAGCTTTGGTAGAATTTGAGGATATTGAAAGTGCCAAAAAGTGTGTAACGTTTGCAGCAGATGAGCCAGTGTATATCGCTGGGCAACAAGCATTTTTCAATTATTCTACAAGCAAAAGAATTACTCGTCCAGGAAACACAGATGACCCGTCTGGTGGGAACAAGGTTCTGCTCTTATCAATTCAGAATCCTCTGTATCCAATTACAGTGGTATGTTTTATTTCTAAGCATAAAATTTCAGTGACTTTAGTGCATTACATGTTTCTATGTGTTTGTGCCAAGTGTGTTCTTCCTATCCTGTATCTTGTACTAATAACCATTCATACAGTGGTACTGTGATGTTATAATTTTATTTATCTATTTTTTGATTTATATCCTGCCTTTTTCCTACAAAGGGCTCAAGGCAGCTTACATTATCTCTCCTCCTCCATCTTATCCCCACAACAACAACCCTGTGAGGTAGGTTGGGCTGAGAGTCTGTGACTGGCCCAAAGCCACCCAGTTGGCTCCATGGCTGAGCGGGGACGAGAACCCAGATCGTCTGAGTCCCAGTCCCAGACTCTTAACCACTACACCACACTGGCTCTCAGTGCAGTGAAAACAATGCAGTGAAAACATCCTTGCATATTGTCATTTTATTGCAGAGTAATTTGATTTATGAAGAGGGAAAAGAACACTTGGAAGGGTCCAGTGCAGCAGCATTTACTTTTAGTTAGATATTAATTTGGTTCTCATATATATTCTTTGATGATTGACTTTGCCAGTTGTATAGTTTTAGCAAAGCACTTCGTAGCTTCATTGTTCATAAAAAAATCTAACAATTAGTTCTAAGTTGAAATCTTTCTCTACGTCTAGATATGTTCTAAAAAGCCATAAGATTTTTCAGAGTCCCATCTCTGACCTTGGAAACTTGTGGTTGACACTAGTGGTGATTCCAGGGTCGCAAATGTGACTTCGCAGGCAGGCTTTTCTAGGCAAAGGAGAAAGGCTGTTATGAAATAACCTGGCAGCATCTCACACGCCTTCCTGTCCGTTCTCTGTCCAAAATGTAGATGGCTGAAATTAGTTTTCTCTATATAGCTAGCTATTTCTATATATTTTGCATAGGGGAAGGAGCACAGATGTGACCCCTAAACACTTGAGTAAAATCGATGGATTCAGAGATATTTTGCACTAGTGAAAAGTTATTTGACTTGATTAAGGCAACCCTGCTAAACTCCCCTAGAGTCCTCTGTGTTTCATTATGTTCCATTCCAAAAGATCCCTCGGTCCTTAGGATTCACTTTGGGGACCACAGGGATCTGTGGTGGAAAACACAGTTGCATGAGCAGCATTTTGCTTGTTAATTTCTATATCTAACCTTATATGTTCAGTGATAGAGCTATAACAACTGTGGTTATAGTTCTTCATTTTCAGTTCATACTTTAAAGTTTTAAAATAATTTGGTTTCCATTTTGTGTATCCCTGTGTTATAGGAGGTATGTAGAGGTGACCATATTAGGTTAAAACTTAAATGGAAAGCGAAACTTTTAAAGCACATGGAAATAAACTCGGAATTTAGGTTTGTTCTTTTGAGTTGCACTGTTTTGATGTTTCATCTTTTACTAGACTGCTTTTCTTTTGTAGTTACATAACTACTTGGGGGAAGAGAAGTGAATGAATCCTGTACCAGAGACAAATATGTCAGCCTACATGGCTTCATCCAAATTACCAGTTAAATAGTGATAAGCCATTTTATTTCATTTTACATTTTGGAGAGCTGTTGTCTGACAAAGCTTCAAATGTTTAAACTGGTTTGATTGTTTTTGGTTTTGTTTTTTGGTAGGATGTCTTATATACAGTGTGCAACCCTGTTGGGAAGGTACAGCGTATTGTCATATTCAAGAGGAATGGAATACAAGCCATGGTTGAATATCCTTTTTATGCCTTTTTGTTTTGTTGGCGCTTACCACTAGGGATCTCACAGGGATTCAGTAAGGGAAGATGTTTCACTACCTACATCCTTCTCATCTTCATCCAGTCAGGCAAGCAACTCTACTAGGAAATCAGTGAACCTATCACTTCTTATTATGTCTGTTATCCCTTGGCTGAGCATGTGTCCTCTCTTTTTGCAGCTGCTGTGCAAGTAAGAAAAGTCATGCCGTATCCGACCAAGTTCTGATTCAGCACTGTCTTCACACAATGGTCAACCAGCTGCGTGTGGGAAACTAGGCAGACCATTAATGCAACAGCTCCCTCCCACCTGTATTCTCTGCAGCTGGTGTAGGCATAGTGCCTCTCATACTGGAGGCAGCTTATAGCCGCCAGAACTAGTAGCTATTGGTAGCCCTCTCTTCCTTCAATTTGTCCAGTCCACTTTTAAAGCCATCTAAATTGTTGGTCATGACTACAGCTTGTGGCAGTTTAACACTTTACAGTGAGAAGTATTTCCTTTTATCTTTCCTGAATCTGTTTCCATGTAGCTTCATGGGATGTCTTTTTTCTCCCTTTCTCCTCACAAGAAAGGGAGAAAAAAGTCTCCCTACCCATTTTTCCCAGACCATGCATAATTTTGTATACCTCTAACATGTCTCCTTGTATTGCCTTTTTATACTAAGCCAAATGGTCCTAGCCCAGAATGCTTAGGGTGATCTGGAATGGAAAATAAAATCAGGGAGGCCTCCTACAAATGTAGTCGTGGAATAATGGGGGACTTTAAAGTACCCACATGTTGACTGGATAAATGTATGTTCCATTTCTGACAGAAACAAAGCAGTCATGGAATAAAGGGGGGGTCCTCCTATGGGTCACTAACTGGTAAGGAACAGAAGGCAGTGGGAGGGGAATAAATGGTATTTTCCCCAGTGGAGTTATGTCACTACTGGAGCCCCATGGGGTTCTGTATTAGGACCAATGCTTTTCAACCTATTCATAAATGATCTGGAATTAGGAGTAAGTAGTTAAAGGTGGGGGAGTGGGCACAATCTTCTGGTTTGCCTCAGGCAGCAAAATGTCTTGGGCCGGCCCTGTCTATGCTTTCATCAGCTGTCCATAGCATCTGACTGGTTTTCTAGCTATTTCTCACTGTCTCTCTGCTGTCTCATTAATAGATCTATATTTCCTGATGAAAGAGCATCATAGAGATGCATTAAATAATCTAAGTGTTCCTATTTGGTGATATGGGTCATTATACGTTTAGACAATTCTAAGTAGTGCTCATAGCAGCACACCAGGTCATAAATTGGTCTTATTTTGAAGTTGAACACATTTTAGAAACCATGAGTTTGAAATGTTAACATACGACATTAATTTAAGTGGATGATAGTTATTTCAGGCTGTTTTGTCTGTCATCTAGTATATTGAAACCATTCATTCAGGAAATGGAAATGGATGGTTCCTCACTATCTGACTATAGCTTAAGAGTCCCTGAGTGATTTACAGCATGGATACTAATTGACTTTGCATGACTAGAGAAGAAAAAAAAAGCCACAATGGCTTTTTCCTGCCCAGCATACATTGCTTGCACAGCAGCTCATTTCCAAAATTATTAGTGCTGTATATGAGTTGCCTTATTACAATTAGTATTATTATATTACATATGTATCCGAACTTATTTTCCTTTTGTGAGGAACTTGAGACAGCTTGCACAGTCCTCTTCTACTCCATTTATCCTCACAGCAGCCCTGTGAAGTAGGTTAGGCTGAGAGTGAGTGACTGGCCTGCCCAGTGAGCCTTATGGCTGAGTGGGAACTAGAACCTGGATCTCCCAGGCTCCCAGTCTAACACTCAACCATGCCACAAGTGGTTTCCAGTCCATTCTAGAACTATAGAACAAGTCACAGGTCTTTTTGTCTAAAAATGGCTACTACCTCTTTGCTTAGTAAGGGGTGGGGGGTAGAAAATTACTGGTTTGAATACATATCCTTAACATAACTTACATTTGAATCTGTTCTTTGTGCCCAGAAGGCAAAAGCAGCACTCAATGGGGCAGATATATATGCAGGATGCTGTACACTAAAAATTGAATATGCACGGGTAATGATGCCTCCAAATTCAACACCTTCTTGAACTTCTATACTCCTCTGGGAGGAAAAGAATGATTCTCACTGTCTGTTTATATCTTAACAGCCAACTCGACTTAATGTCATTCGAAATGACAATGATAGTTGGGACTATACTAAACCATATCTAGGCAGACGAGGTAAGTGTTTCGGTCATCATTCTAAATACGTGCTTAACTAGTTTATGCAGTTAGTTTGTCTAATGCAGTAGTCATTTCAAGCCAAGTATTGCTGGTGAAGTTCTGTTGTAAAAGGCATCCTGTAATCCTGGAAAAGAATAACTCTCAACAATAGTGCCCCCTGCTGGTTATATTGAGTTATTAGTTCAACAAGGAGCCCACACATGCAAGCATGTTTGCAATAAAGGACTTGCATTTCTCCAAGCAGCTCTCACTCTTTGGAGGAGAGGACACTGATGCAGACTATTCCTTACAAACTACAAACTTGCACACTGCTTCTCCATGGAAAGGATTTTCCCATATGTTGGACAAGGCATTAAGAAGGATAGAGGACTCCAGCAGGCTGACTCTACACTTCATCATGCACCACATCGGCATCATCAAAAGGCCCTCTGAAAAATCTCAGACTTGCAACTCACCTTGACTGCATACAACATGCACCATCACCACAAGCATATCAAGGAGGAGACTTATAATACTTCTGGTTTGCATGGTATGAATACCATGGTAGACTGTACCCATTCTTATCCAGCTTGCACGTGTTTCCCATCTTTTGTCTATAAATTTACAGTTGTAGAATGAAACTGCATAAAATGGAAAATCCAAACTCTTGTTTCTCTCCTGTTCATTGTCATAATTTTCATTTTTGTATGTAAGAGAAAATTGAAGTTAGGTTTTCCAGTGTAAATGTTGTCTAAAGGACGGCACTTATCTAAAGATTAATTGGGATTCAGCAGCACCCTGTCAAACATGTCCCATCAGGCTCCAGTATTTGATGCAAGGTATAATTTGTCAGAACACTTTAATGGCAAAGCTTAGTTGGAACATTGTTTTCATCAGTAAAACAATTGCATGAAAGTGTAAAAGAAAAGCTGCTATGTAGTCTGACTTTTGTAAATGTTCTCTGTAACTAAATAGCTTGTGTATAATTTGCTGTAATGTACTTTTTAAAAATCTAGGCATTTATAACATGGAGTTGGGAACTTATCTTATCAAGGTAGAGTATCTTCTAAATTTTAAACATGAAAGTGAAGGTTTCAACTTGCTTTATAACTATTGCTAAAAGGTTATTTTTTAATGGCAGTGCTTTGGCTTGTAAAAATGTACTATTAAAACTTAGGCTTTGGACATGCAGAATTAAGTATTTGTAAAAGGTTAATAAGGGGGCTGCAGTATTGGTTAGCAGATTGTCCAACCTTGGTATTTATGTTAAAGCTTACATTTTGTTTCAAATTAATGGGCCACTTAAATATCAATAGTGTAAAGTTTCTGAACTAAGTAAATGCACATTCAGGCAACTAGAAGACATTCAGATAGTATTTATAAACTATATCTTGCCCCAATACATGAAACTATGGGAAATGAGAAATCTCTTCTTGGAGCAAAATAAAGCAGGTACACCAAAGGACTTGGCAGTGTCCAGTGGGACATTTAACTCATTTGAATGTCAGACCCCATTGCAAACAGCTTTTGAATATCATCTCAATTTCAATTGTAGCACTGGGATTATTTGAAAAGCAGAAAGTTCCCTTGGTCCTGGGGACCTGGGAATTTTGATTCAGGCAACATATTTTGATTCAGGCAACATAAGCCCCAGTCGGTGTGGTCAGAGGGCAGGAGCTATAGCTCAGAAAGTCCCCAGTTCAATCCCCAGCACCTCCAGATATGGCTAGGAAAGATTCTTACTGTGTTAACAGTGCTATTCCAGATGAACCAATGGTCTGACTCAGTTTGAAGCAACTCCCCATATTCCAAGGATTATGGGAGTTATAGTCTTAACACATGTGGAGGGTAGCATGTTGGAGAAGACTGTCCTAGACCAAGAAATAATAGCTGGAGGCTACATTTTTTTTCCAAACAGGATTGTACAGATTTGGTTTCTGGAAGTTAACAATATACAGGTAGTCCCCAGGTTACAAACAAATTCCATTCCTGAAAAAACAGAAATTCATCTTTAAGTCAAATAACTAGTATGCAAGTAGGATCATGTAGTCAGCCCTCCACAGTCACAGGTGTTAGGGGCATAGGACCCCCATGAAAGTGGAAAAACCATGAGTATCTCTTTGCAGCAAGGAAATGCCAGAGAAATTTCCTTCTGGATGGGTGGGACAGGAAGGCATGCTTTGGAGGCCTCCCTCTCTCCCCTTTTACTGCTTCTCTTTCTCTATGGTGATGATGATTTTCATGTAATTTTTAAAAATTAATATGCTTAATGGCAGGTTATTCATAAGTATGGGTTGCCCGTAACTTGGACATTTGTAACTTGGACAGCCTGTAATGAAGGTTTCTATCTGCAGACATTCTAGTGAAGCAGCAGAGAACATGTTTGATTTTTTAAAAAATTTTCCTTTTTTTGATGTTGTAAACCAAGTACATGTCAAGGGGAGGGCAGTTTCTTCAACTTGGAGAATGCACGTAAACATGTAACATTTCTTGGCGTACTCACAAGAGTGGCCTGCACAAAATTGTTGCTGTGTTAAGCTGCTGTACATACATTATTGAAACATCCCTCCTTTTAGTTTATTGTCTGAGGTCCTCACCCCATCAACCAGTCTGTAGGATTCTGGTTTCAGTATGAATGCTTTTTATACAATTGGCATCAATTTGGGTTTCTTCACACAGAAAAAATAGATTTAGTGAATGTCAGTTATTTAGAAATTGCAGTTTTAATGGCTGTATTGTTTAATGTATCGTGTTAACATTTGCAGCCCTTTTCTAAGACATTTGAAGTAATTCTTTAGCCTCATAACTCTGTGAGTGTTATTAGGCTAAAAGAATAATTTTGCTAAGGAGAACTCTTTTGAGCTTCAGTACTGGACAATTTGAACCTGATTTTTTCAATTTCAAGGTTCAGCACCATGCCACAGCATTATGCTGGGGAGTCTAATGTAAATGTGTCAGCCACTTTCATTATACATAAATCCATACTTCTTTCTAACTTTTGAGCTGTTTCAAATGCTTAATGTGTTAAATTTAATAGACTTCCCATATAAGATAAAACATGTATGCTATAGTCATTGTTGCATAGGACAGTTGCATGTGAAGCATCTGCAGATAACATTCTCCCCGCTCACCATACAAAATCACATTTAATTAAACACCTCAATGCATGCCATGAGCATTGGCATCTTTATACCTTACATATAAGACCTTTTCACATTCATTCTTAAAAAATTCAGCCCTTTATGAAAATGAATTATTTTTCATGAAACCCTCCACATCATCAACCTGCAGCTTTCATGTGGCAAATAAGATTTCCTTCATGTGTTAGTTTACTCAGCAAAGTCCTACAACTTCATGAGCTATTCTAGTTTTTGAGTTTGTCTCAATTTACAGTATTCAGCATAAATAGTTGTCATTACTACTATTATGTGGAACAGTAAAGGCTTTTGATTCTAAGGAAATAACCTTTTAATAACAGCCATTAAAAGTATCTTAGGACATCGCCCTATGCCTGTTTAGGCACAGAAAGGTGGCTGGGGCATGCTGGGAATTGTGGGACCATTTTTTGGCTACACATGTAGAATTTTTCCTTTAGTGTCTAATATCAATCTGGTGTTAAGATCTTTTTTAAGAGGTAGCTTTTTCCTCAGTGGGAAAAACCTTTTACACACTTGTACAACAGTAAATTCTGCTGAAGTCAGTGGAGATTGATTCCAAATAATGACTTAGCCTCAAGGTGATATAATTTCCACCTTCACATCTTCTCCCTCAGAAAATTATAGCACGTTACCTAATTCCTTCATTTTGAAAAGGTTGCATTAACAAAACATCTGGCTTAAAAAAAAAAAAGTTTAAAACATCTAAAGTGAGCACTCTTACATTCTAGTGATTTCAATGGAAAATATCTATGTATATATCTGTACTTGACATTCCCATTGAACCAGATGCTACTTTGACTGGATATTTCTCATTTCCCATTACTTAGTAGTCAACTGGGTTACTGGCCCTTCAAATTGCTCAATGAAAGGAAGCAGCATTTTGGTCAAAGCTAGGTGCTGCTTAGTAAGAGCACTTGTAATATTTACTGGAGAATTATAAACAAATACTTCAAGTTGGTCTCTGCTTTTGTCCAGTAGTGTTGACCCCTTGGTTAACTTTATGTTCTTGTACAAAATGCAGTTGCTGAAAGAGCATTTCATTGTTAAGAGTGCTTTTAAAAGTGCAATTTTATTGCAATTCTAACATAGGTTGTATAACTAGTGTAGTAATGTATTGTTTTTTCACCATACTCCATTAATAGCTGTTGGCGTAATTATGTATGTACACAATATAGTACTCTCTGTTTACTGATTATGAAACCATGTAATACAGGTTGTTGTTGGATTATGCTGAAACTTCTTGAAAGAAGCCCACTTTGAATCTGTGTTGCTGTTGAAGCTAATAGTGTGATTCAGGTACTGTCCCTTGAAAGTACTGCATTTACAACTAGTTTTTTATGAGAGTTAATAGGTAATTCCTTCTCTACAGTATTATCTATAGTATTGTGTGATATTAAGAGAACTGTCCAGTTTACTTAGGTTTAAAATGTCAAGAATGTTCAAATGTAATATTTTTATGCTAACAATAATTTTTGTGTCTTACAACTATAATTTTGTGTTAAAATAAGTCTATTTAAATAGTCATCAAAAGTAATACCTTAAAGTTACCTGGAAGTATCTAGCTGGCTATTATTGGAATCATGATATTGGAGTAAGTGGACCCTTGGGGCACATCTTACAGTCTTAACTGGAAAACACCTTTTTTCTTACTGATCAAGTTCCAGTACCTTTGATGGGGGGTGTTGTTTGCTTATTGCTAATGCTGTCTTTTTTTTCTTTAGACAGAGGAAAAGGTCGCCAGAGGCAAGCTATTTTGGGAGAACATCCCTCATCATTTAGGCATGATGGTTATGGTAAGTTGCTGTATGGCTTCCAATGTGTTTAATTGAAGAATTGTTCATAAATTTCTATTATGAAAATAAGGAGAACATCAGAACTTCAAAAGCGGTGCTGGATCACGTTAAAGGCCTGTCTAGTTCAACATACTGTACCTACAGTGACTAGAGAGATGACTCTGGGAAGTCCATAAGCAGGACATGGGTGAAATAACACTCTCTGCTTGTGTTCTCCTGCAACTGATGATCTGTACTGAAGGCAGTATATAACCATCGTGACTAGCAGCCAGGAATATCCTTATCCTCCCTGGATCTGTATAATCCCCCTTTAAATATCTATATTTTCTTTGTTTCCTTTTTTCTTCAGTGCCAGCTGAAGACATTTTGCTGTCTGAAGCAAAGCCCAAGGTCTCGATCCACTCCCCACCCTTGTGTTGCGCTAGCACTTTCAACATCTTGCTACACCATTCAGACACCAATTGCAGCATTTTGTTTTTTAGCCCTACCTTCAATCAGAGCAGTTGTTGAGTGTCCTGGCTTTCTGCTTAGGCAGTGGCTGCAAGAGGGACTGGCATTGTTTGTTTTGTTTGAAAAGCAAATCAAAGTTTCTGTTTTTTAATCTTTCTAAAAGTTAAACTTCAAACTTGTAGTATACCTATTTATTTTGATTTTTATATACTGCCCCATTCCCAAAGGTTCTGGGCAGTTTACAAGAGGTTAAGTAGCACTGTTAAGCCATGCTCCTACATCATTAGATTATTTAAATTGTTAAGAGTTTGTTGAAGTTAAGTCTGTTGGCTTTTGTGGTCTTATATTCTCTCAAGTTGTCCTGCTACTTTGGAGAAGTAAGAGCAGGAGGAAGCGTAGGTATTATATTTGGTGTTGTTTTTGTCTAGATGGATTTCTGAGTTTTAGTTAATGTTAATTCTGTGCATCCCATCTGTAGGAAAACTAAAAGGTTTATGGCATGATTTTACTATATCAGCACCTGGTTGATTTTCTTATATCTGCTCCAGCACTCTCAGCTAGAGCATTTAACTGTTCAGGTTTTCTCCAGGAACTGATTCAGTGTTTGTTCTTCCAGGGTATTGCTGCCAACTACAAACTATCTAACAAACATTTTTTGAACATCATGGCCTTGCTCAATAGAGAAATTGTAGATTTGTTTTGCTTTTGGGGTGGGAGTTGCATGTCAGAAAATTTCCAGAAATTTTAGCATTAAGAAGTTACATATTTTTAACTATCTTTTGACAAGTTCCAGTAACTGATGTTAGCTAAAACTTCACTTTAACAATTTGTGAAATATAAATAAGATATGTTGTTCCAGTTATGAAGTGAAAAACTGGCATCTTTTCCAAGCTGATATATTAAATGTGCATACTGGAGTGATTAATCTGTTCTGGCCAAATTAAATAGAGTATTTTCCCTGTAGGCTCACATGGTCCTCTGTTACCGCTACCAAGCCGATACAGAATGGCATCTCGGGATACTCCGGAGCTGGTTGCGTATCCACTTCCCCAAGCCTCCTCATCTTACATGCATGGGGGGAACCCCTCAGGTTCTGTGGTCATGGTCAGCGGATTGCACCAGCAAAAGATGAACTGCTCAAGAGTCTTCAATCTGTTCTGTTTGTATGGAAATATTGAAAAGGTAAAAAAGTAGGTGTTTTAAATCTTGAAATGTTCTTTAATTTTAAAGAACAGTAGAATAACAAATTTATGCAGAAAACAAACTAAGGTCATAAATCTTCTAACCAGAGCTTCAGAATTTCTTGTCATTCTTTAAACAATATTGTCTCTCTTCCTTTTTTTTGCTTCAAAATAATGCAGGTGAAGTTTATGAAGACTATTCCAGGAACTGCATTAGTGGAAATGGGTGATGAATATGCTGTTGAAAGAGCAGTCACACATCTCAATAATGTAAAATTATTTGGAAAGAGGCTTAATGTTTGGTATGTATTAAATACTGCAGTACCTATAATCTGAAATTCTTCAACTTCAAGATACTAAACAAGGCTATTGTTTTTGTGTGTGTGTGTGTGGGAAGAATACAGTCTGTATATACGAGTACACAGAGAGTAAAAGAGTAACATGTTAATGTAAACACTTGCACATTGTTTTGAGAATGGTTTAAAAATATCCTAAAATTATTTGAATGTGAAAAGGTGTTCTTAAATACGTACTCTTTAATTGTAGTGTGTCCAAACAGCATTCAGTTGTTCCTAGTCAGATATTTGAGCTGGAAGATGGGACAAGCAGTTACAAAGATTTTGCAATGAGCAAGAACAATCGCTTTACCAGTGCTGGCCAGGCATCCAAGAATATCATCCAGCCACCTTCTTGTGTGTTGCATTACTACAATGTTCCACTCTGTGTGACTGAAGAGACCTTTGTAAAGGTAGGAATAGAAAATGCTGGATTCTACCTTTTGAAGTGCAACCCTAATCCACAGTCAAATATTATTCTCAATTAACTTCCTTAAAATAGACTTCAATCGCTTTTTAAATAACTTACAGTACAATATTAAACATGTTTACTCAGAAGTACAGCATGGCACTGTTACATGCCATCCATTTAAAAAGTAACTAACAAACCATACTATGAATACAGCTGAACTCTAAAAATGTTTTGTTGTCTTGGGTGAAATGTACTGTAGTTTTCAAAATTAAACGAACAGCAAGAGGGTCTCTCTATGGCAACTGAAGGCAACTTGTGCTCCTCTAGATATTTTTGCCTGCAGGCTCCCATGATCTTCATCATCGGGTAAGGGCAGACCTAATGTAGGCCCTTACCCATAACATTGGAATTGTAGGCCATAACATTTGGGGCGGGGGGGAAGCACACAGGTTCCTCACCCCTGCTGTAAAGCGCTTTAAATGGGCAGTTCAAATTTCTAGGCAGTGGGGGATATTTCGCTGTACAAGTGGATTTAAATAGTTATGAAAGTATAAATTACAGAGTGCCTATCTTGACTAGTTTTTAGCCAATGTCTCAGCTTTTCTCAATTTGTGCAATTCATTCCCATATTGCTTGAATCCTTTCTTTGAGTCATTTCCTGGTTTCTATCATTGTCTCTACAGGGTAAATGTGTGGGTTCATTTAAATGTGCATCACCTATGCACAGATAGATAATCACGAAATCCACACTGCTGTCTTGTGTGATCATTGACGTAATGCTGATGCCTGCATCAGATCTGGAGTTACTTATTGCAGATGAAACACAGTATTGGCCATGCCTGATTGGTTTCGCCAATGTCCATATCAGCTCTTGTGCAGTTCCTTAGCTGTGGCAGTGTATAATACAAACACGCCCTTTTAGTTTCTTAATCTGGTCTGTATGCGACATCTTCAATTTTGAATCATGGCTAAATACAGAACTTTCACAGCAGAGGACTGTTGTGGATTAAAACATTAACTTTTTTCACTGATGAGTGATTTACTGGTATGATTTTAAGAAGGGTCTACAATGCAATAGAACTCAAGCCAGATCTATTGCTTCATTTGCCTGTGGCAAGAGTAAGTTTCTTGCCTCTTGCTGCATGGTATATCCCACATTAATATCAACAAAATGAGTACATGTTGACTTAGTCTGGAACTTACTTGCCACTTACAGGTACACCTCACATATACCAGTTATACTGTGAACACCTTTAGGAATGGAGCTTTGTATTTAATAACCATATAATCATTTTGTTATTGTTCCAGTTGTGTGATGATCATGAAGTCCTGTCTTTTATCAAATACAAAGTGTTTGATCCAAAACGTAAGTAAATATTTTTGCCTTTCTTTAAATCTTCAAAAAAAACCGAACTTACTGGTTTTGGAAAGATGAAAATATTTTAATTCTTGTTTTTGCAGCTTCAGCCAAAACACTCTCTGGTCTGTTGGAGTGGGAATGCAAGACAGATGCAGTGGAAGCTCTTACAGTACTTAATCACTACCAGATAAGAGTCCCAAGTAAGTCATCCTGTTGAAATCAGCATGCTTGTTATTTCTTATCATTTAAATGCTAGACAGGAACATAATATTTGCAGGACATAATACTCTGATGACACAGGGCTTACTGGTCAATCAGAACTTCTTGCTGAAGGTTCTTGTATGTTTTACAACACACGCCTGTTTCTGTTTTGTTGCATTACTGTATATGAGCTTTCCCATAGGACTGAGCAAAGCATATGGTTGAAAATATAGCATGGTTCCAATTGCATGCTCGTCTCTGTACAACAGTCTTACAAGTCTTCAGCACACCTTAAAAACCTTTTCTTTATTCTAAAATACAGCTTTTAATAGTTCATTTTCTCTAATGTAGCTAGAAATAAGAACAGCACAAAGTACTGTTTACAAGTCAGACTCTAGTCCTCAAAGATCCAGCTCTAAATCAGATAAATTTTTCTGCCACCTAAGAAACCAACAGTCCACATGGAGTCTGTTAAAGCCAAACCACATTGAAAACCAGAGAACAAAGAAGTCCTTAGTTAGTGTGTACAGGTTGAAATGAGTTTGAGTTGTTCTATTTACAAGTAATTGTGCAAATAAGCATATTAGATTGATTCTCAAGTGGAAAAGAAAGCCTCTCATTAGGTTAATGATTCTCTTTCTGGCCCTGAGTAGACAAATGTATATGGTACCATATAGTGGCAATTGTAACAGTTAATGCATACCAAGTGTTGACCAAAAGGTCTGTGTCCTGGTGTGCGTATGCGCACAATGCACAACAGGGGAAGGTTTCCTTTTAAAGGATTTATTCTCCTGAATAACCAACCACCAGTGAATCATTCAATGGTGCACCTGAGCAGTCCTCAGTTGGCCCTTTTATACGTTGATTTCTAAAGGTTACATGTAATACAGATAGCATTTTCAAATCAGTTACAGAAGTAAAAAGTTACAATGGCATGATCTTTCCTGGCTGCGTATCAAAGAAGATGCTCTGAAGTCGGGTGGGGTGCTAATATATAGAAGAGGGAGAGGATGGTCTGGGCTGGTGTGAATTGCCCTTTGTTTGAGCTGCTGTTATCTGTCCAGTGCCAACTAGCTTTCTCTGAAATAGTGCCTAGTCAGTGTCAGTACATTTCAAAGATGCACACATGCAGATTTCTAGAAAAGAGGGTTTTTCTCAGGCCTGGTTATGTGTCAATAATTTCATGATTGAACCAATGAAAGTTACCTGTTGATTTGTGCATCACCCAGTTTTGTTGATGCAGTATGCATGACACAACTGCACAGCATGGATAATCAACCATGGTGGAATAACGTCATCCACACCTATGCAGTTTCTGCTGGGTGGCCTACTTTTCGTAAACAAGCCATCCCGAGAACCCATGGCTTGCCCATAATAGCTTGCTGCATTGTTCAAACCCAGAGGGAGCCTTCATGGGCTGTTGTGAAGAACTACTCAGCAAGAGAGGGAAAAAGCCCATGCTACTTGCTTTTTTGCACTCTCTCGAGTGATTCCTCAACCCCCCCCCCCATGCCAGAAACTGCATTTCTAAAAAACACAAAGTGCCTCAAAAATGTGCAGTTGAGGCCATTATTGTTAATTTGCATACAGTTGTCAGGGTCCAACTGCCAAGTTGTCAGTTGAGAACTGCTGGCAGATTGAGGGGAAGTGGCAAAAGAAGAGGCATCAAAAGCAGGGAGTGGTTTGCTCCCTCTCCCTTAGCAATGTGTTCCTCTTGCTTTTTAAATGTTGAAATTATACTACTGAGTGTCCTCCACCTTTTCAAGATAACTGTCCAGCAACTCTTGGAAAAAGAGAGATTCTCCCACCCATAGTTTTTGCAGTTCCTTTTTGAAGAAGTTGCTGCAAGTGTACAGTTCCTCCCACCATTTATTTCCCAACCAATAAAATTGCATATTTATTTATTTATTTAAAATATTTATGTGCCACCTACTCCACCTACAGCATCCCTAGGTGCCTATATTTCTGCATTTTTTAAAATTGTCTGGGAAGCACAGTAATCACAGAAGTGTGCCTCAAAACAATATTCAGGTGGGACCTGGTTTATGTAACCACACCAACCCTAACAGTGGAATGAAATAGGAATGGATGCACTCTTATCTTTTGGTGGGGGTCCCCCACCCCTCTGATAAATGGTAAAGTGATTTGAATGCTGTGATAGAAGTGCAACCATAAGGGAAGGCGCAGTAACTGTATTTATCCATCAAACTGCTAAGTCCTCAGTTCAAGGTAATTTGCTACTTTTAGACTGTAAAATGGAGTTGGGCTAGGTTTTGATACATAGAGCCTAATATTTCACAGAAGCTTTTCTCACAGGAATTAAGCACTTGTTATAAGAAATCCCATTTCGCAAATGTGTAGATATAAAGAGCAAAATACTCATTCTAACCATTGAGTTTCCTTTTGTATCTTACAGATGGCTCTAACCCATATACCTTAAAGCTTTGCTTCTCTACTTCCTCCCATTTGTAGAGCAGAGGACAACGCCTTAGGGGCTCCTTCCATCTTTATTTACAAACCTGAAACAATATGTTTGCAGGCACTAAACTACTTGCTCAGTTTTCTTGTCTCAATCTAACTTAAGTTTGTTTTATAATAAATGAATGTGTTTAAACACCAAAATTTTCTTTGACTCCTAAAAGTAACGTGTTAGTATATTATGTAGAACTTATTAACTTGTGTAACTGTTATCTACAAGTGTTTGAATTGCCTTGTGGGTAGCATGTGCAAAGAAATTGTATACTGTTCCAGATCTTAAACCATAGTTTCCATACAAAAGTAAAATGTACAATTCCATTTATGATGGATATTTCCCACTTAAGCTTAAATGACAAGTAGTATTATTATATTGGAATATAAGCTGTAAAGTTCCTAGTTACTACTTTTGATTAAAGTATATGTGCTGCAACAATTCTAAAATCAGAGTTGCATTTATAAAGCCTTTTCAAATTACACAAACTGATTTTAGTTATGTAATGGTATATGATTTTTAAAGAAAAGTTTACAGAATACCTTTTCTGCAGAATGAATTTAATCATACTTTAAATAGTGTCTTTTCAGAATAATTTTCCACTCACATTAGCATGATGTCCTTATTGCTAATATTAACCTGGAAACTACTGGCAAAAGTAATAAATCCTCAAAACTGAACAAAGAACTTCTCATTTACTTCACATTAACTGTTTTGGGTATTAAATTAAACTGCTCATTGTCAAAGGTGGCTTTATTTCCTTCATGTGCTAACATCCACACTGCATAAACAGGAGATGTGTGACCCAGTGCTGGAGAAGGAGGGGGCACTGCCTGCCAAACAGAAGATTTAAAAAAAAGCTTTTCAGAATGATAGTTGCTTCAGTGGCTGGTAGCATTTTTTGCTGCGGTTAACAGTTTTTAAAATGTGTCTCAGTAGCGTACTGTTTATCTTAAGCTTTGAAAAAATAAATGTGCAAAAATGTAGCCTTTAGGAGAGAGAGATGACTTTGTAACTTGCTTAGTAACATCCAACATCTTTACAACTCCTGGACAAGTCTTACAAGGGGTCATTTCTTTGCATGCATCCCTTGCTTGTTGAGGAACTGCCCTTCCAGAGCTCTTACAAAAACAGTAGCTGTGCTGGTCTGCTGCTGTAGACATGTAGCCTAGCAACTGCAGTCACAGTTGGATATATGGGTGTCATCGCTGTGTGTGCACTGGTGACAAACCTATATCTAGACTTTGGAATAAAAACTGTGAGACTCCATTTTCTTATGGCTGGAAAAAACATAGGCTGGAATCCAGAAATGCTGCACAACTAGCCCTGCATGTTTAAGGGGGTTCAGGTTCTCAGGCAGCTTTCTACAATGCCACACAGCAAACCATAAATGAAAGGAATTTGAAGTATGTCAATGGTTCAACCAAAGTTTCATTTTTCTGCCAAGCTGTAGATGTTCTAGCTCTGCCTGTGGTAGAAAAAACATTGTACAGTAAAACCTTGGATTGCGAGCATAATTCGTTCCAGAAACGTGCTTGTAATCCAAAGCACTTGTATATCAAAGCAAATTTCCCAATAAGGTTCAATGTAAATAAGGTTAATCTGTTCTGCAACTTTTTTTTTTAATCACAAAAACTTGAAGCAGGCGTGCTCGGGGCGGGGGGGGGGAAGCGGGCGTGATGGCAGGCGCAGTCGTGCAGGGGGAGACGATGCTGTACTCATAGAGAGAACCAGTGTTCAGTTGTGATGTGACACTCCACAGGCAAAGCACATGTAATACTCATACAGCAAGACATGGCTCGTTTATCAAGTTAAAATCTAGAAAAACTTGGCTCATCTTGCAAAACACTTGCAGACTCTTGCAAAAGTTACTCACAATCCAAGGTTTTACTGTATATGCCTTCAATGTGGGACTTACAAAACCACCATCAGAGGGGGAGACCTTTAGCCACATTTCTCTGAACAAATAATGTTGAGTTGCTGATGCAACTCATGCTCACGCTGCATAAGAGTGTGCTCAAGAAATAAATTAATACCAGGTCTTGCATGGTCAGTTTTTAATGGTTATGTTCACCAGTGGCAAGAAGCAGGTTTAGCAGGTACGTGTCCCTATTGGTAAATGGTTACCATGTGCTGCAATGAGGACAAGGTCTGTCCTTCACCTTGGGTGGTTGTTCCTTCACAGGGATCCTGCAGAGAGATGCTGTTTGTATATAACATCTCCACACATGGTTTCATTCCATATCATCATAACTGACACTTTACCAGCTGAAGTTTTTTTTTTAAAGTGCTGCTTTATGCTTCATATCACAATCATTCATACAAATCCTGTCCCAAGCACTACCCCCCACCCATCATTTTGGCAAAAGAAATAAAAATGTCTCATTTGTAAAAATGCTGCTATTTGATGATGATCCTAGGATACCATACTGACTCTTGACATTGAAGATGATAACCTAAAAGGATACTTCTGTTTCTCTGGCTATAGAAGTTTTAATCTGTCAGACACATGTACTACTTCCTTGGGAGAACTTCTGTGCTTTCAAAATGAGTGCAAGTTCCTCATCTTGCCTAGATCATACCAATGGCCAGATACAGGGATAGTTCTATGGAGCAGGAAGAGAGTAGTTCTGCAGCCAGAAGTCATGAGTTGTAGGGACAGAGATGAAAAAGCAGGTAGCTACTTTGAAATTAGATGAGAAGAGGGTATATACCATGGGTCCTCAAACTATGGCCTGCAGGCCAGATCCGGCCCACCATGCCCATTTATCCAGCCCACCTCAGAGGTTTGGACTCCCCACACCTGTGGCCGCTGCTGTTTGCCTCGCCGTGCATGTGCTCATCTCTGCCTCGCCACACATGCAGTGAAGCAGTGGCTTGCTCGCTCGGAGATAGTTTTGGACTCGCTTGGAGATGTCCGAGCAAGCAAGCTGCTGCCTCACCATGCACGTGTGTGCCCCTGCCTCACCGGCCCGTGCCCGCCGCCACCACCACCTTTCAACTGGGCCCCCTGTTGAAAAAGTTTGAGAACCCCTGGTATATATGGATCTCAGACTCCCTGAGCAATGGCAGGCTTCAGCAGAGGCATTGGTACAGTACACTGTTGTTTCTGCTACCACCCCACCCCTTCACAGAATATTTTTCTGTTCTGTACATAGCAGGATCATGTGTGAATTACAAAGCAGTAAGTCTGGACTTCTCCAACTACTGAAGTTTTATTCACCCTTTTACTATCATTTTCTCCAGGTCCAGGGCATGGGCAGCAGGAGTCAATGCAAATGTAGCAAGACAGAGTCCAAACACAGTTGAAAGTCCAGCAGTGAAGCCAGAGGCAGTATCAGAGTCAAGGAACAGGACAAAGTTAATTATGCATGTATACACTCAACAAAACAAGAACATAGCGATGAACAGGCCGAGGGTCAATAATCAAGAGGACAACACAGCAAGGAGCAAGTTCCTGAGGCAGGATTCAAGGGCAGCAAAGGTGTAGGAAGTAGGAAAGGTTGGCAGGAAGGGTGACACAAAATGAGGCAAGGCAGGTACCGGATTGGGCACGAAGCATGCACTGGATTGTTCAACAGAAAGCAAGAAAACCTGTGTTGCCAAGGCACCTGAACAAAAGCGCTTGCTCTTATATAGCTCTCACCCCACCCAGGCCTCCCACCAGGCACTCGACAGGGAGCTTAGAGCGCCAGCAGGGTCTTGGGCCAATCCTGCACATACTGTGGTGGGGGTTGTGGTTCTGACCAGAAATGGAGTCCTGGAACTGCTAAGATCCTGACCATACGCCTCACGCGAGAAAAGAGGAGTGCCTTCCCCATTCATGGTCTGGGTTTGTTGGGTGGGTTCTGTGGAAGACTTGGATCTTAGCTGGGGCATGAACATTTTTAACAGGTTTCCTCCGGTGGCCGTCAGGACTATATCCCTCTACCAGATAATGGATTTTGCCTTGGTATAGTTTGGAGTCCAGAATCTTGGCAACATGCGTTTGTCATCACTCTGGACCTAAAGTGGTGGAGGCTGTAGAGACTGATGGGAAAGGGGTTCTTTAGTTGGGATATGAGGAAGATAGGATAAGAGATAGTTTGTATGTAACTAGGTTTACTTGCTGGAGCACCTTAAAATGGCCCTGGTTCTTGTAACCTTGGCCAGCTGAAATCCTGGATCTCCAACTTTGGTAAGGGGGCTTGTGAGTGGTAGTCCTCTGTTCACAGCCGCACCCTGTACCCCACCTGCAGCTGGGGCCCCTCCTGATGATTGCAGTCTATCTGTTCTTTGTATGCTTAGGATGATGACATTGTTTCCAGTCAACACTCTCAGACTAGGGTAGGCAGGTTGACAAACCCCTTTCCTTTCATTACTCTTTTTACTGGGATGAGAGACAACCTCACTGGGACAAGCAAGTCTGGTACAAATACCCAGGATACGCACCATGGTATGGATGGCTGCCTCCATCAGCTATGCTCTTGTGTCCACCCCAGGAGGATGCATTCCAAACCCTCTGTCTGCACTGATTTTGCACCACTCGCCTTTGGTATCACCCATTGTGCGTGGCACCATGTGACAATCCCCATCTGTTACCTGTCACCCTGTCAGGTTCTACAGCTGGCTACACGAGGATCCCACCTGCTGGAATTACCACTCTATTCAGAAATAGAGCATTGCCTATCTAATTGCACCTCTTGCTCTTTGGTGGCATCTCCCATCCCTTCTTTGGATGCAGATGTCAGGAAATGAGACCTTACATCTCCTTCAGAGGATCTTACCCATTTCTCCAATCAAATTCTTCTCATGGACCAGTTCCTAGGGAGTGAATCACAGCAGCCTACACAAAAGACTGGGGCCAAGCATTCTCTATATGCCGAAGAATCACCACTAGTCCATTATTCTCCTATTCCTTCTGTAAATGGCACAAGAGCACATTCCACGAGGACCTGTGACCCCTTTTGCCTTTGCAAAAGGAGTAACCCTGGTCTGAGCCACCAACCCTCATGTGCCATTACCACTTTGGCATACGTGCAAGAGCATTTGCTCCTCTGGTTGTGCAGTGCTCTCATGAATTCTGATGTGACAACACCTACCCACCTCCAGTTAATCAGTTTGTTAATTGTCCATATGTGGGATGCACAGAAACCATTAAGAATATTTACTGATTTATCTCTCTCTCTAAAACGTTTAATACCATTCCCTCACAGATGTCTCAGGATGGTTTACAACTAATTCATACAATAAAATAAGAATAAAAATAGAAATAACAGTTGCACCGCATTCGATGTTAAAACCACTAAATAAAACAGGGTAATAATTAAAATACTGGAAGAATAAAAAGGTTTTCGCCTGACGCCAAAAGGAAAGAATAAAGTCAAGTTGTGTACCTGTAACCAGTTTTTTTCAGCGGTCATCTCTGCATTCACACAATGCACAATCCATACTGGCTTCAATGACAGTGTTTGCCTTTATGTTATTTCCCAAAGCAATTGTACTCTCAGTATTGGATTTGACACATGTAGGGGGGTAATACCTTTTGGTTCCAAGGCTACACAGTTGGTCTCATTGACATTGAGAAGGAAGATGGGGACCTGCTAAGGACATGCGTACTAAAATGATGGGGGAAGATTCCTGCCAGAAAACCTCCTTTGAATAGATTTCCCAACCAAGGCTGCTCAGGTATGGATTTTTCTGAAAGATGGTTATCTGCCCCTTGCCCTTGTAGCTAGGGGAAACCTGCAGAAGACACAGTGGCTTAATTTACTTGCATGGGGACAGTTTACTCGCATGGTCAGGCTGATGAGCTGTTTGGAAGAAATTAGACTCACGATCTGCGTTGTACGACAGACAGGTATGGCACATTAATGTGCAACACAGACTGATGGATCTGAAATTTGCTTCCACCTGACTATGCAAATAATTTAGAAAGCGTTTTTAATCTTTCCTCTGCATGAGGTTATTTGCTTACCTCCTCCAGTAGAGCATCTTTGGGATATTTACCCATTTCATATGCTGTGCTTTGAGAACGTCTTCATAAATGCATGTACAATAAGGCTAGTAATGCAATGTTTGGTATGTTTTACATTTCTCTCTCCAAGCACACTGCTCTCATCCAAACCCAATATTTGGGTTTTTTTTTTCTTTTATTTTGCCTGCCTCCTACAGTGTTTTCTGCAAACATGACCAAACAAGTACGGTACATGTTTTGAAACCCAAACAGTGTCAAGGGGAGAAAACAACTGTGTTGGATTTAATCCTTAGCACTGAAAGAACTTAGTAAGACCCCTCCAAAGCACATCTGTGAAAGGAATTGTATCAAGCAAACCCTATGGCCTAGTTAGGTTGCTAGAAGACACGTAATAGCACTGCTGTTGTTGGAATGGCAACATGGAGCAATCCATCTATATTCCCTGATGTCCAGTTTTGTGCCAATGGGGAGAGGCACTGTTGGGACAGGTGATATTTCGCCTTTCTGTCCTAGTCAGTGTTTGTGAGTTCTGAACTAAGAAATGGTCACTAGGTTCCGGATTATAGAACCATGTGATGCTTTTTGCCTCACAAGACACAATGGAGTACACATTCAACTCATTTTTGTTCTTAATGCACAACACACAGAAATAAGTAAGATCTACATCCAATTCTAATAAAATATAATGTCACTATTGGATGCAAGGGGTCTGGACCTTGTCGTGCTTTATTGGGCTGGGCATACCAAAGGTGAGAGATTAAGAAGATACATTTTTATTCTTAAGAATAAGTTTGATCACAGCAAAGAGGCAATCATAGAGCGGCACATGGCAAAGCTCCCTTTAATACCTTGGAAGTCCAGGTAGCAAAGACAGTAACTTTTATTGGGTTGAAATTCCCACTGGAAGTCCCGATTGGCACATTTAAATCCATGTGGTCTCTGCACGCACCTGGGAGACTGGGTCACCTTAGGACTGTGATGAAGGCCTTTAGGTGGGAGATTGCTCAGTCTCTGGTTGTTGGTGATTCTCTGTTGTTGTGTAGATGCTTGGGACGTGACCAGCCAGGTATGTTCTACATCACCATTCCCAAAGGACATGTGAATATGTATATATTATTTTTTCTTGGAAAGGCAGAGATTTACCTGCACCCATGAGAGAACTCATGTGGCATAGGGTCTGCTGGAATGATTCCAGGGCTGGGTCTCACTAGGAAGAGTTAAGTAACTTTCATTTGGGCTTTCATGAAAGGGTGGCACATACCTCCTAAGTTTTTCTTTCTTGGTTTTAAATGTTGTTTCAGGTTGTTTTTGACTCCTGATTTCATTCTGAGGAAAAAGTAATGTCCCACAGATGGGAATTATTACTCCCTGTACCCGCTTGACTGTCCTCTGGGCTGCTGGTTTTGCAAGAGACTCTGGAATTTAACCTCTGAGCAGTCTCCATTCTTGGAAAATTACTGACCTCAGGCCAGTGAACTCAATTGCCTTCTTCCAGTGCTCTTCTTCTACCGCACTGTAGCACATAGGCAGTATGAATTCCATGGGCATGAAGCCAATTCCCTCTTCTGGATCACTAATGAAGCTGTTCAGCATGTACAGAGACCTGACATAAGCTCTCAGGGAGAGACTTTCCCCAGGCTTGGACTGCAGTCACCTATGAGGGCACTTCTTTGTTGCTATTTTTTTAATTAATTAATTAAAACTTTTATATGCCGTCCCCTCATGCCTCGGCATCTCGGGACGGCTTACAACGTCCCTTTAATGAAGGTCAGGCTTCTTGTGGGCCTTCATATGGCCTGGTAGAAACAGCCCGAACTGTTGGATGAAATAGCGTGGAGCAGTGGATGATATTACTTTGAATCCGTATCCAGCAGCTATGCATCTCCTCCCATTTTTATTTGAGGGTAGATGCAATGCCCCCAATCTGGATCAGGACCAGGAGGGGGGATTTCTTTAATATCTGGATTGCAGCCCCTAGGCCCACTCAAGGCCCTGCTGCCAAAGAGTTTATAGTTTCAATTCAGACTGTGGAGACAAAAACGAAGGCGGGAGGGGGGACAGGGGAAGACAGGCCTAGATCCAGCAGGCAATTCAGGTTGCAATTGTGCAACTTGCTTGGCCCCCACCCCAATCTGGGCCAGGGGAGAAAGTAAAATGTGGTGGAAATACCTTTGTATTGCCATGGCCTTTGCTTGCTTTTAGTAGTATAGTTCCAGTACTGAGTAAGCCTTTTGCTGGCAGTTAACTGTAATACACTTCAAATAAAGCATACACAAAACATCATTTAAGTGGGTTCATTCTCTGGTTTTGTACCAAGAATTAGTAAAGGAAAGATATTTTCATCTCTGCTTCTTCTATACATTAATAATAAAGCATGGCATCAAAATATAACATTGTACAGGATAGAAATTACTTATCTATGTTAATTAAATAACATTCCATGCATACCAAGATGATTTTAGGAGTGTGCACGTCAGAGTTATTTGTTTTAATAACGTTATTTAATTCAAGTAATTGCCATGAGTCCAGCTGGCAGTACCATTTTCAGCCACCAGGTGGCAGCGTTCCCCAACAAGCACAGAGCTTAGACGCCGGTGCACGTTGAAGCCGGAAAAGATTAGTTGTGAGAAGGATTCCTTTCCATACCTGCTCCTGCCTCCCTGTTATTTAACACATTTGTAGGGCAGCTTCCTCTCAGAAGTATGAACAGGCCCCTGTCCTGTGGGGTTGTGGGGTACCAGTGTGCATGGCTCAGCTCAGGCAGGACAGGCACAATAACAGCTGGTGAATTTGCTTTATCAAACCAAGGGCTGCTCCAACCCACCCAAAGCTAGGACTGCTCACTAGTTGTAAAATTATAAAGTATTGCTAAAGATTCTTAGCTGTTAATAGTTTAACAGGAAATAGTATTTTCTAATCCTAATCATGTCTTGTTCTTGGACATCTAATCATAGCAATTTAAATGAAGATTTTTAAGCACAACGCTTACTATACAGCTGTACATATATGTTTGCTAATTTTGGATTGTTGTAAACTGCCCAGAGAGCTTCAGTTATGGGGCAGCATGGAAATAAACAAATAATGGGTCATTCAGTTCACAGATACCTAGACCTGGTAAGTTTCTAAAATCAAGCTATTCCATTCCAAAACCATCACATCCTTCCTTCCTTCCTTCCTTCCTTCCTTTCTTTTTGGTAGATTACTTTGTAGCTAATCTTATAAATTAGGGCTCACAGTTCTTAATTATCTCATTGTTATTAAACATTCCTGACAAATGAGAACATCTAAAATAGACTCACACATATATTCTTCAAGCTGAATATGATCATTCCTGAATCCTAATTTTGAGAATCTATCTTCTTACTCAAAATTTGCCAAGTAAAAGCAGGTCTATACATATTTCTAGACACAAACGCACACACATATATTTCAGTGTGCATACCTTATATAATAGCTCATTCACAGATATGGAAAAACCTAAATTTGACATGGAACAATACAGTGTCACACCCGTTCATAAATGAAATGACTCTTTGACCCAAGTGGTAACTCAGCATTTCTCCTTGGATTCCAGGCCATTTTGACAATTGTTTTTTGATTTCACTACCTCAGTATTCATGGTCAGTGTGCTTGCTTCTTTATCTCCACTTTAATACAGTAACTGCTTTTTTCTAATGTTGTTGTTGTCAGTCGCGAAGTCGTGTCCGACCCATCGCAACCCCATGGACAACACTCCTCCAGGCCTTCCTGTCCTCCACCATCTCCCGGAGTCCACCCAAGCTCACACCAACTGCTTCAGTGACTCCATCTAGCCACCTCATCCTCTGCCGTCCCCTTCTTCTCTTGCCATCAATTGTTCCCAGCATCAGGGTCTTCTCCAGGGAGTCCTTCCTTCTCATTAAGTGGCCAAAGTATTTGTTTTTTTTTTCTATACATTTTCAAATTCTTAACTATCACTAAGCATTTTTGGTTGTTTATAGCCTTTCCATCAATTCCAATATATCAAATCAGCTATTTGCTATCTATCTATCTATCTATCTATCTATCTATCTATCTATCTATCTATCTTTTATAACATTTGTATGGCTAACCTCTGGGTGGCTATGTATTAAAGTTTGATTAAGAATAAGGATGTAAACTGAGCAGATTTATATATGTTTGCTAATTTTGCATAAATCTGCTTGTGCTACTCATGCATAAATGAATGTAAGTTAAACTGCTTATACTGTCTCCCTTGGAGTGGTTATGCCAAACTATCTCTCCCTTTTGCCTCTCCCCTGGATTTTGGCCCTGATGGTTGACAATACTACTACTTACATTTATATCCCTCTGGCTTTCCTCCAGCATGGCTTACATAGTCTGTGTGCTTCCATTTTATCTCCAAAATGACCCTGTGAGCTGGACTAGGCTGACAATCAATGATCCTACCCAATGCGCACTCTATTTCCCACACCATGCTGGCTCTCCTGATTATTTTTCTGATTAATGGCTATGAAAGCCTGATGAGTACTCTAAACTACTTGATTTTGTGAGACGCTCACCCTGTGTACCTGTTTTGGACCACAGGTGGTAGATGAAAGTTAAGGAAAGGCTTTGTTCAGTTTTGCATTTGATTAGAGAAAGAGAGAATTCTTGACAGTTTAAAAATGTTAAAATGAGAAAGAATTCTTAGTTTTTGGAGCTAGTTGGCACAGAAGCAACCTGGGGGTTATGCGTGGGTGGGGAGAGAAGTCACCTGTTGCTTTGGAAGCCTGATGAAGTTTTAGAACTAACTGGGCCTGCTCAGTTCTGTTATGGAGAGGTTTCAGAAACAGTTCTGTGTGGATAACATTCTGCTCAAATTCCATTCATGGCAGGAAATTTTATTTGGAACACTTAAATTATTGGGGGAGGGGAGGGAAGTTAGAGCTACAGGGACTCCTTGCATTTTGTGCTTCCCTCTCCACTTTACTGTTCTTAGAAGATGTCAGGGATGGCAAAGATTTGGTAAACACTAGAAATTTAGTAGAAATACCATAATAATAGATCAATGGGGGTCCCTTGTGTAGCTGTAAGTTCAGCCACTTGTAGTAGCCAGTGCCATTTATTCTAATATTCTGGGCTTCTTGCTGGCTACTTTGAGAATTGTGACTTTATATTGTACAGCATTCTAAACTGTGGAAGGTGGTCCTCAAGTTCTGTGCAACATTAATAGGCCATGATTCCCTTCCAGCTTGCAAAAACTAGCTGTTGCTGCCTGTGTCGCTGAAAAAGCTCAAAAGGCCACAGCAGATCCTGCAAAAAAACAGAGTGAAACTCTAGTCATGTAAATTTTTCTCAGCTGTCAGCTCCAAATCTCTCAACAGGTGTGCTTTACAACATGACCTTTTGCTATATCATGTTAGGGTTCTACTAAGCCTAATAACAGCCTCTGCAATTTGGAGAACTCCAGATGTATTGGTCTACAATTTGCATGGCTGGAGGTGACGGGAAATGGAGTGCGACACATCTGGTGAGTACCAGCTTGTGCTCAGCCAAGCCTGAGAGTCAAGAAGCGCACATCTGGTGCAGCAGAGCATCCATCCATGTGTTCCTGCCTGTTCCTAATTTAGGTTTAGTAACATTTCAGTCCTTGGCTCCATGACCAGTGCAGAGACTATTGTGGATTGAAGGTACCAAATTTCTATAGCTTAAACTTGCGCTTTCTTAAACAATGGAAATCACTATCAATTGAAGCACAGATTGCTGGAACACATAATAATTAGAGCAGGCAAAGGCTTGAGAGATCTGTGACTGGGTCATTTGCTATTATTATTATTACTATTATTATTTAGCAGACTTATATGCCGCCCCATTCGCCTAAGCCTCAGGGCGGCTTACAAATAAATAAGTTTTTGTTTTGCTTTAAAGGGGGAAAGCTGCTGGAGCATTTTGTTCATCAAAAAAGAGGACTACACAGTGGTAATATTTAAAACAGCCTGCAAGACTCCAGGAAAAGTATGAATGGGAGAAGGTTCTGGATTAGTATTACATTATTCCTCCTAATATTCCTATAACCAGAGACCTCTTTTCCTTTGGAGCAGCACCTACTACAGCAGAGTGCGCCAAGCGACACTTTTGCTGCTTCTCATTCTCGGTTTGTCGGTGTGAATTGGAGAGGGGAGGCCAAGAAGCGTAGGGGGGAAGTTCCAGCAAACTGAACTAAGTGAGAGCAGCAACTGAGTTGCCTGTAATTAGCACAGCTACTACTCCCTGTGCTGGATGTACGTGATTAACATTTACTTAAGGTGCAATCCTATGCATGTTTAGACAGAAAAAATGCCTTCAGCTCCTAGTATTCCTCAGCCAGCAGAGTCTGGGGTGCATTTAGAATCTCAGAAACCTCAGATAAGCGAGATCACCTTTACAACCTCTAGTGCGATTTATCTAAGAGTGGATCTTGCTGCAAAGGGAGTGCAAATGCTACCACTTCTTTTTGCAAACAAAGATCACTTGTGTACTTACTTTCCCTTGACATCTGGTTCTATGACAGCTACCAGGAAGAAACCAAAGGATCGAAGAAGCCTATTGGGACCCTCTTTGGGTCAATGGACAGGACTGGTACCTGCTCCCATAGTACGGGACTTTGATGCAGCTGAGGTTTCTATTAGCTATACTCATGAACTGGCTGGTGCATGCCGGAAGTTGCAGGACCTTTTTGGTTTGAATGTGCCCAAGATTGTGCATTCAGGAATATAATTCAGGGGTGAGATGAGATATTTAATTGTGTGATTCTCAACTGAAGCAATACAGGAAGCCCACACCATTATCACTGATGTAAAATAATTATACCCAGGGTAAAAACTTCCTAGCTATACTACTGGAAAATTAGCAGGTCAAGAGAATTATCCCCCCTCCTTTGCTCAGTGGGTTTTTGCACAGGGTATTTTTCCACCCTTGTGAGAGGAGAGTTCAGATGTAAAATTTCTTCACTGCGTGAAGGAGCACAGTTCAAGAAAAACCTTTATCACTTGATTCTGCTGAATGCATAAATTGGTTGTAAGACAGGAGCCGGAACACTCCTATGGACTGGTTGATACACAAGAGCTTTGTTCTTAGCTCAGACACAAATCAATTTAAAAGTCAATACTTACAAGCATCTGGATATGTGAGTGCTGATTTTAATCTTCCAGGCTTGTGACACTTCCAAAATGTGCTTTACAAGAGCCGTATGTGAGAATAGCAGCCTGGATTTTTAAAAAAAGCTTCCTGACTCTTTGCATTCTGTAAGGCAATGTGTAATTCTGTAGTAAAAACAAACATCAAGCAGATGATAATTTTGCACCCAGAAAATGCAAATACTGCATAAAGATATATGGGGACGTATATGCATTGTGCAAATTAGGGGCTGCGTCCATCCAGCCCTGAACTGTCGACATGGATTGGCAGTGTCCTCAGTTGTCAGAAATTGAGCTTGGAACTTTCTGTGTGCAAAAGACATGCCTTATTTCCATGGAGTCACAGCCCTTCAGTTAAATATTGTTTGCCTTGCTTTGCATAACCCATTCTATTTTGCTAGTCATAGAAAGGGGTTTGGAGGTTCTAAAGATTTGTTTGCCAAGTTTTAACCAGACAAAGGAAGTCACAGATTCAAAAGGAGGGCCACTGTCCTGAAAAGCTGCCGCTTCATCCAAACACAACCATGGATCTAGGCAGATCCTTCACCTTCCGATATATAAAGCTGCCTTGTACAGAGAAAGACCAACTGTCTGTGGTTCTGTTTTGTCTCCTCTCTCAGGCAGCTTTATATATCGGTCTCGGGGAAGGGGGCAGACCAAGGATTTTCTGCAAGTAAAGCATGTACTTTGTTATGAGCCGTTCCAAGAACATAAGAAAAGCCCTGCTAGATCAGGCCTAATTGTCTCAGTATTCTTTTTCCAACTCGATGCCTTTGAACCGTCTTTGGATTATAATCGTGCCCTCCCATTCCAGGTCCCAGAGGGCAGTATTGCAAAGCTGCATCCTCTGATCCTGAGGGTAACATGCAGCGATCCTGACTAGCAGCCACTGATAATTGTATTCTCCACAAACCTGTGTATTCCCTTTTAAAGCCATCCAGGTTTGTGGCCTCTTCATACATCAAGTGGCACAAATTCTATAGCTGAACTATGTGCAGTGTGAAAAAGTACTTCCTTTAATCTGCCTGGAATGTCCCATCAGTCAACTTCATGGATGACTCCAGATTCTAGTATAAACCTTCTTCCTTTCCACACCATACACAATTTCCTACACTTTTAGCTTTCCTCTAAGCTAAAAAAGCAGCCCCACATGCTGTACCTTTTCCTGGGAAGGTGTTTCAGCCCCTTCATCAGCTAAGTTGCTCTCTTCTATACTGCTCTTGTTCTAATTCTATGGTGCAATGTGCAAATCACTGGAGTGTTCAGTGTTTAATTTCTTGCATGTTTTTCAAATGACTGTGCATCTTGTGTGACTGTATTAGTATTTTAAAATGCTGCACCACAGTGTTAAGGAGAGCGATCCTTGGTAACATTCATACTCTTCTGGTGTGTGTATATACTCCTCCAACTCCAGCAGAAGCAATTGCTGGAAAAAGGGTACTCTGAGCTAGTCCAAGTGCTCTCTTGAGCAAGCTGGTGCTGGGGCTGCAGTACCTGAATCCTCAACCCCCTCAACAGTTTCAGGCTGTGATAGCACTTCTCCAGGTAACTCTTGCAAAGCGCTAATCTTTTGGGGAATGCAAGGAAGTTGCGGAGGGAGACATCCACTTAGAGTGGGGGTTGGGTGGTAATTTTAAGGAGGAAAGGTAGCAATTTCTAGGTAAGACACTGAAAGAGAACCCCACATGTTTATCGTTCTGAATAAGGGGCACTTATGCATTGCCAAAAAAGAGGGCAGGACAGCACTACAATTTGCTTTTGTCTGTTTGTACTCCATGTGCTAACTGATATGTACAGGTGGAAATTTAGAAATAATCACCATAAAATTTGAAGAGAAATATGGAACATCTCACCAATGTGGAGGAAATTGTGACCAGGCTGTCTACTGTCCAGGTGCTAATTGTGAATGGGCACCTCCAGCCCTGTTCTTCCTTCTAGTTGTTTTTCTTTAAACCTGAGTTGGATCAGACAATGGGGAAAAAAGACCATTCTCTGTAAAGTAGAACACATGGCCAGCTGAGTGATGACCTTCAGGACAGCTCAGCAGCGTATATCAGGCTGTGTGAGAAAAAGCCAACCTCTTCCGACATGTACATTTTATCTATTGTATTTTCAATCAAGAACTGTTTGCCTGGTTCTAATGTTTTAATTCTTTGGTACATCATCTTGAGACTTCTTGAAAATATAAGATGGTATAGATTTTAAAAAAATAAAAAATAAATAGGTAATAGCCATAAATGCATGTGTTTCAGTACACAGCTGAAAATGAACCAAATAGGAGGCATTCAAAGTGCCAGATCTGCCCATGGGCTCAGAAAAATTATCTACCCTTATAGATAGCACTGGCTCTGTACAACTTATTTACAATCATTGTCTCATTAATCACAGAAGTCTTCTGCACTTAACTGTATAATTAATTTTCTAGAGCTCTCACAACTTTTGTATCCATTAATCATTTTGTGATTCCTCTCACGCATCGCTTGGACCTGTCTCCTATTTCATGAAGCAGCTACATCTTCTTTGACATCTGTGCTGTCTGTACTATATCTGTCTTATTCCCATTGATCACAAGGGCTGTCTAAATAACAGTATCAGGTGACCAACTCTCTCAAGGTCTAAAAGATTACCCGGGAAGTTCTTGTGATGGGAAGGGTGTCATGTTGCTGAGGCCAAGATCCTAATGTAGCTTCTGTCCTCTTCTGTTATATAATCTGGGCTAGGGAATCTCCCAGTCTGCAGGCGTTTCTAAATGTGCTGGAGTTTTGCCTCTGCCTTCAGGGCAGCATGATCTCTCAGTCGGAGCAGGGCGGGTTCAACAAGTGTCTGCATTCAGTCTGATCCCTTGTACACAAGATCAAAAGGCATATATTGTTTTGCACAAAATTGTTGTGCACACTTCAGTTCTTCCTGCAATCGTGGCAGAGCTGGAAAATGTCAGTTTGTGGAATTCATTATGGAGTTAACTGGGGATTATTGTTACCCACATTGTATTTCCCTGTAACATACTGTGAGACAAAATAGTGTGGAGAAATGTCTTCTTGTGTAAACCAACCCTAAATCAGAAGGTTGCTCTCTCCTTTGTGTTTGAGGGATTTTTTACTCTGTTTAGCCAAAGGAACTTCTTTGTAGAGCAGTTTACAGGGATCACTAATCAAATGGCACAAAAGGGAAAGTATTCTTAATGTTGATGTTCTTATAGCAACCAGCTGGAGTATCCAGTGTCCAGAGAGGAGTCAAAATTTGCTGACCTTGTTTCTTATAATCCCAGCTTTCTTTGTACTGCAACTTGATGGAAAGTGCATTGCCGGCTGACACTTGTTGGAAAGAGGAGCCTGTTGGAGGAGGGTTCTCAGCAGAGCTAAGAGTGTCTCTGGATTCCCTTCACTCCCTCAGCATGAATAAGAGTGCTGCTGAGAAACATTCTCAATCCCATGGTATCCTGGGAAATGTAGTTCTGTAAGAGGATGCTCAGCACTCTTGTTCCACTTTAAAAGTAACTCTGAGAATCATCAGGAGAAATTGCATGATGTTCTGGAATGGGCAGAGAACCAAGAACACTCTTCCATGTAGATACAGCCAGACTCACATGAGTAGCACTTGAAGAGGTACGGAACTGGGCAAAGTGTGGATGTGTTACCAGTCTTTGCAATGCCTAAACCTGATGCTCCATGAAAGCAGGAAAATGAGAGGAGCTGAATATTGGTACATGGACAGATGAGAGACTGGAGGATATTAGCCTACCAGTGCTAAAAATGTTCCAGACAAATTAAAGTTGATAAGAGATGAATGAAAGTTTCTCCAATTAAAAAGTGAGTTTTAAAAATAATAAAACAATAATAAAGCAATCATTTTAATAATAATAATAATAATTCTAAATAATAAAAACTATTATTAAAACCTGCCATTTTTATCATTTTATTTTTTAAAAGAGGATGACCCCGAAAGCCATGCTTCTAATAAAAGTATGCCAGTGTTGGGGAAATTCAGATGAATGCTGGTAGAAAAAGGTTTCTTATATATTTATTTATTTGGGATATTTTTAGGCCGTCCAATCACACTGAGTCTCTGGACGTCTCACAACAAAATCAATAAATACAGCAGTAAAAATATAAATATCAACATCTTATTATAAATATCCCAACTATAATAAAACTAAATAACTTACAACTGAAATAGAAATAATTAATATCTATTAAACATTAAAGTATTGGGTAAATAAAAAGGTCTTGACCTGGTGCCAGAAAGCATATAATGACAGCACCAGGTGGACCTCTCTAGGGAGCGCATTCCATAGCCGGGGTGCCACCACAGAAAAAGCCCTCCTCCAGATATTCTGTCTCCTGACTGCCTTCAAGGAGGGTTCCTGGAGCAGGGCCTCTGCTGCAGCCGTTAAGGGGCAGAAGGACATGTAAGGAAAAAGAAGTTCCTTTAGGTAGCCTGGTTCCAAGCCATTTAGGGCTTTATAGGTCATAACAAGCACCTTAAATTGTGCCCGGACTTCAATGGGAAGCCCATGGAGCTGATGGAGGATCGGAGTTATATGAGAATAACGACTGGTCCCCGACAGCATCCTGGCAGCATTATTTTGCACCATTTGAAGTATCCGGCCCATCTTCAAGGGCAGGCCCACGTAGAGCATGTTACACTAGTCCAACTGGGAGGTTATCAGTGCATGTGTCACTGTTGTTAGGCAGTTCTTGTCCAGATAGGGGCGCAGCTGATAGATCAGCCGAAGTTGAAGGAAAACAATCCTCGCCACCACCATCACCTGGGCTTCCAGGCACAGTTCCAGGTTGAGGAGCGGTGCCTTTGTGCCTTATTTGTGCCTTTGTGTTGTAAAATCAAACCTTCAACATCTCTGAGCCTCTTTCTCAGAAAGTACCAGAATTCCAAGGCAGGCTTCTGTTTAGCATTATTTTCAAAGCTGTTCTTTGGTAGCCTTGGCAGAATGGGGCTCTCACGGAAAGTTAACACTTGGCTATTCTTGGACTAACAGCAAACAAAACTGATAAGGTGGCCAGACAAGTTTTTCTAGCAGTATTGCAATAACTCCCATTTTCATGCCAAGACCCACAATAAACCCTGTGCCTCAGTGATTGTCATGTTAATCTATGCTATTGTATTGAGCCAGATCCCTCACATTTCATCATCATCTGCTTTGCTGCTGTGACTCAGAACCAATAAAACACTCTGTATATGCTCTCAAAGCTTGTAGGTGGCTGTGAGGACCACTACCTGGGAGCACACTGTCATTAGTTACGGCAGGGGACTGGATCATCTCACCAATAAAACCACTGAAGTTCAAGACAATTAGGTCTTCCCTGCAGCTCTGAGTGTTCATTCTCGCCATTGGTATGGAGACTCTGACACAAGGAGACTCTTTTCCCCAGTCATCAATCTCATTTCCACTTGCCTTTCACCATAGTTTGGGATGGATGCACCCACAACCATGTGCTGCAAAACCTCAGACTTGCTTCCCTTCTTCTATCTCTTCTTTATCTCTCAAAAAGGTACCAAATCCTTTGAATATTCTGATTTTAGGATACTAACGAATTAGACAAGCATTGCAAACTACGTGGGTTCTGGGCTTAGTTATAGTACCAGTGGACACATTTAAGCTAATGAGATTTGAGTCTGTTTGTTTATTTGATTTGTACTCTGCCTTTCTACCAAAAATGGGACTTGAGGCAGCTTTTAATCCCTGATAAAGGCTCGTATAGGCAAATATGTTAAAACCTAATAAAAACAGAGTAGAGCAGGAGAGCAGAGTAGAACAGCACTCAGCTCAACAGACTTGCATAGCCACCAAAGAACGACGTGAATAAGACTGCTGTTGCCTTCCTGCAAAAGGACAACAGAAGAGAAGCAAACCTAGCTTTCCTCAGCAGAGGCTTCCATGATCAAGGGAGCAGTCACCAAAAAGGCCCTGTTTTGTGCTGTCACCAAACTTGCCTCTGGGGTGGCAGTCTCAAAAGAGAGGCCTCTCCCAAAGGTATTAAGGCCTGGGAGGCTCACATAGGAGAAGCTGGTCATGACTAAATCAGCAATAGACAGTAAAGTCAACAGCCTCTTTTAGTGACAAGAGAAGCCACGCAGCTCTGTCTATAGCTTATAGAAGCAAGTGAGCTTAATGGAGCAAGACACACTGCTTGGGATTCTGACACACGCATCTCTACCAGCAGTGCGTGCAGGTAGATTATTTTAGACCCTGGACTTAATGATCTTATGCAGTGCCCTACTAGATCGCCATGTGTATTAAGCAGTGAAGCACACAATTAACATTTTCCTGTTCCCTGACCCATTCTGTGCCTTCAGAACTGCATTACACTGAGTCAGATGCACAGTCCCTCTATCCCAATATTGTCACCACGGACTGGCAGCTGCTGCCAGGGATTTTGGGCAGGACAGTTTCCTAGCCCTACCTGGACTGGCTGGGTGTAGCACTGGGCATTTTCTGCATGCAAAGCTGGCCATGGCTGTTCCCTAAGAGAGAAGGAGGTGCCGCCGCTTCCACATTCTTGGTGTGTTAGAGCTAAAATAAATCTTGTTTGCCAGCCCTGATTAAAAAGAGAAAAGAAATACTCTGACCACGTACAGTTTGCATTTTAAACTCACTTAAATAGTAGCACCATCATGACTTCAGATGGAGATATGGTAGCACTGAAAGACCCTTGCTATGAAAAAACAGCCTGCTCTCTCAGTCGGCATGCACTCTTAATCCCTGTGCTATATGTGTCGACTTCGGGTGGTTCCAGATGAGGCCTTCCTTGTGCTCTGCTGTCATTCGTGGACTTTTATTTTACTTATTTTCAAAATTATGTACTACTCAATAGCCCAACAGGACTCTCTAAGAGGGAGTCCAGGCAAGAAATGTGTAACACTTCCATTTTTTCCCACCTCAACTTCCATTTCTTATCCTACTAGAAAAAACAATGCTAAAAAGGAAAAGCTGGACCAACTGCACACTGCTTTTTGACTGGCAATACTAGCAGGCAAGTTCCCATTCTTAGAGAGGATATGGCTTGATGAAAAAAAAAGTACAAAAGAAAATGGGGCTGAGATCATCCAGCAAGGGCTTGGAAGAAAAAATGGAGCTTGAAGAAAGGTGCGCTAGAGGGAGAGTTCCAGGCCTTTTCCACGGAAAGCATTTATTATACAACTCATCATTCTCTATGGATGGGTGTTTGCAGGTTCCTTAGATAATAATGTGATTCTCCAGTTTTGCTTCTGTATCTATCCAGCACTTTTGTTTTTTATAAGAAGAATGCGGTACTGGATTACGAAAGTGACAGAAAACAATTTCCTCTTGGGCATTTGCCCTATTCTGCTTCACCATAGTGCCACCTAGAGGCTATGTCATGGAAAAGCAGGAAAGGAAATGCTCTTCCAAGTGATCTGATCTTAAGTTGACTGTGAAGTAAACATGAGCAGATTGTATAGAAAAGTTTGTGTTGATGGCAGGAGAAGGGGAAAGTCTTCCTGAGAGCAGTGGTATGAGGCAGGATCAGGAGACAAAAGAACCCCTGGATTCTTCAAGTTGGAGAAGAAAATGAGATGGGGAAGGAATAATACGTTGGCATTAAAACCCGTGCTTCACATGCAGAATGTCCCAGTTAATCTTTTATACTTTCAGTTAAAAGTCAGGTAGCAGATGGTGAGAAAATTCTGTGCTGGAAACCCCAACCTGCTGTAGGGCTGCTTCCTGTATTACCCGTATCCACAGGTACCTGTTCCCCCTTACTCACTGCGGGAAATTCCCCAAGCATGACTTCTATGAACCCAAGTAAACCTGCAACTGGATAGGTTCTGTAAATCTTCTGGCTTCAGTGGTACATCAGTATGTCAGCCTCAAACACTACACCATCCTGCTCACACGCAGGGTTTATTTTCACCCTGCTTTCACTCTGCTGTATGATTTTATCTCAAAAGGATTCATGTTGTTTCATTCCTTGTTACTTCACTCTAGAAATGGCAAGAAGAAAGTTTTGTAACTTATTCCACAAATTTATTTCCTGCATCTACCCTGTTCCCAGCTTCCCCCACTTTTCATATCTATAAAGTATAAGGAAAGAAACTTTGTAAATGAATGGAAACAAAGCAGCATTTGTTTATCTTTGGTTTCTGAAGGAATGCCCCTAGTGTTCTCAAAGATGTTAGCATTAAGTCCTTAACTCCCAATAAATCCCTGCCTGTGACCTGTTATCTCTGAACTGTACTATTTTCAACTATCTAAAACTCTTCCCCTTTAAGGTTGCAGCCCTATGACCCCTGGAAGGGTGTCTCGGAAGCTGTAGGAATGCCGGGATCTCCCCTTCTGAGCGGGAAGAGAGGTCTGCCCTTGAAGGCAGAGTCAACTTCTGAACCCACTCTTGGCCTCACACAGAAATTTCCACGACTCCTCAACACTGGGACTCTGAGAGGGGTGGATAGGGCAGGGACCAAACATGGCCCCAAGAGTTATGAGAAGGATTTACATTAGCCTTGATGCAGAGGTCAATCATCTCTCTCCCTAAAACAAGAAACTCTGGAACCAGGAATGGAGGGAAGCTCCACTTTTCTCCGCTTTCTGCCCTGCTGACATGAGCCTGCATCAGACAGCAGGACTGTAAATTGTTCTCTCTCTTGCTGACTCCTGTAACTGGAACCCCTGATGCACCTGCGCAAAGGTGCCACCTGTCTTCCTTCAAACCTTTTGATAGAAGCCCTTGCTGGTATCTCAGCCTTCATTATCAGCTGCCGAACAACCCAGGCATTCAGCCCATTACCTTTGCCTGGTGCTCCCCGCTCTCCCTTTCCTCCCCTTGTTAAATGCCAGTACAAACTCCTTGGAGCAAGGTCCTCTCCTTCTCTGCCATGCTGCCACGTGCAATGAATTATCCTCCAGTGGGTTGGCAGAGATAAGCTAATACAGCTCTGTTTGCTGTGCCTTGCTGCAGATCCGAGCATCTGAATACATTCCTTGGCCTTGCAGAGGAGCTTGATATGCTGTGTTAATGTGTCCCTGATGAGCCTTGCAAATTACAGGACCTTTAAGACATAGCAAGCGAGTTTGTGATGACAAACACTGCTAAACTTAGACAGCGATGCAGTGGGGTGTCCTTTATTGAATCTAAAGGACTTAACTTACACACATGAAGAAGAAATACATGGATCCCAGATATCTGCATAATCCATTGCCATACCGCAATAGTACAAAGGGCAGATTGTCCATAGGAGACTATCTAGCAGATAAGTATCTTAAACTGATTTCCTACTGAATCCATACCCCACCCCCTTTAAAAACTCAGTTATGATGTTATCCTGCATGCAATGCAATGTAGAATACTAGGGAAGTGATCAAAGTATTGCAGAGTGCAAAAGATCTTCAACAATGGCATGAAAAACACTGTTCTAATGCCCTCAACAATTTTGGCTTATTTTAAGTGTCCTGCTTTTGTCCAATTGACCGATGAATTGTTCCAGATATGAGGCTGGATGCATTTTATTAACAAAAAAATAATTGTTTTTAATGAGTAAACAACATGTGTGTGGTTAGATCCTGCAAAGTACACATGAACGCAAACCAGTGGAATCTAAGAAGGCCCCATCTGCCTTTCTCTCCCTGATAGACAGAACCATGGGCCAAATCCTCGCTGCTCTGCATTGCTACCCCGATGGTGGCTGTGAGGTGCACAGAAGACTTTTCAGCACAACAGGATGATCTAATCTGGAGAGCCAGTGGGGTCTTTCTTGGCCTTATAGAAGTCCCGCCTTGGCCCTGATTCTCTTGTAAGTAACTTTTCAGCCAGAGTACTTGTCTGACCTTCTGGCTTCCAGACAGCTCTGGCAAATCCATCCTTCTGTTCTAGTAAATAAGCTTGTAGGGTTCAGGCCAGGATGGCTGTAGCAACTTGCACATTGCATGAGCATTGTGGAATGTTCAGACTTTGCTTCAGCTTGCAACTCCATCACTGACAGATGCAAGATAGCTATTGTACCCCAGGCTAAACTGCACTGGATTGCACCATGTCACATTGAGAGCCAGGAAAACCATTTAATTCATTATTTGATCCCAGTTTTTCACAAAGGAGTGGAACGTCCGAAGCTGCCTTATACTATGTTGGAATCTTGGTCCATCTAAGCCTGTGTTCTTGACTCTGACTGGCAGCAGATGTCCAGGATTTCAGGTAGGAACTGGAGATGCCCAGAATTAAGTCAGGAACCTTCTGCATGCAAGGCATGTGCTCTATCACTTGAGCCACAGCTCCTCCCTTGAAGCTTATGTGGGGATATGAGATCAACACCCTTATAGAGGCCCCTCAGGATTGGCCATGCTGAGAAACAAGGCCACTCAGCAAGATTAAGGGCAGAATATTTGGATGCAGCTTGCTCTATGCCAGCCCAAAGGCCTGCCTTTCATTTATATCATGTTCCAAAATCTCATGCTGCCCAATGGCAGTCAATTTAATATCATCTTGCTAAGCTGGGATAGCCACACCTGTGGGAATGCCAGAGCAATATGATTGTAGAGTATTGTGCAACTGTTAGCAAAACTTGGTCCTGTTAAGGTTCTCCAAGCTCCAAGCTGAAGCTTGTTCTGACTGGTGACTGTATCAGATTATGAGGTTTACAATGTTTTGCATGAAAATACATGTGCATTTTGTGTACATTTTTCTAAATGTGTGCATGTTTTTCTTCTATTGATTAATGGGTGTTTGTGTGCCTTTTTCAAGTGCTGGGGTCGTTCACTTGGCACCCAGGGCACAGGCAGCTCCAGGTGGCGATCACAAAGTGGCTCCTGGATTTTTAAACAATTATTTTTTCTGGTGTTTTTAATACATGTGTATGAATTTGTATAAAATGTGTACAGCTGTCTAGAAATTCTTCTTCTTTTCCAACAAAAGTGGACCAAATATTGAAAGTATCCATTTGAAGGTGGGCATCTATATGTCCCCTATTTGTATATGGATCACATCATAAGTTCCTCAGTCCATTGCATTATAGGACAGATATTAATCTTTCCAATTTTGTTGTATCAGTCTTTTAGCTGTCAGTGAAGCTCAGAAAAAAAATCCCTTTCCAATTTTTTCATTTATATAAGCAGGTAAGTAATTTAAAAGAGTGCATCTAGCAATGAATATTAAAGACTGGTCCAATACAAAATTTATCATTGAAATAACCTCCTTCCCAAAAGATCCAACCAAAACATATGTGAAAAGGATAAACTGTATTTCAGCACCAGCTATTAGCTGAATTAGATAATTTCCCATTAAAGGCACAGTTGTACCCAACAGACACTTTTTTCCCCTTAAGATCCATGGTCATAAGAGGAAGATGCCAAAGCAGCACGCCACAAATGAGGCGTTTTATCGTGATCCCTGGAGCAGTTTCCCAAATGCACAAGTGGAGCAACAGGTCCAAAAGGATCGCTTACCACTGTTCAAAGCCATACATTCTTTCGTGTGTATTTTTCAAATGTATGCTTTTTAATGCATTATTTCGGTTTTGTGAATCATTTTGCAGGCTCAGAAACATTCAGGTTTCATCCTGCCAGTTGTGCTCAGCTCCACGTTCGGTGGCAGGAAGTGTGAATAGGCTACATTCTGGTCAAAAATAAACTGCGATAAGCTTTTCACACATCCCTGGAAACTGCTTCTCCTTCCGTCCAGTGTTCAGCACGTGAGACTACAATCTGGGTCATACCTGCCTAGCACCAATCCTGTCATCCTCTTGACACTATTTATTTATTTATAAAATTTCTATGCCGCCCCATTCGCCAAAGCCTCGGGGTGGCTCACAAAACATTAAAATATAATACATTAAAAATATAAAACGAATTAACAATATAAAATAAGTCACCCTGGTCAACTAGGTTAGGACAGCCCTTTATACTGAGGTTTTTAAAGGTTTACTTTAACTAACTAACTAACTAAATAATACTTGGCTACCCAGGGGCTTGAGGGGATTTCCCATCCCAGACATAATCTCTTTTGCAGGGCCATTCCTTACTGTATGTTTTCGCTATTTTACATTTGTAAATGATTCTTTGATTTTATTTATTTATTTTTCGATTTACATCCCGCCTTTCTCCTACAAAGGGCTCCAGGCAGCTTACATCTCCTCCTCCATCTTATCCCCACAACAACAACCCTGTGAGGTAGGTTGGGCTGAGAGTCTGTGACTGACCCAAAGTCACCCGGTTGGCTCCATGGCCGAGCGGGGACTAGAACCCAGATCGTCTGAGTCCCAGTCCCATGCTTTTAACCACTGCGCCACCCTGGCTCCCATGACATTTTTACTGTATTTTTCTTGCTTTGTTTTTATGGAGTGTTACAAATTGCCCAGAGAACTTCAGCTATGGGACAGCATCTAAACAACCAACCAACCAACCAAACAAAACCAGGCCATACTGATATCGCGTTCCCCTGAGAGCTAGAGAAACGCCATGTCTGTTCCCTCCCAGTGTCATGAAGCTGTATTGTTCCCTGCAAAGTCTTGTCTGGACAGGAGAGGGATTTATGAACAGCCAAATTAAGCAAGGTAGAGGTAACCGTAATAGCAGGCTCCTAATTAAGTTCATGGCAATGATGTATCCTTGACATGATTTTTTCTCCTCTGGGATTTGAAAATAAATGCCTGCTCTTAATAATGTAGTATTACTGTACAACCAGCTCAAACATGTAAGCAGAAACCGGGCGTGCGTCCCACCTTTCCTCAGCTGGTTCGTCTAGTTCTGTGGGCACTGGAGCTGCATGATGTTGCCAAGGATGCAAATGGGCATAATATGACAGCATCCTGAGTAAACCCTCCACTGTACAGAGCGATAACATTCAACCTCTTCTGTACTAGCTGTATTGTTAGATAGCAGAGGATGATGGCCGACATGGCGGCCATGGCAAGTGGTACCCAAAGGAGGGCTGTGTCTTCAGCTGGTGCTGGAAGGAGCAGCTTGACCCAGCACCAAGACCCAGCACCAGCTCGCTTCCTGCATACTAGGAGAGTTCTCAAGCTCTGTGCCCCATCAGCATGAAGAAAGGGGGAAATGGGCAGCACTGTGTGATGACATCAGCCAACATGGCCTTCCGCTGATGTCACAGGGCCTGTGGAGAGCCTGGCTGAGATAACTGGGCTCCTCACCTTAAGTTATTTCTTCACCCCTGCTATAGAGTTCCTTTGAAACACTTCACACAAGGGATGCAAATTGTATTTTGTAAAGGCAGGCAGGACTTATATTCAGTTGGTTGGATCCTGAGAGGCTACGGCTGATACGGTGCACTCAGGTGTATGTTTCACAGTGTTCAGTGGAACATATTTCTAAGTAAGGGTGCACAGGGCTGCACTCATAGGTCCTATACTTCTAGAATTTGGAGTATTCCCACAGAAGGCAGTCACTATTACATCCAAGCAAACATGCAAACCTGTTTGAATGCAGATATTAGAAGTCTGTAAACCACAGCACTATTCTGCTTTCTGTACTTTTCTTGAAACAGGAAATTGGACCCCATTCATCCAGTGGGATCTTTATTTGACCTACAAAGCTGACAAAGATGGGGATGCAACAGAACAATCTATTCCTCCTTTTAATTCAACTCAGGTTGTGGTGCTTGTTCAAAGGCCAGCTCTAGTTGTCAACCAGATAAAAGCAAGCTAAGTGAAAAGACCTACTGTCTGGAAAATTTACAACATTTGGGAGACATTTTAGCTTAGAAAAAGGGTGATTAAATGGAGGACATGATACAGTTGTATAAAGTAATGGGGAAAGCAGCTTGGGAGAAATTCTCCCTCTCTTAATACTAGAATTCAGACTCATCCAGTGAAGTTGAAAGATAGAAGATTCAAGGCAGATAAAAGGATGTACTTGCACACACAATGCACAGTTTAGCTATGGAATTCATGGCCATGAGACATAATGGTGGCCATCAATTTGGATGGTTTAAAAGGGGATTAGGCTAAAAGAAAATAAGGCAATCAATTGCTATGATGGCTTTGCATTATCTCCTGTATAATAGACAGTTGGCTAGGACATGATGGGAATTCTAAGCCCCTTCTGTGTCTACACTTGCATAGGATTGCTCCCTAAAGTTATGTTTAGCTTATCCTTTATTGTTTCTATAGATTTCTTTTGCCTCTATTCATTACATTCTTCTATGGTTTATCATTTTGATTTGCTTTATTTTTGTTATGTCTATTTGCTTTGACAAAGCATTATTTTTTTATCTGCATAATCCATTTGCAGGCCAGAGAACTTATGGCTTCTTTGCATAGGTCAATGGTATGTATGTGTATTGGTCCTATTTTTGCTATAGGATAATTTAACACAGAATCTTGCTCTCAACATCCCAGTCTTTTCTGTAACTCTGTAATTGCTTTCCTCTCAGACTGATGACTGGAAATTGCAGGAGACTTGTTTCTTGCAAGCTCTGGCAGTTAGCACTGTTTTTAGATTACCAGCTCTTCAAATTTAAAATAAAGAGCAACATGTTGGAATTTATGCTAGTAAGGAGGTTGCAGATTAGGGGTTGAGCCCTAAGCAGAGCTCAGCCATTATGGTGCTAAAGCTAAGCTGGGTTTTCACATGAGACAATACATGATATAGATTGGTTCACATGTAACTGATGTGCCACTGTCTCCTTAAATATGCAAACTACAATTGGTCCAATCATGGGTAACTCTGTGACATGAGAACCCAGGTGCTATGGGTTATTTGTGGTTTAAACAATCCCATGATTAGTGCTTAGGTTAATTTTGATTGGTTAACCCATAGATAACACTGATGTTGCAAATTTAGATTTCAGCAATATATTGTTCAGTGCAAACAGACCCACACAATCACTCTGAGATAATTATGGGGATTTAAACATGGCAACTGGCAGCACTAAAGAGCCAGTGGAGTTTTATTGGCTTCCTGCCCTCCGAATTAGTCCCACATCTCCCCCTAAATTTGGAGCAATTTTTGGGCTGTTGTTTCGACTTGAATATGAGTTCAGAAGAACACAGGAACAGGGCTTTCTTGATGGGGGAACCAACATTTAGTTCATTTGTTGTTGTTATTAACATTTATATACTGCCTTATCTGCTAAAATGTCACCAAGGTGGTATACAACACAACTTGAGTAAGCCCTCTCAGGAAAGACCAGCCAAGGCGCAAGATACACAATGAATGTGCAGAATAATTGAATGTTAAAAGGCTGCCTAAAAAGGGATGATTTCAATGAGCACTTTTTCTGCAGTTGAAACTGTACTATGGTACTTCACCCTTTCATGCTGTTTGGCAGAGCAATCTTAAGCACGAAGATTTGCCAGGGCAATTCTGCTGCAGTTATGCCAGTGTGAAAGCGGCTCCGTGCAAATCCTCTCTTAATCTGGGGGGAGGAATGGCCATTGCTAAAGGGAAAGAAAAGCTGGCTGGGAAAAGTCACATCTGTGGCACCCATGGGAATTATGTCGCTAGCAAACAGTAGGAGAAAAATGGGGGAGGGGCACATGTATTTTTTGTGCATTGTTAATCTGATCTATCAGCAATAATGAGTTTAGAATAGTTTTAAATTAAAAGATTTCTGATTTTTGCAAAGCTTTAAATGGTCAGACAAATGGCTTCCATCCTTTATGAGACTGGGACTGGGACTTGCTGAGTTACATTTCAGCGATTTCGAACAAGCTTATTACTCATCACCCATTTTTGAAATCTCCAGTCGAAGGTCTTCTGTGATGTTAGATTGGTGCTCTGTGCGGGCAAAGGTGGCATTGCATTAGTCTTCGCATCCCCCAGTTACGATTAGCCAACTTGGGGGAGGATTTAGAATGTTGTAATCAGAGCAAATGATTAACTCTCTGTTCTCTGAAAGAACTAGACAGCTATGGTGACCCTGTAGATAGCAATTTTGTGGGAAGGGGCAGTTGCATCCATGTAAGAGAGAACATAGATTAAGTGTTTGTCTTTCCTGCACTGGAAAAAGACAATACCATGTACATTTTGACATTCTGCACCTGGCTTTGGAGAAACTTTCTCACATTTAAGCACCCAGGGGCAGAGAAAAGCGAACTTTGGTCAGTATCTATTGCCTAGCACATGTGGTCACATTACTCATTCACAGACATAGATTATCTTTAGATCAGTTTTCTAAAGGGATCTAAAACTTCAATGATTTTTGGCAGGGAAAATATGCATGAATATGGATATAAACACAGCTATGCTATTTTCTTTCAGACGGACATTACATGTGAAGTACAAAGGAAGGGGGAAATTAAGAACTGATTTAACGTACAATTCCAGAAATGTTTGTTTGCTAGGAAAATGGCGAAGAGAGGTTTTCCCTGGGGACGAAGCATCCACAGTGACCCATGTTAAGAATGTTATATATTTGTTTCCCCCCAAGTTTTATTTCTGTTTTTCTGCATTTCTCAGTGTCTGATTTGGTTGTCTCTCACACCCTTCAGAGAAATAAGGTTATAATCTAAAGTGAACAGGAGCTACACATTTAGTTTAATGCCACAACGCATACAAAAGACCAGACCTGACTTGCCTGATCTCAGTGCTTTTTCTTCAAAGACTTCTGGATATTCAGTCTGGATAAGCTGCTGTGGATTGATGGGAGAAGGTACTGGGAATAAGGGAAGTCATTTTGGTAATCCTGGTTCAGTGTGGCTACTTATTATGACTTGTTTGTCCTCTGAAGCAAGGCTCATCCGTTCATTCCTTCTTTATGTCATGTATTGAAGCGTGGCAAAGGAGATGGAAAGCAAGCATTGCCTCAGTCCCAAGTCCCCAATTTCATCATGTTTCCACTCCTCCTTCCCTCCCCAGCATTCTCTACTTGTCTTACGCTATCAGCCGTCACCCTTGCTTAAGAATGAGAGCAATGCTCCTGCGTTTGGATGTGACAGGGCATGAAGAGTCGTTTTGTACTACAGAGTAACTGGGCCACAATGACCCTGGGCACCTCAAGGCCTAATTATATTCCTGAAGAGAGAGAAACTGTGCTGACAGCAGGCCTTCCCCTTGGCTGGCAGAACCCTCACCTAAATGGGTAAACTAAACTGGCTTGAATACCAGACTAGCACACAGCAACCATCACAGAGGCCAGAAAGTCTTGGTTTATATCAGGGGTCCTCAAAATTTTCAACAGGGGGCCAGTTGAAAGGCGACAGTGGTGCGTGCGGGCCGGTGCGGCAGCAGTGGGTACGGGTGTGGCCACCCCCGGCCTGGCCACCCCCGGGCTCGCATAATTAAAAATAGATATAAAAAGTTATAGTTTTGTTACCTTCAATCCTTTCTTCGTCTTTGTCTCTCTTTCTCTTCCGCCCACCTCTCCTCTGTTTCCCGCTCTGTATTCCCGCTCTGTATATGTGTGCAATGGGGGTGGGGGGGAGCCGGTGCACGCGCAGTTGAGCTGTTGCAATTTGGGCATGCGCCGGCTCTCTCTCTGCTCAGTTTTAAAGAACACCTGCACCAGCTCAGAGCTTTTGGACTCTCTCGGAGATTGTTTTCTCTGAGCGAGCCCAAAACCTCTGAGGCGGGCCTCATCAATGGGTATGGTGGCCTGTGGGCTGTAGTTTGAGGACCCATGGTTTATATGATTTCACCCCACCTGCAACAGAAAGCCCATTGTTTATGGGAATAATAGCCATACTATATATTTTTAAGAGTGGTCCATTTTCTGGCATCTCTCTGTGGTAAAACAAGATTCTTGGTTAGGGCATGTACCATCTGTTGAGCTTTTCACCATAGCCTAGCTCCAAAAGGTGCCAGGGTATAGGCAGGATTGTTGAGGATGTCATCCTACTGATTGAACCCTGCTGCTTGGAAGCATTCTAACTTTTGCGATCCCTCTGATGGAAGGAGTGGCAGAGATGGTCTTCACTTCCCAGCCTCTGTGATTGGTGTATTTTTCTGCACAGGCTTTTCAGTGAGGATGCTTCAAAGGCGGGTAGGAAGCTGAAGGAGGGTGGGGATACTTGGATGAAGTGAAACTTGGAGAAAAGTCCCTTTTCTTCAACAGAGTGACAAATTGGACCCAGGAGATCCATTCTCCACTCATGAAGCTCACTGGGTGACTCTGGACCAGTCACTGCCTCTCAGCCTAACCTGCACAGGGTTGTTGTGAGGATAAGATGAAGAGAATGGGGATTATATAACCCACCTCATCATTGCATCATACCCTTAGAGATCACCTGACTTGAGAGTTCCAAGTTCCACCAAATCTAATAATCTTTCCCACTTGTGTATCCGTTTTAATTGCATAAGACCAACACTCAGAGAATGCTTGATCTGGAATGTGAAGCTTGTGACTTCATATGGCAGGATCAAGGCAGAGCTTGTCCTAGAGGCAGGCAAAGGTTTGCAAACAATACAGATTTTATTTTTGGTGAAGCATGAGATCACCTGGAACAGTGGGACCAAGTGATTGGTACAACTGGGCTTGACTGACAGCATAAGGTGAGGTGGCAGCCTGGGATTAGCTTTAGTCATTCTTTACAATTGGATTCTTATGTATTTATAGTGTAGATTATGTATCCATTTTGGTATTGGTATTTAAATTATAGGATGTAATTAGGGAAATTTTAGTTCAGTACATTTTATGTGCTTTATGTGCTTTTATTTCTGTGTATAGTTATTCTATATGCTAAGGCCTCTGGCTGACACAAATGAAGATTTATGACTTCTGACTTATTTTTGGTGTGACCTTTATTTTATTTGAGTTATTTTATATTGCTCTTCATACAGAAATTACTAGGCACAGTTAAAGTACAATACTTTGTATGTTTACTCAGAAAAAGTCCTATAACCTCCAGAATACTCCAACCAGCATGGGGCATCATGGTTTGTTCCCCTCTGTGTGAACAAGGCCAGAAAGAAAGTGAGCGGAACACACTTTCTAAATCAGTATTTTTCATACATGAGGCAGTTTTGTCTGGGGTAACAAAAGGGCCCCAGATCCAACTAGTGCTAGGTTTCATACTCAAGATGAAACTAAGAACCCATCCCATGGATCAGATCAAAGTTCCACTGAGTCCAGCATTCTGCTTGCAAGAGTGGCAATCAATTTTCTCCAGGAAGTTGATAAGCAGAGAATGAAGACACAGTCTAAACCTCTGTTGTTATTTGTCCACAGAATCATGTAACACACCCCATATGGTCTTTGAACTTTCAAAACCAAGAGCAGCTGATAATTTTACCCTTGGTGAATATGTCTAATCCTTTATTAGGGCCCAGAGGGGAGGGGATCCTGCGGATTTATTGGCACCAAGAGATAACATTGGAACCAAGAGTGTGTCTCTCAGAAGGGCATTTCATAATAGGGGTACCACAGCCAAAACGAACACGCCCTGTAGGTAGTTGATACTCACCTCGGGTCTGAAGCAGGAAGCACTTGAAGGAATGCATCAAGAGTGCTCTTAGTACAGTTCAATGCATTGGCTAAATTTGGCATTCCTCTGGTGGTCCTGACTTTCTGCCTTTTCTTGATTACCAGAGCTCCAGCTTTCACAGCAATTCACCTCAGGAAACCTGAGTGGGAGAACACAAACTCTCGGTCCAGATTTCAGGACAGCTGTGACCCCAACATATAGATCTATCTGTCTAATTTCTAATTTTCTGTACAATTTAATTTCTGGAAAAGCTCTGCACATCCTGATTCTGGATCCTGGTGTAGCAAAAGCAAGGAACTTCCCTGCATGTCTTCTTTTAGCTTTGTAACGCTGCCAGCTCTGGCTCTAAATCCTTCAAGTGGTTGTGTAGCATTTACAACTGTGGCAGTTTGAACATTTTCAACGAACCCGTTGTTCTTTTTTTGCCTTAGCTATTACCACAAAATAAAGAACCGCATTGTAGTCTACAGCTCCCGTCCAACCTCCCCCCTCTACTGCTGTGTTCTTTCATACATAATCTTCTGCGCTATGGAAATATTAAAAAACTGCCACCTGCATTTTCTGAAGCGTGACATGTCACTTTTAAAAGCATATCCAAGATTTAGCTCTGTTGTCTGCATATGCGCGCATGCATATATGAAAGCAGGTCTTTGATTAGTATTTTGGGAACACACCAGTTAGTGGGTGTGTGACAAACATTTGCTGCCTGCAGATGAATGCATTGATCATCTTTGGACTGCCAGTGTCTTTGGCAAAAATGTTGACGTCATTGTAGAGAACAGTTCATGAAACACATGTCTAGATTAGCATGTATCTTTGCTCCAAGGGCTGCATTTGGGGGGGGGGGTGATTTGGGAAGGGTACCATTAAAGGGGTCAAAACTGTTGGACCAAAATTGTCAAAGACAATTAGTGTTCACTTGAAGGTCCTCTTCCTTCTGACTGCATCCTGGCTGAGCATCATTTTCCCCTTTGATATAAGTTTATCATCTTTTTGCTACTGCTTAGCACAGGGATGGACAAAATATTTTCAGTTCCTAGAGTGTAATCTGCCAGTTACTTCATGTAGGTGGCGGGGCAGCTAAAGCCAGAGCTGCGCAGAGCCAGAGCTAAAAGAGGTAGGTTGCCCCTTTTCTGTCATCCTCTGACACACACTTTCCTTACACGCTCTTGCTTTTCACCCTGTAGTTAGCCAGGAAGGGACAGATTCTTTTTGCCAGTGGTCTGAACTGATAGCATGCAGAGGGCTTTTGAAATTAGGCTGAGGCATTTGCCCACCCTTGGACTAGAACAACAGTTCTTTCAGCATCCCACCCTCCAACTGGCTATCAGAAGTGCTTACTGGGCTATTACGGGTTGCTTAAATGTGTTGGTCAAACAGCAAGACAGTAAGAGACAATCTCCCCACCAAAGTGGATTCATCAGATGGAGCACAAGGCTAATCAAAAGAACAAAAATGACCTCCAATCCAGGATTACAGTTTCCTGTCCTGTCCAGGATTCATTGCTTTGAAAGGAAACTCATGTGATAAGTTGGAAATAGCAGAGCAGTGTCTGTGAATGTGGATATATTTTCCATGAATCAAGCATTCATGGACTGTATAATGTGAAGGCTATTTGATATAGCATCAGTTATGGGTGTCTTACTCCTCTGGTCACTTTAACTTGTAGCAACACCATGTAGCATAATGTTTAAAAGTATGAGGAGTGTTCAAATCTCATTTAAATTGGGAGTAGTTCACTTATTTAATAACAATGAGTTTCACTGGTATCCATCCATACTCAGTCATATTCTTTGAGAGCTTTGAATGGCTTTGCAGTGTGATTAGAAAATGGCTTTTGTGCATCCTGGATTTTCTGAAAATCATTCCAGACCTTGGTAGGTGTATAAGTCATAATGCCTTGGTTGCTCCTGGAAATTTGCTTCTGAGCATCCTAGCCATCAACATGTGAGCCAGCATATTCTGCATCTCAGTTCTAGCATTCCAGCAATGCCAAATATGGGCCTGCCTCTGAATCTATAGAATTCTTTATACTCTGTTTCACATATCAAGTTACCTTTTCAACCATCTCATTAGATTGTAGACGTTCTAGGTTACTGAGCCATTGCTCAAACCCCCAGACATGAGCAAAATATTGAAACTCTTGCCTAGCAAATTGAATGCCACCACTCACAACAATCCTTGGCATGCCTATGAAAAGCAATCACAGCTTTGGTCTTGGTAATCACCATTCTTGCAATCTTATCACAAAGGCTCAATACTTGTAGGTACTTTGAAAAATAGTCAGTCACCAGGAGAAAAGGGAAAGACCTATACTCGCAAATACCTATGCTCAGCTTTTCTCATGGTAGTTCAGGGATTTAATCTTTTTTAAAAGGCCCCCTTTGATTGCCAGGGCAATTCTGGGAACAAATTAAACAGTTTTCAACTACCTTTCCAATGTCAGTGGACCTACTGGGTCAGGGCTTTACTCCACTTGCCCTTGCTTTGTTTTTATAGGGGTTTGTGGTCAGTCTCAACTTTGCCAAACACATCTGGTGAAATGTCCTTATTGCGTAAAGAATTGCAAACAGCTCTTTCTCTGTGTGTTGTTCTGCTCTGAGAAACTAAGAGGCCAAGAGGCACATGACACTTGTTTATTCCACTGAAATAGGCATGCTCCAAACTATCCTTGTACTGTGACTGGTTTGGTGGTGTCAAGGTGTGAAGCACAGGTGCCTGATGCAACTCCTGCTTGATCATATCAAAGGCTTTCTGTTGTTTGAGAAGCTGTTGAAAGACTGGAAAAAATTGCAAAGGCACAGTCAAATCGGCCTCCTTTGGAATTTACTGTGACAAATATTGCATGGATCCTAAAACCCTGAGCACACCTTGTCTGTCTTGTGGATGTGCCATGTTCTCTATGGCTCTGACTTTATCTTCATCATGATTGCCACTGTGAGTGGTCATTATCTGACTCACATATCTCATAGAAGCAATGCTGAATTGAGCCTTAGCTTCGTTGAATTTAATGTTCTTGGCATGTGCTGTCTCCTTACGTTGCTGTAAAATCTGGTCAAGCTGCTCTAGTCTCCAATTATGTCATGGGCACCCCTTTTATGTGACCAAATGTTTCCTCATTTATTGGTTGGACTACTTCCCTAGAGAATTTTAGTCCAAACATTAAATGCTGAAAGCAATATCTTCCTGAGGACACACTGAACCTGCGCTGCTTCAATGAAGGTTTATTAAGTTTTCCTACCAGGATAACTCCTTTTCATCTAAAAAAAGGGACAAAGTCTATGCTTGCTGAGCGGCTTAGAACCTTTTTAGTTTGTGGGGACAGGATGGAATGAACCACCTTGCTTAGATCACAGGGATCTGGGCATGTTCACAGCTTTCTATTGTTTTCTGCAATAACAAGGCTTAGAAATTCTGTGGCCCTCTCACTCTGACCTTTTGCTTATCAAGTATTACAAAACTTATTTGCAAGACCCACGTATAACAAGTACCACGGCTGGATCAAAGTGCAGTCCTTCAAGCTCGCCAAGACCATAAAGATGGCTAAATACGTGGCAAACACCTATGCCCGTGTAAGAGATTTATCTGTGTGCACAGTGTCAACCTGGCAAACCAAGTCCAGAGTTGCACAGACTGCCCTGCCCAATCGTGGAAGAGAAGAACTGTCTGTTATGTCAAACAGTAGCCTGGCTGTTCACTGTGGAATGTGACAGTCTAGCAACAGCCCCAGAGACTATATTTGAGTCCACTGTAAACCACAAGGGTTATACCACTCTGAGTTAATATTTTCCTGTCCGACAACTCGGACAATGTTTCCAATGGTAAATCATAAAGCATAATCTTTTCTTGTTTTGCTTGTCAAGGAAAACCATTCATGTTCTATCCATACCTACATTCCCATTTGCAAATGTATACAACCTTGGAGGAACTTCCAGTGCTGAAAACATTGCAGTCTCTTCTTACGCTAACTGAGGGTCATGCTAATATCAATTACAAATTGGAGACTGCGGGCATGACACACTCTGGGTCAGTACAAGAATCTTTGAGATCCTAATTTAAAAATTCAGTGAATCCTCTGGGGTTATACAGAGTTCAGGTCTTCAAATACATTGTTTACAGTGTTAAATGAAAGAAAACTAAGCATGCTGGTATATTGTACAGTAAAGTTTATTCTACTATTTTACTAAACTCTAATATTTGTTTATGTATTATTTATTTGGGATATTTCTAACCCGTCCAATCACTATGCGTCTCTGGACGGCTTACAAACAAAGGGATTTTCTCTATCCATCCAGTGGACCTGTGCCAATAGGACTTTTCTATGCAATAAGATAAAAAGTCAAAAGAAAAAAAGAATAGCCTGCGCAGATACCTTCTGGAAAGCCCAGGACAATCCAGTCTGTGTCAAAAAGCCCTTACAGAAACCCTCTCCTGTTCCCCATCTGCTGCCCAGAGGCCTTTTCTGAAAGTGGGGAAGTTGCTATTGTCTGTCATTGAGCTGCTGCTGCTGCTTCAGCTGTGTGGCATACATATTTCAAGTGCTTTCTCCAGGGTGAGAACAGGGTCGGTCAGGAGCCTTGCCTTTATTTATTTATTTATTTACGGTGAGTTTTAAAACCCAAACCAAAAATTGAAAACAGCAACAAATAATAAAATATTAGTTTTCTAACATGAAATTTGAATATATCTATTACAATGAATGCACACACACACTATGTATCCCTTGTATTGTTGTGAACCACTCAAGAGAGCTTCAACCAATATAGAAATAACATTAATCTGGTCAGCACAGAAGTCCAGTTAGCATAGATCAATTTGATTAGTAGAGACATAAAATAAATAAATAAAAGCAAACAATGCTACTATTGTTAGGGACAGTTATGCATAGACTTCAACAAAGACTGCCAAGTTCTCCATATATTTATCAATTTGTAAATTGCACCTAAACATCATCACTTTAAAAAACAAAAGCGAGATCAAATGTTATTGCAGGTGACTGCCCTTCTAGTTTTGAAATATTAGTAATTTAGCTGCCGAAAGGGCATGGAGAATCCATTTATGTGGGCCTGGTGCTAAGTTCTAAGAGACAGGTAAATAAAAGAATATGCATGTCCGTAACTATTAATGAACTTTCCATCACAAACTTTATCCATATTACTACTTCCTCTCTTCCTTTATACAAATCCAGTCTTGCTCACTGGGTCAAATTCACAGTTACTGCTTTAAGTTAATTCAATAACAAATTGTTTGATGGTGTCTTCATGAGTCTGTATTTGATTCCAAAAAGGATATCACTCAAACCACCACATTCTCAGAAGGAGTACAGCATGTTCTTAATTGTGTAAGGAGCTTTTCAATGTCATTTAAGCCTTCAGTATCAGAAAAAATAGAAGTATTATAAATCACCAGGGCTTCCTCTCCAGTCCAGTGCAACAAAATGGGCACTTGCTATTTCCTACAGGGAATTCTCCACTCCAGTTGCGGTGAGATACTATTGAAGCTGTGTTCCCAAAGTGTCCAAGCAGAAGTGAAAGCTGGAGGGAATCCAGAGTCACAGATGCAGCAGTGCTGAATGTGTCTAGAAAGAAATTCAGTGCATGTAGTGAATGCACCCCTGATGAGCCCTCCACCATGAAAACATCAAAGCTGGCTTTTGAGAGCATGTAAAGTCTGTTGCTGCTTATGTATGCCCTCAGGCAAATCTCAGGACATACAAATCTGTCAGCGCCAACATGATGATGATGATGAATATATGGAATTATTATGGAATTATCTTAACAAAAGCTCTCAGGTCTGGACTCATATTTGCTGCAGTTCTCTTAAATACCACACAGATCGCTTTTCTCTCCTGTCCATTCCCTTTTGTCCCTGCAGCCTGCAAGCTCTTGCCCAATGAAGAGACCTGGAGATCCTGAATATTTACACATTTTTGTGATCTTCAGCTTCTCCTAATGAGGCAATGACACCAAATGGACTTGGGAATTCTTCTTATGGCCAACACGGCCCACTTAATTTTTAATGTAAACAAAACCAGTATCAGTATCTCCAATGTGGATATATTTGCATGGAAGGATTAGTAATATGATATTGAGGTGAAGTACTCTAATGATCTCTACAATGTGGCAAGCAACAGCTGCTGCCAAAAGCTGTGCAGATGTGGAAATGTCTCACACCATGTGGAAGAATAACAAGGAGAAAGTTGATGCCATGGCAGCAGCAGAGAACACACGACTTGGATAAAAATAACATGCACACTAGACCTAAACAATTTACAGGTCCTTGCTTCCCTACCAGTGTTAGACAGGGCACCTACTTTGGTTAGCAAACTATGGATTGCATAGTTTGCTCATGAATATTCATATCTGGTAGGTTTTGCTTGTAGCAAAGGATGAAAGCTGGTTTGGTCGGTCTCACAGATCGAGGAATCTACATTTGGTTTTCCATTTGGCCAATGGTCACATAAGAGCCACGGTGGCTCAGACCCAAGCCCTGACTAATCCAGCATGCTGTTCACACAGTGGCTGTCGAAATACCTTTGGGAAGGCCACACACAGGATAAGAGTGCACTAACGCCCTCGCACTTTACTTTCCCAGCAACAGTTACACAGAGGTATATTGCCTTTGATGCTGGAGATGAGCAGTCATCAGGACTAGTATCCACGGATAAGCCTTACTGTTCGTGAAGTTGTCTACCCCCTTTTAAAGTTGACCACATTGTTGACCACCACTACATCCTGTGCAAGCCAGTTCCACAGCTGAAATAAATATTGCACGTAGAAGGACTTCTTTTGGTTGTCTTGTGTTTTACCCCACTCAGCTCATGGAATGACCCTGGGTTAGAGAAAGAGAAAAACATCTCACTGCCCACTTTCCTCACACCATGCACAGGTTTATATGCCCCTACCATGTTTCTCCCTTCTTGCTTTTTCTTGCACCTAAGAAGCTCCAGGCTTTCTGCTTAAATCCAAACACAATGAGACAAGGAATGCTATGGCATTTACCTTGATTTTAGCAGTCATGAATAACCTTTTTGTATGTCCTAGATGTAGGGCTGCAGTGTTTTCATCAATGCATCTCTAAAACCATGATTCTGTGACAGTTCCAAGGCATTAACTCCCACCTGTTTAAAACAAGATATTTTCCTGTAACAGAACAATGCAAAATAATAATGGACTGGTATAGCATAATCTTTACAAATAAAGCAAAGGAGGACTAAAAGTTAGTCTGGACTTGATGGCTTTGGATGCCTAGCAACATTTATCAAGTCACTGCATGAAAACAAAATGTGTTGTAGTATTCTTTCTTCCAAAGCAGACCTAGAATCAACATAAAAAACTGTAAGGCCTTTGCATATAAATGCATGTTATGGGGGGTCACTTTCTGTGTCTGCTACTCATGCTAAGACGCACATTATTGCCTCCTCAAGAATTCTCAGTGAACAGTTGTCATTTGGAAAGCATTTTAAAAATATGCCTTGCATTCTTTCCAGCAACATCACCCGTTTCAGAAAGTCAGCCAGGCTTTCCCTGCTACAACAACTAACTTCTCTGCACTAGGTCCCCTTTCCAAATATATCACGTCGACACAATCATGCTTAAGTCAAACACTTTTCAAGGCTCCACTAAGCTGGGAGAAATGTAAGCACGTGCTTAAGTCTGCCATTGTAATCCATAAGCTAGAAAACCGCTTTGGTTTGCAGTGATACTTCGAAAGACATTATTTCAGACAGCACTTTCCGTGCAGCATAAATGTACAACGGCCTTAGGACCCGGAAAACCTTTATTTTTTTTTGGTACGGCAGCAGTAGTCGTGAGATCTTAGGATCGGGAAAGCGTGCTAGCTCTTTACGCATGCGTAGTATCTGTTTGCTGCGAGGGAGGACCAAATGAGGCGGCGCTAGGACCCTTGAAGACCAACCCACGTCGCGCCCGCGCTCCGCCTGTCAATAAAGGGCTCGCGGCGGCGTTTGACGTCACGGGGAGTTAATTTTAAACCTGGACAAGATGGCGGAAGGAGACGCTGCTCGGTTTGAACAGCGAGTCGAGCGGCCCCGGCTACAGCCGGACTTGGCAGGTAACTAAACGGCTGTCTGGGCTAAAAAGGAGCGGCAAGGAGAGCGCGCAGTGGTGGCCCTGTCGCTGTGGGCGGGCAGAGGCTCCTGGAGGCCGCGGTCTCCCCCTCCCTCTCTCCTCTCTGTAACGGTTGCAGGCGGGAAGCGCTTTCCTCGGGGGGCTCCGCGTGTGGGGGTGGAGTAGCGCCCCGACGGCTCTGTCGTCGGCGTGAGTGACCCGCGGTCCCGCTGGCTTCGCCTTTCCCCTCCTCTCTTCCCTGCCTTCCTCCGGACAGGCCTCGGTGTGCGCAGGGGGAGTCCGGGAAGGGCTGTCGTCGCGAGGCCTCGTCCCACTCGCCCTGGGAGAAGTCGGTGGGTGCCCTCCTTCCCTGAAAGGGCGTTGGCATGTGGCGGTAGGCTGTGCCCTCAGGTGGGAGAAGAGCTGCTTCAGACCGGCAGGGAAGACCGAGGCAAGGCGAGAGAGTGACACAGCGTAGTACAGCTGCTGGTGCATTAAGGGGAAAGGACGTGAACTCCCCAGGTGGCCTGTACAGTGGCGACTGTGATGCAGGAGGTGTGTTCGAATACTGGGCTTCACTGTGTGTGGCGAGGGCAGTGGTCGCGGGAAGCATCTGGTGTATATACAGCCAGAGGTGGGTGGTAGGTTTGATGGGAAGGGACGTGTCACCTTGTTGCTCAGGGCCCCTGGGTGTAGGATTTCTCGCATGGATGTGGGTTAAGGATTCGTGTGAAAGGCCTGGCTCTGATCTGTCTCCTAGTGCGTGTGCGAGAGCAAGAGAGCAGGTTTTTCTGTTGCAGTGTCTCAGCGGAACATCGTGTGGCAAGCTGGGACTGGTAGAGCTGGTGGAGGGAGCGAGTGCCCCACGTGGTAGGGCTTGGCTAGTCTGTGGTGTCTGTAAGCTTGTTGGTTGCTTCTGGCGAAGAGAGAATCTGGAACCTGACTTGTATTTTTGGGCGCTCTGGTTTAGTATAGTTTACACTGGGTGACAAGGTGCTCCAGGGTTTCATGCCTTGCTTAAATCTGGGGGCTTTCAGATGTTCTGCAATTGAGCTTTTCCTCCTTTCTGGGACAAACACTAATTAGGATCGGTTAATAAGTCAGTTGTTTTAGACCGTATTGTTGAATCCTTTAGGTTTAGGCACTGAAAAAGGTGTACACCGTGAGTTTAAATTTTGGGTATGTATGCTGCACTGGGGTCAGTCCTACATTAAGAACAAATTGTGACCTAATGTGCACAATGATTGCAGCACACAATGGTTTATTAAAGCCACAGTGGCTCATGGCATGCATTGGGTAGCTCTGAGTATTTACACTGTATCTGCAGCTTGTGATATTCCCCTAACCTGGTTGGGGTAGGTTGTGCAAGGGTTAAAACAAGCCATAGGTTATGCAAAATTGTCTCTTCTACAAATCACCACTACCTTATTTGGAGAAGAGGACAAGCTGTACTCATGGTTTGAATATTAAGAGTGGCTCCTTGAAGGTGCTGCAGCCCACCGAAGTTTACCAGTAGACTGATCATGCAAACCAGTCCAGTGTGTTAGCTGTACTGCTAATACAAATCAAATGTTGAATTATTGTGACAGGTTACATGTTTTTGAGGGACTAGTTAAAAGGTAGGTAGATATTGTAGTAGTGTTTACCTGGAGTAAGGAGCTGTTGGGCATTTTAGTGGGTGGGGAGATTAGTTTCTGGTAGGTGGGTGCTTGGGAGTTGTAGTTAGCAGTGGTGGCAGCTGAGTTGCATGGAGAAAACTTCTGGATAGAATGTAATGGTCCCAGTTCATATGTTGTAACCCACTTTTAAAGTAACACTTCTGTTATTGTTATTGTTTCTTTTAACATAAGAAAGAAAAAATCTTAGAACTGTTGTTCAGCTTGTTTTTCCAACTTGCCCATGCCAGTATTTGTATATCCTTGATGCATGTGGAATATGAGGGTGAAAGAAGATGAAATCAAGCTGATAACTAACTAGTGACCTTATATTCCCCTCCAATATGGTCCAAATTGGCAAGCAGCCAAAGAGTCTTGCCATTGTGTATATGATATGATAAACTTGTGTGCATGTTTGTTGCCAAACCACTAGGGGAATATGCTTGTATAATGCTTGCTGCACTTCATTCCATAAATAAGCTTGGCAAATGATAGTCAATTGACACCATCGTCTGTGTAACCTAGAAATGTTTAAATATAGCATTTCAGAGGAAATTCTGTTCTAAAGTAAGCTAATAGAAAATTTATGGTAAATAAAGCATTAGTGGTAAGTTGACTGGCTTATTTTAAATGTTGAAGCAAAATATGAAACTGGATTAACCAGGTAACAAGGTAGTGTTTTTTTCTTAAAAAAAATTGTTCCAAAAGTGTATTTACTATATCTAAGGTATAGTCTTTTGAAGCAGTATGTAAACATGTTGGAGTTTACAGGTATGTACTGAGTGACACTTGTTAAAGTGTCAGTCTTGAATTCAGGGTGCTGTTATAGCATCCACTTTGCTGAAGCTCATCAGGTCTGAGTCTGATCAGTGCTGGCTGGGAGATCACCTGGGAATCCCAGATAGCCACTTCGAGTTCTACAATGGATGAAAGGTGGGAAATGAATCAATCAATCTAGTGTTACAAAATACATAGGTCAGTATTCACTTGATGCAACCAGACTTCTCGTTATGCTTCAGATTGCACAAACCTGGTTCAGAAGGGCATGCTCTGGTATAAGGGGTGGGGGGCAAGCATTTCAAAATCCCCATCCTTAAAAATAGAAGTAGAACACATGTTTCTTACTCAAATTGAAACTTAAAAGCTGTCTTTTCACCCACTGGTAATAATTAGCACTTTGAAGTAGGTTCAGAAACAAAGCAGGAGCCAGTGAAGATCAAGTAAAATAGCAACAATGTTCTGAAAAGCAAGACCCTCATTAGCACTCTGGCTGTAGCATTCTGCATAAGCTACAATTTCCAAATGACTTTCAAAAAGCAAACCTATGCAGAGTGCTTTAGTTTTTAGTTTTTGTTTTTAACTCTGATGGTGGCAGGATCAGCCTTCTGTAGGAAAGGATGCAGTTAGTACACTAGCTCAAGCTACACAAAAGCACTCCTGGTCCCTGCTACCACTGGACCATTCATAAACAGGACTTGGGGGCTAGGAACACTTCCAAAATATAGCTTGATCCTTCAATGGGAGTATTACATCATCCAAAACCAGGCTGTAGCCTAGATTCTAGAATATATTTTCTGTTGATCAGAGTCACTTATGTCTTTGGAATAAGTTTCGGCTATCTTACTTTGTCACTGTTTTAGGAATGCATTTAGGACTTTCACTACTCCTTTGGAATCTGATGGTAAGACAAGTGTCATCAATATACTTAATGGAACTATACCCCCAATCTCTGGTATTTTATGAAGATCCTAAACAGACTGAGGAACACAATAAAACTCTGTTAGGCCAAGGGGTTTAACAGCTTTTATCCTATTATCTATTTCTGTTTAGGACTGGTGCAAAACTACAGGTAGCCCCATTTTGGCCACATGATCCAGAAGGGTATGATGGCTGATAGTATTGATGTTGATGTTCAGCAAAACTAATAAGGGTGCACTCCTAGTGCTTTGTGTAGGTCATCCAACTGGTGATCAGCTAATAGCTTGTTAGCATACCTAGTCACCAACACCTTACCCTAAAAGCATTGCTGAGAACTTATATAGGGAAGGTTGTAGCTCAATAGCAAGGTATAATTGATACTACTTATATAGGCTTGTTTATGTGCATGGTGCATCTGAATGGAAGAGGACACTTCTTTGTTCAGGATCCTTACAATCTAAACATTGACTTGGAAAACAGAGGAACAGGGATGAGGAAGCAAGTACAGTGGTACCTTGGCTCATGAACGCCTTGGTTCACGGCCAAATTGAATCGCAAACAAAAATTTCATGAAAATTTTGACATGGGTCACAAACTCCGAATTGGGTGGCAACCAAGATCGCAGCCATCTCCTCCCCCCCCCCCCCGAGTGGGGAGATGGCCACGATTGCAGTTGCATTTGTGCAAGGAAGACGTGCATGATCATGGGTGCGCTCCTGCAGGAAAGACAGGAGCGATCTCAGCCATCTCCCACTCCCAGTACGATCATGGCCATCTCCCCACTCAGGAGGGGGAGAGATAGCCGCAATCATGCTGGTTGGGGAGGGGGAGATGGCTGTGATTGCACCCGACTTTCCTGCTGGAGCTTGGCTTTCCTAATTAGTGAGTAGATAAAACTAAAACTAAGCAGGGTAACTTCACATTATTTCTGAACCCAGTTCCTGATTTCATACTTTCAAACAATCTAAAAATAATTAAATTTTGCTCCATTATATCTGAGAATTCTGAGCCTAAATATTGAATGTTCAGTACCAGAGTCCTAAATCTGAAAGAATATTTTAAACTCTCCACACAAGCTTATAAACTGGGGTTCATAAAACCTGAGATTGGTGGCTCTTTTGTTGATCTTATAATCTTTATGGCAAAGTAAGTAGCACATGGAACAAAATGATAATTTGGCTGTGTATTAGTACATGCTGATGAACAGGAGTTCTCTGTATATGTTACTATTAATCCATTTCAGCCATTGGATGCACAGTCCCTGATGAGGTTCCCTTTGTTAGCATGCCTTAATTGCAAATTTAGACATTTAAACTGATAGTAAGTACCTTTGAACACAGTGTGACTTCAAGTAAGCGTGTATATGATCAGGCTACACATCTGTGTGAACTACCTTCACAAAAGAGACATGAAAGGGCCTTCAGCCTACCATACACTGTTGCTTTCAGTCAAAGCTTTACCTCAACAGAGAGTTCTGTGCTGTGACCTGTATGCTCTGTATGTCAAGTGTATACTTTTTTGCAGCTGCTATGAAAGGCTGGTTAGTAATGGTCAATTGATCCTTGTTATGTAAGATATATCATAGGGATACATTAGCTAAAGCATTCCTGCTAATAATATAAGGACTTTTGATCTTAGCCAACCATCACTGATTTAGATATTACAGCTAAGAGTCTCTGGACCTGATGCAGTCTGAAAGCAATTTGGCTTTTGATCTGTTTTGCAGGCATATGTGATTTAGATAACATTTCTCACTCTTCTACATGGTATTTTGTTCTGAAAATAGGCATATACTCTGTAACTGCTAGAATGATTAAAATGAAGTTGCTTTGTAGCTAAATGTTTATACTATCTAGAAGTTTCATTCAGGATCTTTTGATATGCACCTTACTCTAGGGATCTGAAGATCAAGTTAGAATCCCAGCTTGTTTTTTGCATTCTCCAGACTTTGCTTTGGCCCTGGCTGGAAAGTGAGCTGAGCTAAGTTCAAGGTAATTCCTTGTACAAGATAAGCAAAGAAAGTAATTCTTAGTGCAAAATATGCAAAGCCTGCAAGTTGCATGTACAGAAGCAGAACACCACTTGAACTTGCTTCTTGTCAAGTGCCCATGAAAATGCTCATGGTGAGCTGGACTTAGAAGAGGAAGAAAGCAGTCTGGAGACCAGGGAGCACAGCTGAAGAGATCCAATGGGTTTCTACCCCAAAACTGGATCCTTCACTCATCTTTACCCTACACTGTTTCTGTATGACAGAATCAACCTGCTTAGGCAAGAACAGGGAGCAAATGCTAAACTAATGGTTTTGTTTTACCCTGAATCTGAGCAAGGGCATTGAGCAAAGTCACTACAACAGTAAGGATATAATAACTACAGTTAATTGGAATAAATCTTAATGATCTTCATAATACTTCACTCAGAAAACATGCATGGACTCAAATGGTATGTGGACATAATACTGTGGGACAACTGTAAGATTATGCTGGTGGATTCAGTGGACAGTTCTGATGAAATGCAAAATCTATAATGTTTGACCTTATAAGATGACATTTTTATAGATTAGAATACCTTTTAATTTGGTGCATTTATGCACTAAGTATAGTTAAATATATTTGTGTTCTAGTTGGATTTCAGAGGATTCAGGTGTATTGGTGGACTAAGACATAAGGCAAGTCTAGTAGTGTTGAAGTAACACTACTATAGGATTCAGTCTTTGTGGAATAAGGTGATGCTTCACTTGAAAATGCAGATTTGTAGTCTGAGCACATTCCTGCAGGTGATTTTATCAGAAAGAGTGAATCTACAGCCATGGACCAAATTTGACCTGTCATACTGACCCTCTGACAAGGCCCTTGCTCTTCTCTGAAGCCCTCAGAGGGGAGAAATGGTGAGAGAATGACTGAAAAGCAGCACAGGCTCTGAGGACCAAGCAGGTGTTGTTCTCCCTCACTTTATCTGCATGAGGGATAAAGCTGGCTCAGTCCCCTTTGCTGTTCCATCAGAAGATGGCAGAGGAGTGTAGTTACAATGCAGGGGACTGAGATAGCTCACATCTGCCCTCACATTTCCCATGTTGCAAAACTTTGTGGAGGGCCTAAGTGAAGTTAGTACTTCTATCGGGAGTAAAACAGGCGTCCAAGCTGAAATGCAGCCTGGAGACATTCCAGCTGGTGCTCTATTTGTTTATTTAGCATTATTGTTTACCATCTTGTAGCCACATAGCTAGATGGTTTACATAATAAAAAACCAGAACCCAGTGATTTCAGGCAGTAGGGCCCCACTCATATTCCAGGCAGTGAAAGACCAATTTAAATCCAGTTTTCTGATTGTCTTCATGTCTTTCCTAAATAATGGTGGAAAATTGACTACTAAATTATGTACCTTTACATCTAAATAAAGTATTCTTGCTTGCTTCATGCCTCCCTTCTGCTTGCCACTTCAACTTTGAATGATTTAAATTAGTAATTCTGGGTTACTTTCCTCTCAACTCAGAGTTCCAGGTTTGTATCACACCGAACCAAGAAAACAGAGCCTTCCTAGTTTGTTTTCTAAACTGAATGCTGTTTCCATTTTGCAAACAGATGAGTAGCAGTGTGCATGCTTGCGCTCTCACAGCCCCAACCAGCCATAGGTTAGTAACCAATCACACACTGCTGTCTAAAGAATAAAATGGTCCTTCTGAATAAAGAGGCTGGCAACCCCTCATCTAAAGTATCCAGTTATGTCTCTTTACAGTGAAATATAAAGGAAGAAGCAGGTTAGCAAGAAACTAGCATGGGGAAACATTTCAGTCTTCAACTTACTTGGTATAATTTCTGCCATGGCTTTGTCTAACCATTTGCTGAAGTCATGAAGAGTTTGGCTGCTACTGCAATGCTGGGATTGTCAACATAATGCTCTAAGACACTATATCAATTACATGTTGAAGCTGTTCAGAAGTTATCTAAAACTTGAAAGCTTGCATCTCATTACATAAAAATAGCACTTTTTCTTAGGGTGTTAGCTATGTTCCAGTGTTGTACTCTATAGCCTCAGCTATTCCGTGTCACTACTTTTCTCTTTTCCCATGCCTTGGACTTCAGATTCTGCTGAAGTTCTCTGGTTACTATGTTTTGTAGTCAGTGAGCATACTGATATGCTCTGTCCTATTTGTTTTTGACCTTCCAGTGTGAATTGGAAATGGCAACTAAATCTGCTTTGTAATGGTTTTACCTTTTGTGGGCTGCTCTTTCCATGCCTCTCTGTACTGTTGTACATTATGGTCTAACACTGAGAGAATGACTTGTCTGGCTACAGTAGTAGTTACGCTATCTTGGAAGATAGTCCTGTGCATTAGGATGGAGAAGGATTTAGGGTGAAAATCAATGATGCCAGTTCACCTGCTCACTTAAATGACTGGAAATGCTTGATGTTCTCAACTGTTGGGAGGTGCTGGGTATGTTGCCTAGGTTTTTGAAGCATAACATCTTCAGCCAAGTCAGACTTCCTGCTAGTAAGTGCATTCATAGGCCATTATTCTGAAAGTAATGTGAGAACTGAATGTGGAAAATCCAATTGTTTCAAAAGTTACTTCTGCCACTTGGTTCTGTTACCTGGATATATTAGTTACAAAATAAATAATGATGTAGGGAAAATCTTATTGTAATAATGCTATGGTGCATCAATTCTATTTCTATTAACCTGTGGTATCCACATATTTGTACTAAAATGTTTATTAGAGTAATGGCAGGTATTCTGGGTTAAGTGTGGTGGTGTGGTTAAGAGAGTGGAACAGGGACTCGGGATCTGGATTCTAGGTGCAGTCAGCCATGGAGCTAACTGCGTGACTTTGGGCTAGTCACAGACTCTCAACCCAACCTGCTATGTAAGCTGCCTTGAGTTCCTTGAAAGGAGAAAATGGTGGGATATAAATATAAGTACTAAGTATCAAATGAGACTGGATTAATTTTAAGGAGCAATCCTGTGCAAGCTCAAACAGAAAGCCTAAAACTGCTAGCGAATATTGGGAGTAACCTTTTCTGTCTAAACATGTGCTGTTAATCATTTCAGTTTTAAGTCACCTCAAGACAGGCTCAGAGTGTGAGGCCTGTTGATTCAGGTAGATGGGAGCATTTCTTCCTTATCATTCTGTGAACAAGCTATGGTACTTCTTCATTACACCTACTTATAATTGACTAGTCAAAGCATTTAATTCTGATCTTAACATGAGTTACTTGACAGAATTTGCAATTCCACATATCACCAGTTTTTTATCATTGAAGTTTGAAATTATACCATAGTTCTTTTGCTCTTGTGTGAAACTTCTTGGGACTTGCTTAGAATGAGACAGACTGAACAAATGGACAGTATGAAAACAGCCAGCTTGTCTTGGTCTCCATTTTAACTTGCACCAAATGGAGACTGATGGATTTTTAGCTAATCGTGAATTTATCTCTAACTCTTATGCTCATAGGTGAGATATGAAACAAAGGGTCTAGATCTGTGAAGTAAAGGTAGCTAAAATTACTTGGTTCCACTTGGCTGTAATGCAGAAGTGTTGAACCCAAGGCCTGTGGACCCTACTTCAATGGGTTCCTTCCCTTGGACCTTTATGCCAGCAGTCAATTTGGTAGTTTTTCAGTTATTTCCTATTTTAAAGGGTTAAAATGTCTCTCTGGAAACCTCATCACTGGTTATAAGAGCTTAAAGCTAAAATATGCTGGTATTTTTGTGGTTTGGCTCCTTGATCATCAGGCCATATGAGTTTGAAAAACTATTGAAAGGAGTGGGCCCTAAAATATAAATAATTGAACTACTATACTAAAGTTACTGTTTAATGACTTTCTGGTACATAAGTACACAATATTTTGCCCTTAGTATAAAATGTTTCCTGTATTTTGAATCTTTTGCTTATCTGAAGAGTCGATTTGCTAAAGTTGTGCCTGTATTTGCACTAGTTATAATTAAAAACAGCTACAGATACAACTGGAGAGGATGTAGTTTTTGTATATCTTTGTACAGCATGAACAGATAGTAATCATAAGCATATCACCCAGGAAGAATATCCATGCAAACTTGAGTGTATTACTTGCAGAGACCTGCCATATACAGATAATAGATGTAGTAGAGATCCAATAATAGCAATTGCTGCTGAACTGTAAGATGTGGAATGCAGTGCATTCCTTGTCACTAGGCCAGGAAGATAGCCAGTAAAAACAAATCTTCCAAGGTATTTTTCCATTTGGAAAAAACAATGTGCTGCATGTGAACACTTAACATTTTTCTTCTGGAGAAAAGTTGTATAGTAGTCACTGTTCAGTTTCGAGCCATGTTGTGCAACTTTAGCTATACTACCTTAGTTCCTTGTCAGTTTTTTAGTCAGGCCATACTAGGTACTTTTGAAAGAATTCAGGGCTCAAGCCTACAGGAGGAAAAAAATGCACAGGTTTGTATATTCTTTACAGTCTGTGTTTTAAAAGGATCTTTTCCTCTAAGGACAGCCCTATTAGTAAAAAGGGACATATGGACAGAGGAGAGAAAGGCATTTATTTCAGGAGGAAAAATCTCAAAGTTTCAATAGGGGTTGGGCAGCAAAATCATATGCTGCAGAGATAATCAGGGCTTCTACCCCAATATTAATAAGTGTTCATGAACTGCAGGGTGTTGGGGCAGATGGCCTTCCAGGCTCCACCCCTAGTGGGCTGTCTATTAGCACAGTCTTTGTCTCAGTCCATCTCAGCTGCCAGCAAAAAAGTGTGTCTGTGTATATGTATGACTAGGGTTGCTTCACCAAAATTAGCTTAATTATTATTATTTTTTTTTATTAGAGCATTTCTATGCCGCCCCTTGCCGAAGCCTCGGGGTGGCTTACAACACAATAAAATACAATACAATACAAAAATAACAATATAAAATTAAAATTAATAATATAAAATAAATAAAAAATATAAACAATATAAAGAAGTTAGAAAAGAAAAGTTAGAAAAGAAAAGGAATTGGAATAAACAACTATAGATATAAATTATTTGGGGCAATTTTGAAGCCATGGTTGTTGGGAACAAAACATGCAAAATATGCAATACTCTTTTCAAACATAGGCTTATTTATTGCTTCTAACATAAAATACGTCATTTACATCAGTATACACAGTTGTGTTACTGTTATTAAGTCGTGTCTGTCTCTTCATGACCCCATGTACCAAAGCACGCCAAGTCCCTCTGTCCTCCATTGCCTTCTGGAGCCTGCTCAAATTAATGTTTGTTGCTTTGAAGACACTATCCAGCCATCTCATCCTCTACCATCCCTTTCTCCTTTTGCCTTCAATCCTTCCCAGCATCAGGAGCTTCTCTAATGTGTCCTTTCTTCTCATTAGGTGGCCAAAGTGTTTGAACTTTAGCTTCTACATCTGTCCTTCCAGTGAGCCGTCAGGGTTGATTTTCTTGACTGTATCTTAGTTTTGCCAGGTTGAAAAAGAAACCACCAATGTTAATAGTAAGCAAAAGAATGTGATTTGAATGGAAATGGTCTCATACTGCCCCATTATTAAAGTCAAGCAGTATATTTGGATATAAAAACTGGTTTGCAGCATTATGAAATGATCTTGTATATGTAAACAGTATATACAGGATTATCTTATATAAAAACAATCATATTACACATTTTGGGTAACTAAAATAGTGTCTTAAAAACATTCTGTTCGTTCCAGAAAGGAAAATATTTCATAGAAGACTTTTCAGTCTCCAGGTACAATTTTTCTATTGAGAAAAGTCCTTGTAGGGAGGTTAGCAGGTTTTCCACTAGGTTTTTCCTGAATGTTTACTCTGTATAAATAATGTGCAAGTTGTATAACTAAACCCTTGGCTCATTACAAATGCAATCAAAGGCCAGTTGTTATTTGTGACATTTGAGGAATGATTGCTTCATTTTTTCGTTCAGTGAGACTTCTTGAGATCTTCAACACAGCTAATATCTGCTAATGTTACTGTGGGTTAAAAGTGCATTATTTCCTCTTTTGAGAGCTGCCCTATATTCATACACTCTTAATACTTTGATACCATGTACTGTGAATAACTTGCTTTGTAGGGTAAAAGCTTGCATAAACATTTGGCTTGTGCACAAAAAAATGGAATGGTGCCACATTCAACATTATCTCACTGTGGTCCTTTAAGATTCATTTTAGACTTTTTTAGAACAAAAGCTTTTCTGTATTGCTTCTTAGTTAGAAAAATCTTTATGCTTACAGTTCAGGTTTTGAAAACTGAAAAAAGTCATTGTCTTAACTTGTCGTGGACTACTCAAATGCTGACGTAACATGCCTATTGCATGCAAGATCTTGATTTGGCACAGTTCAGCCTCCATCAGATAAAAACTGTTCTTAAATGAAAATTTAGCAACACTGTTAGTGTTGCAGAACCAGATGGGATGTAGACAGACCTTTCTCACTAACATTTGGCACTCAGCTATTGTGATTAATATGCCTATATTCAACAGTGGTTAAGAAAAGTTACCGTAGTGCTGTAGGTTAAGGTAGTCAGCAGCTAACTAATATAATGCCAACAAATTTATAAAGCAGTTGTCTATTTGTACTTGGGATCCTTCAGAATATAGCAAATTGAGAACAACATAATGAACATGAACCTTGATGTTGCCTCACAAGTAAGTCCAGTCTTCTACCTGAGCAGCAACAGTGTTAGGGGATATGTAGCCTTTCAGATGTTCGTGGACCAACTTCCATTTGCTCTGTATTGCCACAGGAAGGGATGGTGGAATTGCAGTCTGAAGGGCCATATATTCCCCATCATTGATATAATAGGTTCTTGGGTAAATGCTGTAGGAGGAAAAATATAAATTAAATCAGATAACTGGAACACCAAAGGTGTACCATATTGTCATAAGTTCAGTAAATATGGGGTTATAAGGAAGCCTTTTCTTCCTTTTCTTGGTAATGGTTGGAAGGCTGAAGCTGACCATAGATAAAATTGGATGGGAGTGAGACCTCAGCTATTAAGATTACATCCCTGGCTTTGGAACATACTTTTGTATTCAGGGCATGATCTTCAGCTAGTGCATTAGAACCCATTAGCCTGCCGAAAGGTAGGCTGCAGCAGCAGCAGCACTACAAGGATAGAAATATATTGTCCCCCACAAAAAAGAAAGAAAAAAGGAGGCTCCCCAATGTGTATTTGGGTTAAAGGTTGGACCTGGAAAGCTTAAAAGCTTCTGATCAGCTTGGTAACCCTCTACATGACTTCTGAATGACTTTTGAACACTATGCATTACGCATAGATAGGCTTGTTTAATACTGGCAATCAAGCTGTCAGGTAGTTTGTGTCATATAGTTTGGGGTTTAATTGAGAATATGCCTGTAAGATAACAGCATGAGAAGCTGCTTCTCAGACTTGAGAAACACTTTCCAAAGCTCATGCGGTGAGGTAAAAGGAAGAGGTAATCTAGCAGCAATGGGAAGTCTAGTTTTCCTCTGCAGTTATTTGAAGAAGATCTGTCAGTTATAGTGATGCAGTCAGGCCCTGGGTTATGAATGAGTTCCGTTCTTAAGAATGTCTTTTAAGTTGAATTTGTATTTAAGTTGGATCAAGTGCATATGGTTTCATTTAGCATGAGTAGGCCAAAAGTCTTAGTATATGTAGGTATTTACTTTTCTATTGCATATAAAGCACTTAAACACTTCTATATACAGTCAGCCCTCCATATTCACAGGGGTTAGTGCCCCAGGACTTCCACAAACATGGAAAAGAAATACTGCAAGTATTTCTAGGTCCCTCTTAATATTGTTGACCATATGTGTCCTGGATTGCTTTCTCTTCTCTCTCATACCTTAGTCTGACCCAGCAGAGCTCCTCTTCTTCTTTAATTATATTCCTAGGTTCCTATTCCTGCCCAGTGGCACCTCTTTGCATCAAGGAAATGCTGAAGAGATTTCCCTTTCCAGATGGGCAGGGCAAGAAGGCATGCTTTGGAGGCCCTCCTTCTCTTCCTTTTAACTTCCTTTCTTTCTATGGAGATGACAATTTTCCACTGTAGGCCCCAGAAACTAGTTCATGTTTGTTACTATGAATCATTTGTCTTTAACTTGAATTTCTGAACTAACAGGCTTCATGGCACTTTGTTTGTAAGTACAGATGCTCTTAACTTGGATGCTCATAACTCAGGGACTGCCTGTAATCCTTTTATAATTCCATTTCACTTAAGCATGTAGAAGTTAGAATGCTCCTAACTTCTGGAAACGTAATACTGATATTAAACTCTTACTTCCTAGGAAAGAGTTATGTGGATTCAGAAGAGAATGCCTTTTTGGATTCTAATGAAGAAGTGGTTCCAGAAAAGCCAGGCCCAATACAAATTGTTCTTGCTCATGAAGACGATCATAACTTTGAGCTGGATGAATCAGCATTGGAGAGAATCTTGCTTCAGGAACATATAAGAGATCTCAACATAGTAGTTGTTTCTGTAGCTGGTGCATTCCGTAAAGGAAAATCTTTTCTCATGGACTTCATGCTTAGGTATATGTATAACAGGGTGAGTAACTTAAAGCACTAATTACTGAAAATTCACAGTAGCTTAATCAAAAATTCAAAAGTGTCTTCCCCGTAGAATACATTGTAATGCATTACAAAAAGAGAAACACACATTCATCATTTTCTTATGTAAATGTGCTCATGGACTTTTGAAAGATAAGGCTGCTATGCCCAGGTCTTGGAACTAAAATTGCATAATTGTTTTGGTGAAAAGTAGTTCAGCATATAAAAAAATCTCTTTCCTTGCGGAAGAATGATACAGAGAACAGGGTTTGAGGCCAGTAGTTGCTTTGGGTTAGTGAAAAACACTTCCACTTATGCAAATTGGTGCAGAAAACAGAAATAACTGTAATATTTATTATAGGTCACAAGTGAAGACTGGAGAAACACTTTTTCTTTACATAGTGTTGTTCTGATGCTTCTCAAAGCCTTTAATGGAAAACCTTGCTATGTCACAGCATTGTTCAAGAGTCCATGGTATATGTTGAAAATTAACAATAGCTTAAAAAGCCCATTCAACTTAACAGTGCTTGCTCTTTCTTCAGAATGTGGGAAGTTCCATGGGGACAGGAGTGGAGGAGAGCTCAGTGGTAAAGCAGGACTACTTGCATCTGTGGATGATAGATGCAAGCAGCAGTTCTAAAAGAAAACTGGCTGTCTGGTACATGGTATTGGGGGTTGGCAGAGTAATTCATAGATTATTGTGGAGTCACAGCAGTTCTACCAGTGAAGTTAAAAACTGCCCAAATTGACAGACTTAATAGATGTGGCTCTCAGATTCTTGGAAAGCCATAGAAATGAAAAAAAAAATAGAAGAATAAATTGCAAAAAAATTTTATAGAAGAATAATAGGAACGAAGAAGGTAAGTTCTTCCTTAATCTTATCAAATACTTGACAAGTATGAACATGCTCAATGGAGAAGAACTTCTAAGCTCTTAAATTATATAGGAATAGAATCCTGTTCAATTGGGTGGTTCCCTCTGAAAAAAATTCATTCAGCCTTGCATGTGTGTGTATGTGCTGGATTGTCAGCTGGATAGGGTTTTATAAAGCTGGACCTCTTCCCATGAAAGGCATTACAGTTTGGGATGGTAATATCAGTGTCCACTTGAACCATAGGTGCAGTACCTTTACATATAGGATTCTAATGACACTCCTAGTCCCTCCAAGTGTCCCCCATGGGTGTGCAAATATATGTACAGGCAGCAATGCAAGGTATGAGAAGAGAGAATGGGAGGTTTGTGCATTTCTTTCATACCCCTTTAACCTTTTGTTCTGCCTGAACATGTTAGGAAGTAGGAAAAACAGCAGTTTATGTGGGGCCGCTCCTAAGCGAGCTATTTCATAGAAGATCACACGATCCAATTTTACTTTTTCAGGTTCTGTAAAAGAACTTTTGTTTAGGAATGCTTGTACTGTCCTTAATGAAATAAACTGGAGAACTTGATTATATTCCTGACTTTTCAGCTTTTATGACACTTATGTAGAAAATTAAAGACTACTAATAAACTCTTAAAAGCACAGGTGACCAACATTTCTGGACTAGAAGAACAGTAATATGGAAAAATAAGAAATGTATGCTGTGAGAAGAGGTTAAATTTCTGGTTAGTACTGATAATTTTTCGGAAATGATTAATTTGAGAGTTGAAATAGAAATTCCCTTAGTTGCCAAGAAATGTATTAGGATGAAGTTACCTACTACCTCTTAAGTTACTGAACATGTATATGACTCTTGTTATAGGACTCATTATCCTGGATAGGTGGAAGCAATGAGCCTTTGACTGGGTTTACGTGGAGAGGAGGATGTGAGAGAGAGACAACTGGCATTCAGATTTGGAGTGAAGTGTTCATCATTTCCAAGCCAGATGAAACAAAGGTAAGCCATTCAGTTAACCTAAGTACTAATTTTAAGGTAACTATGGATTCTTTAGCCCACAATTAAACTTTAGTGTCCAGATTCAGACATCACAGAGCAATTCCCAGTTGAGGCCTGAATATTCGGAGATGTTGCAGAACAAGCCTGGTACCATATGACAGGATATTGTGAGTTCATTAATTCATGATATGTTATGGATTACTATAGTATTTACTGTCTGATATCTGGAGTATGGATTATTGCATGGCTGTGGTACATCTTGACTCTCCTGTTTAGTTGTCAATATATTTTTTTAAAAGACCGTCTTATCAAATCTATCCAGATTTGTGCACATACACTCCCCCCCTCCAATATATATTGGTATTTAAGACAACCCATGAAACCAAAAATAGCAAAGCCAAAATCAGGGCTCATCTTATATACCTGACATATGACAAACACCAGAAAAACAGGCCTAAATATTGACCTCATCTATATGCAAGACACCTTACATGCTAGTGTATATGGTATACAGTATACCCCTGTGAAGTCACGGTTCAGTGTTGCAGCCTCAGTCTTTCGTGGAATTTTTCTCCGAGTGAGTCCAAGCCGATCTCCTTGCAAGTAAGCTGGCGCCTCTCTGTGCGGTGGCTTACTCACAAGGAGATTGTTTCCTCCGAGTTTGGACTCGTTTGGAGAAAACGATCTCTGTGCGTGCCTGCCCCTGCCTCGCCACATGTGCACGCCCCCCCCGCCCAGCCTGGCCTGTGCCTCCCACCCACACCACCTTGGCAGCTGGCGCCCATCATTGGCACCAAATTCACGGTTTTTCACAATTCGTGAGTGCTTTAGGACCATAACCCCCACAAATTCCGGGGGACTACTGTATATCAAATTTGCTCAGTGGAAGAGCCATGTATGGTAAGGGTTAGATGTTTGAGAGCTGCAAGTGGGTGGCAAGCCGCAAAATAAACTTGGAGCTGCCTGAGGCACATGAGGCTTGGTTTGTCCACCTCTGGTATGGTGTCAGTGTGATATTACATTGAAAATAATGCTGGTATATCTTATATGCTTGGAATTATTCTGCATATTAGGAAATAAGCACTGTACCCTCTAAGATGTCGAATATATCTTGATGATGATTATTATTTAGTTTATTAGCCATGTTAGTAATTTAATCTTTCAGCTACTGGTTTGGTATAGTAGTTAAGAGTGTTTTGCTGGGACTCTGCAGTTCTGAATTCTGGTCTCTATTTGACTATGAAGCTCCCTAGTCAACTTTAGGTCAGTTGCTGGCTCTCATCCTAACCTACCTCACAGAGGAGTTGTTATGAGGATAAAATAGAGAGGAGGGGGAATATAAGTGTAATTTAATAATGATAAAAAGCTTATTTATATTTGAATAGAATATACAAGTGCTGCATTATGATAGCCAGTTATTGAGATTATGGTTGCATGTAGGATCTAGCTAGGATTATCATTCAGTGCTCTAATGCAGGGGCAGACAATATCTGGGTAGAAGAACTTGGTTTAGTTTTTTGTTGTCACTTATTCAAAATACTTTGCAACCATGTGACCTAATATCTTAGTTATATTTATGAAATTAAGTTGATAAAGATTGTCTTCCACTGGTGGGGAATGTCCAGCTAGTGGAATCCCACTTGTTACAGCTCTGGATCCAACCAAATGACTGCTACTGAAAAGAGTGCTTCAAATAAATATATTTATATTTTCCCTAGTCTCAGTACTGGGACTCAAGACAGGTTTACAGTATTAAAAACACAAACAGTTAAAACACAAATAGAAATAAGGACAAGTTATAATTTGTACAAGTTCAGCACTTATATCAAAATTATGTGAGTACCAAACTCAAACAGTAAAATGATCAGAACATAAGAACCAGCCCAACTCTGTCTCAGATTCAGACTATTCCCAAAGGCCAGACAGAATGAAAGCCCTTTGCCTGCTCTTGAGGGCATAACAGTGAGAATAGCCTCCCTAGGGAGTGAGTTCCTTAGCCTTGCGGCAGCTACTGAAAATTTCCTCTCCTGTGTTCCCATCAAGTGTGCCTGTGATGGAGGTAGGACACAGAGAAGGGTCTTGGGGGATGGGCTGTCCTACTGGGGAGAACATGGTCTTTCAGATAGCCTGGACCTGAGTCATATAGATCATAACTAACATTGTGAATTGTTCCTGGAAATAGACCAGCCAATTAAGCTTTTTTAGCGAAGGAGTTGTATGCTCCTCATAGCCAACTCCAGACAACAGCAGCTCTTTGAACCAGCTATATTTCTGAACACTCTGCCCCATGTACAATGCATAATCCAAATGGGACATAATGAAGGCATGTGTCACTGTGGCCAAGTCAAACATCTCAAGGAAGAGGTACAGCTGGTGTACTAGTTTCATCTCTGCAGGTTTACTCCTGGCCACCACTAAAGTCTGGACTCAGGGTTGAATCCAGAGGCACATCCAATTTGTAGACCAAGGTCTTTGAGGGGAGCATAACTCCATTCAGCACAGGCTTGAATCCTTATTCTTTGATCTGCCCTCCAACTGATAAGGAGTACTTCTGCCTTGTCTGGATAAAGTTTCAATTTGTTTGCTCCCATCCAGTCTGTTACTGCCAACAGACACTGATTTAGTACTGAAACAGCTTCCTTGGAATGAGATGTAAAGGAGAAAGAGGGTTGAATGTCATCAACATACTGCTGATGCTGCACCCCAAAGCTCTGTACAGCCTCTCCCAATGGATTCATACATAGGTGAAATAGTAAGGGGATCAGAACAGAACCCTGAAACACGATGGCCATATAGTTGAATAGGAATTGTGCAGCTGCACCTTCTGGGTCTGCCCCTCCTTGAAGGAAAGTTGCTAATATAGGACAGTGCTTCCAATTCCCATTCCAGTGAGGTAGCCAAAAAGGATACTATGGCTTCAAAAGCTGTTGAGAGAACCAGCAGAACCAACAGGAGCACATTTCCCATTGTTTAGTACCCAGTATAGGTCACCTACAAGGGTAACCATAACAGTTTCCTTACCACAACAGGTCTAAATCCAGATTGAAATGAATCTAGATACTCTAATTCATCCAGGAGTCTGCGTAGCCGGGAGGCCACTAAATACTTTAGCCCCTTCCCCAAAAATGGAATATTGGAAAACTAGTCAGTAACAATTTAATGTAATTGGATTCAGGAACGGCTTTCTCAGCATGGGTCTTACACTGCCTCTGTTAGGCAGGTTGAAAGCTTCCTCTGAGAGAGAATTAGTCATGCTTCACGTTCACTCAGTGAGATCCCTTCTGGCTGCTTTTATGAGGTGAAAAGAGCAAGAATCCAGGGCACACATGGTGGTTCTCATCCTTCAGGGATCCCATCTACATCTGTACAAATCAAAAAGTATCCAATAACACTAGACATTTAATTAGTATTTAGACATGTGTCTTGAGTGCCTTAGAGTGCAATCGTATATATGTTTTAATGTAAAGGTCTGCAAATCCCATCATGTCTCAACCACTCATCCTGGCTGGGGCATGCTGGGAGTTGTGGGCAATTTTTGTGGGCCCATGTGCTTCTTTTGGAACATGTGTATGCAAAATGTTTAAGAGGGAAAATTCTGTATTTATACAAAAAGGGGTAGAATTGACAGTGGAAATACTCTTGTCTGAAGCCCTGGAGAGCTGCTGCAAACCTGATATAAACCATAGTGAGCCTGTGATCTGACTTTGTGTAAGGCAACTTCCTGTTATATTCTAACTTTTCCCACTTAATGTAAATTTGACAGGAGGAGCAGAGGCTTTGTTTTTTAAGAATTGTTGCAGGCTGAGAAGCATTGTAGTAACTGTCTGCAGCTTACCTGGGCCTCTGAGGCACGTTTTAAGTATCTCATTGATCAAAATTTTGATTAAAAGTGCCCTTTCTGTTTGCAGCTAATCTGTGCTGGAACTCTAGTTTTTGCCCTTGTAGTGAACAAAGCAATCTAGTTGAATCAGATTCATAAAGGTCAGTTGATTTCTCGACTGGAAGCAGAAGCAAAATGTTAGCACTGCTGTATAGCCACAGTTCTTATTCTTGTCATACAGCAAATTTGGGAAATTGTTTGGGAATATTCATGGCTATATTGACCATGGTAGCCCATCTGGTAGTAGAGCGCTGGACTAGGGATCTGGGAGTTCCAAGTTCTAGTCCTTGGTCAGCCATGGAGCTTACTGGGTGACTTTGGGCCAGTCACATACTTGCAGCCTCACTTATCTTCACAACAACTCTGTGAGGTAAAACTGAGGAGGAAGGATGACTATGTAAGTTGCCTTGAGTTCCTTGAAAGGAAAAAGGCAGGATATATTTTCCTAAATCATTTATCTTCTGCCTATGATTAACCTTGTGTTTCATATGTTAAAACTTCCAAGTAATTTCATTAAACAAATGTTTTAGTGAAATACTCATACACAGAAGCAGATTGCTTGTACACAGTGTAAGAAAGGAGACAAAGGTGGGGAAGAATGTATCTCATTGGGCATAATGCTTAGCCACAGCTTACAGGTGAACAAACCCACTGTCTCTACAAGCTCCTCTTTCTTCATCCCCCCACATCTTTAATTTCTGCATTAGATTATTTATGGTTTGCCATTCATCTAATGGGGAAATTATGGTGAAAACTAAACACAGATAATTTAAGGAAGCCAGCTTCATAAACCACAGTTTGAAGTTGTTTTGTGTTAAACTAATTGTAGTTTGTGTTTAACCATAGTGTTTAACCACATTGAATCAATAAGCTGTGATTAGGCAAATGTAGAAGCAAAAGCTTCCAGACCATGTGGGGAGGAGAGCAAGTTAAGAGGAACAAAATGAGCCTGGGAGTAGTGGAAACTTGTTTACATTGAACTAAAACTTGGCTTAGTGCTGCATCAGTGTGCCAAGTAAGACTTAGAAGTACCTAACTTTGTCATATGCTTTATAACGGTGGAACCACTGATGTAGTAGCATTCATGTGTTCCAGAAATAACCATATAAATATATTGGTTCAGTTTATATGTTATGGCTACCCAGGGTATAAGCATTCTGGACTACTATGGATTGGAATATGACTGGCAACAAAATGAAGGGTAGATGGGTTACTTGAACAATCTTTAAAATTCCTGAAGGCTGCCAGTAGAATTTCTGGATAGTAATTTAAATATAACTCTTAAGGTAGCTAAGTTGAGGTAAGCAAGGTAGCATGATAAAAACTGCTGATAAAGTTACTTTCATTGAGTTCTTTCATAATTATTTTCACTTTTAGTCTCAAGGTGAATTTACTGCTCATTTACTAATTCTACCTCTCTGGAAAAATATATTCTCTAGGTTGCTGTATTACTAATGGATACCCAAGGTGCCTTTGATAGCCAATCAACTATCAAAGACTGTGCAACTGTATTTGCTTTAAGCACCATGACAAGTTCGGTCCAGGTAAGGATAGCAGTGGGAGCTTTTAAAGATTGTTGGGCTGCTGCTTTGAAGAACATGTAGCTTGGAAACTAAATAGGAAAGATGATGTTACTTGAAGTTAGTTTACTGTAGCTAAACTATTGGGTTCCTCTTTTGACTTCCACAGGACATAATTCAAGTAGTAGTTAAAGGTTTCAAATACAGGGCTCTTCTGAAGTATGGCAAGCATCTTGAAAGCCCTTTGTGAAGCTTGTGCAGGGGTTGGTGAATGGGATTAAGTTTGGAGGATCCAGATTCAAAGTCTTGGCCTAATCTACCACACAGTGTTGTGGTGATAAAATAGGGACAAGAGAAGAGAATCCTAAGCTGCTTGGAGGAAAGATAGAGGTAATAGGCTTATAATGTACAGTGTCATATTTACCTCCAAACAGCAGCTTTGTGATACCTTTAAAGATTATAACTTTTTTATGGAATAAGCTTTCGTGGGATAGAACCTGGAATGTTATCCTCAGTTAGTGCATACATGTGGGTTGGTTTTGCTGCAGCAGACTAACCTTACTGGCCTATTAGAACTTAATCAGCCTCTTTTTCCATGCACGTGCTGGAGAAGAGAGACATGATACAACTAGTGCTTTGGCTGCTGAGCGGTTAGAAATATGAACAATACTGAAGGTCCAGTTGGAAAAGAGCCTTCCCCATCTCCTGACTATATATCCCCATCTCCTGACCTTGAGGATCAACTGAGGTGGCTGCTTTGGCAGCTTGGAAGCAGGGGTATCTTGTTGGCCTGTTGCTTCTGCAGTTAGTCTTTTGTCTCTTTCTATGGTGAGGGCCAAGCACAGGAGCCATTTCTGCTGTTGCTCATTACTCCAACCTGCTTATATTTGGTTCTAGTGGGCAGGAAGGAGCAGGGAAATGTCTTAATACTGTTTCAGTGGACTTTCCAGACTGGAAGGGGATGCTCTGTGTTGATGAGTGGTGAGGTTTAGATGTCCACAGTCTCTAATAAAGCAAATGATCTATGCACATCTTCTCTGGATTAGAGTAACCATAATTACTGAGACACTGTAAAGGGCGGGATATATTTTTTTTAACTAAAATGAATAAATAATTCTCAACTATGTGATTTCATTAAACAGGTCTCTGCTTACCTAGTTAATAAATGGAAGCATTTTGGTTTTTTTCTTTACTTCTATGACTTTCTTAGGAAAGTATGTGTAACTTTTTGCTTAGGACTGAATTTGAAGGAGCTGGCAGGATGTGGTTAATGCTTTTTCCTACTGCTGGTTTGGTAGGGTTTAGGACATGATACAACAAATCATGATAACCCATGATTACTAGTCTGGTTAGTAACTGATGCAACACTTCCTTGCCTTACGCACCTTTTAATTACTTTTCCAGATAACATGAAAGTTATGTATTTTGTAGGTATACAACTTATCACAGAACATCCAAGAAGATGATCTTCAGCATTTGCAGGTAAATATATCCAGGCAGCATAATAGCTTGCCACTATTACTTAGTATTGCATTATCAACAAATAGGCCTTCCATACATGGAAGGTGGCAAATAGTTGCTGTCAAAGCCCCTCCTTCCCAAAGTGTTTCTGTTCCAGATGTTCTCTGACTGTGGAAATGTTCTTTGTGCAGTGGATGCTGGGCTCAAGCCCTGGTCTATGAGTAGAACTTGTTGCAGTTGGGGCTACTCTTGTTTTTTCCTTTCTTAATCTTAATTGGGATCCAGTTGATCTAAAATGCTCCCTTGGTGATACAATCCCACTAAAAAAGGAAAATAGTTTGAAGCACTATTGGACTATAACTGCTTTATTATGTAGAAAATGTATGAAATAGCACAGATAGTTCAATAATACACACACACACACACACACCTTTCAAAGATATTTAATCTAAGATAAATATTTAATATTCCATTATATGGACCTTGCCATGCTGTCTCTATGGTAACAGAATTTTATTTTGTCAAGTACCCTGCACACCATTAGTCTTCTATTAACGTTTTCTTCTTAATGAGTTAAAGGCTTGATGGTTGTGCCAGAGTGTAATGTAAGACAGGTTCTGCTTATTGCCCTTAGAATACAACCTTCTGTAGTTAGATACACCAGTTTCGCTCCCACTGGGCTTTTTTCTCTGTGGCTTCCAGCTCTTTTGTACATAACTTCTTGCCTACAAATATCTGCCTTTTCAATCCTAAGATTATGGAGTCTGCTCCACAAAAGGATTCTGTATCATGGATGGATGCTCTCACTAGACATCCAAATAAATTGTGCCCAAGTGACCTCTGTTAAATTTGGGATCTTATGGAAAAGGACTACGGTGACAAAGCACTGGATGCATGTTTGGTTCATAGGAATGCATTGTAAAAGAGCATGGAAATATTAGTATCTGTCTAGCTATTAGCATTCTAGTTCAGGTGCTCTCTCTGGTTTTGAGCTTACTATTTAGCTTAGAGTTAGCCAGCATGGTCAAAACTTTCCAACACCAGATGATGTGAGGAACTTGCCACTGCTCAAGTAATAATTTCATTCAAGCTTTTGGCAGTAACTAGCAACACTGTTCAGGTTAGAGCTTCTTACATTGTGAGCTAGCCCATTTAATTTTTCAGTTGCTGAAATTTAAAGGGGAAATAGTACTTCTCTATCATTATAGCCTGAAATGGCAAATGAAGCATTTTTCATTTTCTTCTTACAATGTAATAGTATTGAATGGGACTGTGAACCTCAAATAGCAGTCATTTTATTGACACAGTTAATTAAGTAAGTTTCTCATATATAGCACTATAGCATTGAGATGCTAGAAAAAAGTTGCACCACAGACCTTATTAATAGGTTAGAATATTAGGGTTTTTTTCTAAGTGTGGTCATTGCCGTTGCTTTGCTTGATATCACAGGGACTTGAAATTCAATGCTAAACTATTGTCTAAGCATGTTTTGCAATGCTGTTTGTTCTGTACTTTCTGTATGCATTCTTAATAGTTTCATTTATTAGCTGTTTACAGAGTATGGACGGTTAGCTATGGAAGAAATTTACCAAAAGCCATTTCAGGTAATCACATTACTCCTACAGTTGTTACTCTTTGCATGCATATTTCTCTTAAAGCAGTTCCACACATTAAATTAGAAGCTGGAAAAGATTAATTATAGCATGTGCATGTTCTGTCCAACGTGCAAGATAACTACAAAGCACTTAATCTTACATTTATGTAATGCATATGGAGTCATGGTTTTCCTTGGCTCCCCAATGCGCTCATCAAGTTCTTGCAATGTCAAAAGTTGACTCTCTTTAGCTGCAGTAGGTGTTATTTTAAAACAAACTACAGCATCCAAAATAACTCTAATGGAATGAGGAAAAAATGTTTCAGGATGTTAAAAATACAGCTTTAGATTGTTTAAATATATAAATGAAACACTTAAGGTGTCAGGATCTTGAAAAATAGTCTGATCAGTTGGGTTCTTTTAATACAGCCGTGCTTTTAACTATTTCCTAGCAACCGTTGACAACCACCAATTCCCTGTTAGCAGACCGAGGGGTGCAAGAGATAGCTCCATTCTGCCTCCACCAGCCTATATTTGATGTTCATGCTAGCTGTGGAGGAAGGAAAACTGCCTCTTCCATGACAGCACAGAAAGGTAGCAAGCTTGTGGACTAAGGAGATCTGTCCTTCATCTACCGGCTTACTTGGTGGAAGTGTTTTTTAACTGACTCAGAGGCCAATAGCCTGTGTTTCTATGTTGGTCATGGAGGTAGGGGCATTGCATGCTAGTACAGCTTTATACAGACTAGTAAATTGATTTATGAGGTGTTTAAAAAAATATACAGGATTGGATCAGTCTGCTACCAAGTTTAAAAGTAACAGTGGAGCCTTGGTATGCTTAGCTCGGTTGGTTACTGCTAAGTATGCTATTATAGAACCTTATTGGAAGTTTGAGGCAGAGCAAGCTAAGCTCAGTCATTCTGTTTTGAGGTTAGCTGTATTTTGGGATTAGTATCTGTTTAAACTACGTCTAGTAATTGCTACTTTGCCCTCAGTAGTTTCAGGAATAGGTTCTTCTGTTGCCAGAAGGATGGTTAATTGATATTTATGTTTTTCCTATGTAGACACTAATGTTCTTAATTAGAGACTGGAGCTATCCTTACGAACATCCATATGGCTTAACAGGAGGACAACAATTTCTAGAAAAACGGTTGCAGGTAAGCTACAATCTGTACTAAATATTTGCTTGCAGTTCTGTATAAGACCAAATAAAACCATGTTCCCAAACAATGAACACTTTGTTCCATGAGAACTATTAGCTGAGCTAAATAGAACCTACAAGTAATTACTTCTGGATTAGGCCAACTCTAATGTTCTGCATAATGAAACACTAATCTGTGCTTTCAGAATGATTGGTAGAGTCGCTGCTTTTACATTCTGAAAAATGTGCATTGCTCCTAGGTGAAGTTACACCAACATGAAGAACTCCAGAATGTAAGGAAGCATATTCATTCATGTTTCAGTAATCTTGGCTGTTTCCTCTTGCCGCACCCTGGTCTTAAAGTTGCAACTAACCCACACTTTGATGGGAGGCTAAATGGTAGGAGATTTTCTATTATATTACTGATGTTGTGAGTGCACTGCAGGCAGTGATTGCTAGTAATAGATTTAAGTGTGCATAATTTTAAATTTCGGTCCAGATGAACCTTGATAGAAATAAGATGTTTATTGAAAGAGAATTAGAGGATGATACACTTGTGCCTTCCAGAAAAATATACAATTGATATAAAAACATGGTGTAGTGTTCTTAATGTTTTACAGATTAAAATTGAACATGTACTTACTGATTTTTAGTGTAATCACCTTGTATGGCTTTTATCTTGAAAGCTACCTTGAGGGCTAATTGTTTAAATTTAAAAAATAGTTTAAAATAAAAAGGGGCTCTACTGTTTCTTGATACTGAAACATTAAGTTATAGTACACGTATCCTACTTTCTGCCTTCTGACAATTTTTAATGTGGGAGTAACAGCTATTTAGGCTGTCATAAGAGGAAAACTATGGCTCTCTGTGTAATGAGCCACAATGATCTTCAGGCTCTCATTCTCCTCTTTTTTTTGCAGCCATGAGGAGGGGATGAGATGCTTCTGTTTCTAACTCAGACCAGAGTTCACTGTTCACATTCAAAAGTGTTTTAAATAATGGCTGTAGAGCAAGGCCATGGCTTGAGCCTGGCAAGTTTACACTATAATTTAACCAAAACACACTTTCTACCTGGAATGCAGAGACATCCATCTTGGGTTATCTCCTCCTACTGCCCAAGACAGGTAAGGAACACATGACCAAGCTTCTGGCCTTGGGTCTGGCCTCTGTGGCTCCTGCCAGGCACAGCTCCTTCGGACAGAACTTGTTCTAGCTCTATGTTTAACAAACCCCTTCTACTCAGGCCTCTTGCTATCTTAATTTCTGCATCTGTTTATCTCTATAGACTTTGCAGTTTGGCTTACACTCTTTCCCAGCATCTTGCCTTTGTTTTTAAAAGCAATTGCTTTCTTTTTCCTGGCTCTTTATTCTGCTGCAAGATGGCTCCAACGACCAAGAAAAACTCTGAGTCTGGAAAGGAAAAGGAATAGTAACTCTCTCAGAGTTGTCAAGACTGAAGTTGCTGCTGGTAAAAGCAGCTCTCTCACTTGAATTGGAGGAACTACTGGTTGCCTGTTCTTGAGATTGCAGCAATTCTGTCAGGGATTTTGTTGTGTCAAGGCAAAAGCTAATGCCCATGCCTGATTGACACTGCCACTGTTATAGCAGCTGACCCTTATGTGAGACAGCAACAGAAAATTATTGTGATGAATTCTTTCTGAACTGGAGGACACGGGGTTACCTGTCTCCCCTTTGTTCCTACCTCAGTCGAGACTCTTCTGGACATAACTCCAAGGGACTTGGGAGTGTGTGTAAGCATTTCCAGGGATCCTTAGAGTGGGAAGAAGCTACCTGGGGGTGCTCTCCCCAAGATGAAGCCTTCTTTCAAACTAGCAGGTTGTTGGCAATAGCTAGCTGCTGAACATAGAAGGAGCATAACATTCATAAGAATGAATGCTCGCACTTCACTATTCCTCGCACCTTGCTCCCCAATATAAAGAAGCATGAGTGGTTACTGCCAACATTCTAAAACATCCAGGAATATTGGGTTGCCCAATAAAGGAAAGGGTTGTCATCGCCATTTTGGTTAATTATATTTCTATACCACCCACTACCTGAAGTTTTCAATTGTTCACAACAGCAGATAAAATAAGAATACAATAAAAATACAGCACAGTAAAACATAATATTATTTTTATTTATTTATTAAAACATTTTTATGCCACCCCATTCGCCGAAGCCTCGGGGCGGCTTACAACAATAAATTAAAAATAATTATAATATGAAATTAGAATAAATATAAACATAAATTAAAAAAACAAAAATACAATATAAAATAAGCTGCCCTGGCCAGATAAAATCTAGTAATACTAACAGTTAAAATGCCGCTTAAATAAAAAGGTCTTCGCCCGGCGCTGAAAAACAAATAAAAATGCAATATGAAATTTAAAAAGCAAATGTTTTAAAAGCTACAATAGTTTACCTATATTAGACAAAATCCTCATGAGAGCCCTGCAGAAACCATCTTCTGGACTGGGCCATCTTAATAGGTCCCCTACTCATGCAGAGGAGAAAACTTGTTACTAGTAGTCATAAGACTAATAGGATTACTTCAGTATCTTCCAAGGAAGAATCATAGTTCAGTAGCAAAGTATCTTCTGTGCATGCAGAATGTCCCATGTTCATTGTGGGCATCTTCATGTGGGGCTTGGAAAGAATCCTCCCTAAAATCTTGAAACTTCTTGTCAATCAGGGATCCTGATCAGCAATGGGTAATCTAGGGGCCTCCAAATGTTTACCAGGTCCAGTCAAAGAACCTTCAAACTTTAGGTTATTTCATGATAACTTAGTTCTACTTACTCTGTCTAATGCATTGATGTCTTTATGTAGTCATTCATCATGATTAGCTGTTTTCAGCTTCTGAAAGAGGGCATCACTTCTAGGAGGCAGCTTAGCGGGTTCTTAAGTGGAGGTATCATCTCTGTTCATTCAGCAAGGGCTTTGCTAATATTTGACTGGATCAAACTGAACAAAAATGTTTGGCTGAAGCAGCTTTTGGTTCTAAAATATTGCAACAGGTTGTCCTTCAAAGTTAAGATCGGCCTGCTTTGGGACCCACTGTGTGGGATTCGTAACTTTCGCATATCTGATAGTGGACGTCTCCTCGCACCAAATGGAAATTGAAAGTTGAGTACCATAAAGTTGCATTCTTCTTTGATGCAGAGGAGACATTCCTAATTCATGGAAGTGCTTGGCCTCTTTCAAGATGAGCACTTCCTTGAATTATGTTTTTCTGAAGGGAGTGGGCAGATCCCTAAGGCAGGTGTTCTGCTGAGTCTCGTTTGAGTTGTCTCTACATTTTCTTCCTCTGTTTCTGGCTGCTCAATTACTACTCTGTCTAAAGCTTAGTTAGGAAAGAGCTTGGGAAGAGCTGAAGGGCTCAGGCCCAAGGCAAACCTGTCAGCTTTTTGTGCCCTGGACAGTAGGAGGAATTAACTCACAATGGAAGTCTCCTGTGCCCTGACTTCATGGAAAGTGATGGAAATTCACAGTAAGTAACTCACTTTCAGTTCCTGGCTAAGTCAGAAACAAAAGCTTCCAGATCTCACCTGCACAACAGCCCCCCCCCCTCAAAAAAAGCCATGACTTGTTTGTGTACTGAGGAAATGCTGGTTTCCTGTTATATCAGAACTGGGCTTTTGTTTTGAAAAGTTGGCTGTATTAAAACTGTGTGAACAGTTCAAGTACATAATGCTTTTGTATAGAAAGTTTAGCAGAATCTTTTACATAGAAAAGATGGCTGCCTTCTTTGGTGGCAGTTATTATTATTGGTGACTGTTCTTCCTATGGTTGAATATCAACCTTATGCACTTTAAGCAAGATTTATTTTTCAGTGAGAAGTTTTTGCTGATATCACATCTGTTCACTGAACAGTTAAGTAGGGCATAATAGTACCTGACAATATGAGATCTGAATACCTGTGACAACTGAAATTTAACAGCTGGCAGTGTTTTTAATACTAATTGTTACAATAAAAGATTGTTGCAATGAAATTGTTACAATAAAACAATGCTGTGTTAATTGATTCAGGAGTACCACTTAAACTAAAAACAATTCTCTGATTGTCGGTTAGTCTTTTCAAAGGATTTGGCAATATTTTTAATGCAACATTGGCTAATGTATTGAGCTTTTTATTTTTGAATGTTGAATCTGTTGAGTTGGGATGTTTGAATAAGCTGCTATTGACCCTGAAGAGAAGGAGCTTTGTGTTAATTACAGCAAACATGCAACATCTTTCTGTGACTAATTCCACTAGACATTGATGACGACTTTAAAAGAGAGTTACGGAATCTGGTTCCATTGCTACTTGCCCCTGAAAATCTGGTAGAAAAAGAAATCAATGGTGCAAAAGTGACTTGTAGAGACCTTGTGCAATATTTTAAGGTAGGCAAATAATTCTGCTCATTAATCAGTTCCTAAAAATACTGACCCTGTTGTAAGACCCTTTTGCTTGTAGCCCTTTATGTGAGTGAGACCCATAAATTTGTCAGGATGGAATATGCAGTTTTGTACCTTATGGCCAGCAAATTTAAAAGCAAGATAACGAGTTGCTGATTCTTTAGCCTTGTCCTCCTTACATTTTGTAACTCTACTCTTGGTGTAGAGAAGGAGCTACCAGCCATTTGACAGTCCTATGGGATCTTGTAACTGATGTCCGCCGTTGCTGCTTCTCATGGCTCTTTTATAGCATAGTATATAAACTATGTTTTTTTGATATGTGCGTAAGCTTATCTCATCCTGTCTTGTCCACATCTCTAGTTTCTGTTGCACTATTATATGAAGCTGTCACTAGAATGTTGTATGAATAAGTATTCCTAGATCATTTGTAAACTGTTGCTCAAAAAAGAAATAATATTAGTTTGCTCCGGTGGTGGCGGTTGCATTGTTTGTTCCAAAACACAGGAGAACATATTAGATGCGGTCATCCAGAACAAGCAGGTGCTTGGTGTACAGTTTACTTACCCTTGAATTTTTCTGTAAGAAATACAACTATTGGTGAATAGAAGCTCAGTCAAGAAGCATGTCAGGCATCATTAATATTGTGTGTATGAGAAGCAAAGCTTTAATCCTAGGAAATCGGCTATTGCCTGTCTTCCCTATACAATATTACAGTTGTTGAATGTATAGATTGTAGAATATAATCTTGTGAAAGTGAATAGACATGATTGGAGGACAAATTCTGCAGTTGTCATTGTTGTCATTTAATAAGAAAAGACTTAGATTTTTGTGTTGTAAACCTATTGCTTTTAAGTCAAATTAAACAAGACAATAAACTTTTTTGTTTCACTTTCAGGCTTATATTAAAATCTATCAAGGAGAGGAACTACCTCATCCTAAGTCAATGCTTCAGGTAAAGTTTCACACGTGTCTATGCCAAAAGTTAATGTTTATGTGAAATGAACCGCTCAGAGAGCCCTTGGGCAATGGGGCAGCATACAAATCCAAGCAGTAACTAAAAGGTTTTGGTGTATGTTAACACGAATTAACAGAAATGCTTGAAATCTGTATAAAGATTTGGGAATTGAGGGCCTCCTTTCAAATCAGTAGGCTTAATCTGATGCTTCAGGCTTCCTTGTAAAATCTATATTGCCAATTCTATGTTGCCAATGCCAGTTGTATAGGGCATTGAATTGGGGCCCCCACCCCACAATTTGTATAGCATGTTCAAATATCCATCAACAGTAACTGCTGCAGAACAGCAGTTGGAAAGGGCTGTTGCATTCTGTTCATGGACTTCCTGAGAACATCAGGTTAGCCATCACTGGTCTAATCCAGTGCAGCTGCCTTATGCTCTTACAAGTTTTATGTGGCACAGCCTGCTCTGCCCCCCCCCCCCCCCCGCAGTGTGTGTGCACATATATTTCCTTTCTGCCAAAGCTCCCAGGTTCTCCTGAGCCAGCTGAAATTGTCCCCCAGAGCTGATACACAGGCTCTGTTGCCAGGGCTTCCCTTCTGTCTTCATTCAGGGTGCACTGGTCTTGAGCAGGCCTTGGTGGAAAAGAGGCTGTCCCAACAATCTTGCTTCTAATATGACAAACTTGTGTTAGGTTCCTTCCCGAGTAGAGACTTCTGTCACCTAGAGGCTGTTCCTTGTATTTGTGACATGCAGATTGATAGTCTAGCAATTCTTACTCAGTTTATACTCTTCCTTTTACCCAAAAGTGGTATTCAAGGCTAGCCGCAACTTATCTACTATAGGGTCTTGGGAAGTCACCTCCCAGCCTTTATCCCTTCCATTTGTAACTGGGGGTGAAACTGAGGCTGGACGCATGCACATTTTGAGCTCTGACAACCATCTTCATGTTAAATGCCAGTGTGACAGATCTGCATGGTGCGGGTTGCAAATAGCCATTTTGTAAGATCCCATCAAATACACAGGGCTTAAGTAGGCTCCCTTTCCCTTAAAGAAAGGTGGACAGAAGATAAATTGGGATCTACTACTGGATCACTGGGTAACTTGCAGTACAGCAGCAGAGATTTCTGATTCCCATTTGTTTAACAGTAGTATTTTTAGGTCCAAGTTAGAATGTCAGACTCTCTGATCTGTAGTAACTCAGATGTAGATTTGTGTATGGCAGCTCATCTCAGTATATGGTTCTCAGGAAGGAAATGGTGTAGTAAGTAATTTGCTCTGCCTCCAAATGACAGTTTTTAGTTGGTACACCTCCTATAAAACAGCCTACATTCCACAAGCTAGTATTTTATCCCCTCTTCCTATTTTTCAGATGTATTAGATTGCATTAGGTTGGGGCAAACTGTCTTAAAGTGTTGGGTGGGTGCTTTTCTGCAGTTCAGTTGCATAATAACCCAGAAAACTATTTTTAAGCTTGCCAAAGGGTTCTCTGTGAAAACTGACATTTCATAGTCAGTAGGGCAGTTAATGATACAAGATCTTAGGTGGACAAAAACATGACAAGACACTTATTAAGTATCCATTTGGGATACGTGGAAAACTTTTGTGAAGTTTCGCAAAACTTATCCATGATGTAATTACATGTTGTGCTCTTTTTATTTAAGGCAACAGCAGAAGCGAACAACCTGGCTGCAGTTGCTGGAGCAAAAGATACTTATAACAAAGGAATGGAGCAGGTATTTCACTGATGTGAATTGACTAATGTATGCTGTTAGACTAATGAAGAAATATGTATAGAACTTTGTATTAAATCCAATTAAACCAGTATTATTTGAGTAAAGTACATTATACAAGATGCAGGAGAAAACTGCATTAGTACTGCCCTTAGGATACATTTTGAATCTGAATTATCCCTTTAGTTGAATTCCACAAATACCTCTTTAGCAGTTTAAGTGAAGTTCAGCTGTTGTATTGTGAAATGGTGAATTGTGGTTTAAAGGTGGCTGGAGCTAAAAATACACCTCCAGAGGAGGGCTGGTAAGGAAAAGTGTGATTCTCTTAACCACAATTAATAAGCCTACAAGCCCTCCAATGAGCTGCTCAGCTAGCACATTAGAAGGATTTTGGATAGCACTAGTTCTGTTATCTAGTGCTAAATATAAAGGTGAAGTGAAATGAACTCATGTCCTTTGATTGCCCTTGTGGACAAATACCAGCCTGATTTAGCCACAAGCAACCATCTTTCTGAAGATACTGCCTGACTAGTCTGGCAGCTACTATGTTCCAAGGAACAGTAAAAAGGAAACTTCATCAACTTATTTTGAATATTCTGTTTATTATACTTGTATGCTGTCTTTCTGCCTAAGGTTGCAGAACTGCTTCCCTCCCATTTTATCCCTGCTGCAACCCTGGGTGGTAAGCAAGCCTGAGAATTAGTGACTGACCCAAGGAAATCATGTGAGATTTCTGTTTGAGTGTGGGTTGCAACTGGGGTCTCCTTGGTCCCAGTCTAACTCCTCTACTGCATCTTTCTTTTTAGTGGTAGCTACCATGGGCAGCAGGTCCCGTCTTGTAATTGTAGGACAGCTCTAACTCATGTAAGCTAATTGATCGATGTGCTTGTTTTAACAGGTTTGTGGTGGAGATAAACCTTACATTGCTCCTGCAGACTTAGAGCAAAAGCACCAGGATTTAAAAGAGCTCGCTATAAAGCAGTTCCGTTGTGTGAAAAAGATGGGAGGTGAAGAGTTCTGTCGCCACTACCAAGAACAGCTTGAAGAAGAGCTTGACGCAATCTATGCAAACTTTGTGAAGCACAATGATGGCAAAAACATCTTCTATGCTGCCCGTACTCCTGCCACTCTCTTTGCTGTCATGTTTGCCATGTACATAATCTCAGGACTAACTGGCTTCCTTGGCATGAACTCCATAGTGACTCTGTGCAACCTTGTGATGGGGTTAGCGCTTCTCTCCCTTTGTACTTGGGCATATGTTAAATACTCTGGGGAATTCAGAGAAGTTGGAACACTCATTGATCAGCTGGCTGAAGTACTATGGGAACAGGTTGGTATCTTATTAAGAGAGTTTACTTTCTTGAAGCAACTTGCCAGTTTTTCTGTGGTTGGGCAAAAATTGGTCTCGATATCCATTCTGCATGAACACTGATTATACCAGAAGAAAGAGACCTGGTGTAAATGTCTTAGAAGTCTGTCTAGGACATTGCCAAGTATCTCAGTGGTCAGTCATTCCAAGATTTTGAAAACCTCTAGGAAGCAGAAGTATTCGCATAAGTCAGTCTTCTCAAGAGAGCAGCAGAAGGTAGCTGTTCATTCTTAAAAGGTAAGTACAAATGGTGTTTCTGAGCTGGGTCTTTGAAGGCCCCACAGTTCTGAATTTGTTGTACGTCACAATTTCAGTGATGACACTGAATGTAAAATTCATTAAGCTGAGTACTTAGAGAAACAACTTGATCAAAGCCTAGCTTATGCTTTGTACTGTGCTAATTAAGTACTTCATTAAGGATCTTTGTATGAGAGAAAAAAGTTTATTATTTTTTAAAACATTTATATCCCATCCTTTGCAACAAGGATGGCTTACAAAAGGTTAAAATAGAATATGAAATACAATTAAAACATTCAGTAATATTGCAATATAAACATTTCAAACTAAAGAAAAGGAGGAAAGAAAGGAAAAAATGTGACACTGTAAAATTATTAAAATTTTAATTATTAAAATGATGGCTAAATAAAAAGGTCTTTACCTGGCACTGGAAGGAGAGTCAGCGCCAGGTGGACCTCTCTGGGGAGCATATTCTATAGTCTAGTTCCATGTCAAATACTGGTGTAGTGATTAGATTTGAGCTATAGTGTCTCTTCCGTAAACATAAGTTTCTTCAATTCATTCCTCAGCTGCAACCAGAGGAAAGCAGTTTTTACTGATTTTTTTCCTCTTTTACCTGCAGCTCTGTTTTTAGAAGGTCTTACTAACCTGCTGGAGCACAAGGGCTCCAGCAAGGAAGAGGAAAAGGAAAAAATCCACCTCTTTCTTCCACTAAGACTGTCCCAGAGTGGACTTCAACAGAGTCCTTTGTGATTCTTCGATTTAAAAATTATCTCATAGATTCTAGTTAATTTATACTTTAGTGACTAAATTGGGAACCATAAGCTCTGCTGCATCACCTTCTAAGATACTGAGGTGTAGTTTTATCAGAAAACCAAATCAGCGCAAAGTCTTATAACACAATCCTGTCCTAACTCAGAGGTTAAGTCACACTGTTTTCAGTGATGCTTACTCCATAGTATGTTAATAACTGCAGCTATAATATGAAACTAAAGAGTTGAAAATAAAGCTGCCTATGCCATAGTGCCATTATACAATCTGCAGTGTGACTACACTTTGAATACTGTGCTCAGTTCTGGTTACTTAATACTGTTACGGTGCTAGAAAAATTGTAGAAAGAAGGAACATAAGTGAAGTAACTCCCCTTTGAGGAATTTGTTTATTTTATTTTATGTTGGAAATTTATAGGCTGTCCATCACTGTTGTCTCTGGACAGCTTTACAGAATACTCTAAATCCTAAACAAAATAAATTAGAATAGGGCTTTTTAGTTTAGAAAACAGTAAGGAGACATGATGGAAGTGTCTAAAATTATGTATGGTCTGGGGGAGGAGAACACAATAGTCAGTAAAGGTGGAAAGTAGGAGATTCAAGACAGAGAAAAGGAAATTCTTCATATAGCACCTAGCTAAAATGGAAAACGTAATTGTCCATGTGATGGCTGCCAATTGAGATACCTTTAAAGGAGGTTTAGACAAATTTATTGAGGATAAAGTGATCAGTGGCCACTAATCCTAATGGCTATTTATTTCCTCCAGTAGTAGAGTTGTTGAGGAACATGGGCAGGAGAATACTGTGTTCTACTGTGCAGCTAAAAAATGGTCTTAATTTTCCACTTGATGTGTCTGAAATTTTGCTGTCAAGAACAGCCAAATTAATCTCCCATACTGTAGAAGGAAAATAAAAAATCTTAGAAGTAACAGCTGAGTTTAGAATTGTAGAGTCCTTTGCCCATTCCAACAATACATCCTTGTATCCATGAGAATCCCTTTGGTTATTTTAAAAGTCTCTCATTTGCAGGGCTGGACCAACAGTGTCTGATTAGAAGTTGAATGACTATTTTCCCATGAACTCATCTTCTTATCTGTTAAATCTTTGTGTAAGATCTTGCTTCCCATCAAGAAAGTCAATTAAAAAGATGTGTATACTGAATACCACCCTGAAGATTTTTTCAAAGATAGCATGTTCTCTGCATAGTAAACTAGTGAATTGATACACGGGATAGTTGATCTCACCCTCCCTCCCTCTTTTTAGCAATTTTTAAAGGAAGTAGGCTTTCTTAGAATCTCAGACCTCACTATATTCCAGTGTTACAAATTGACTAGATAATGTAAGCAGACTGCCCCATGCAGAACTCACTAAAGCTTGTTCTTCTTGTTGATCTATCTCAGCCTACTGCTTCAAGGCTGGTTTGCTAACACAGGCGGCTTTTTTCAGTGCTAAATTGGATGCTAGTCCACCTGGTTGTGTCCTTTGTTACTTTCTGCTGTGTAGTCTGTAGTGCTGTTTGCAAACTGCATTGTTATCATTGTACTATTTTAAGTGGCTGAGAATCAAGGGAGAGCACAGTATGCTAAACTGCACAAAGGATTGCTTGCACAATTGCCCTCTAAACTTTGAAAGCAAATGCTTTTCCCCAGTGTCTAACCACATTATGTCTTGGCTACTGATCTCTTCTAAATTTTCCCATCTTTTGTCTTTCTTTTCTGCTTCAGAGGAGTCCCAAGAAGGTGAGAATATTGGTGGGGACTATCTTTAACATCCAGAGTATTTTTTCTGCTTCTTGCCAGCTGCTTTTTTAACAACTCGCTTCGTGTTTTAGGTGTGTTCCAAATTCTTTGAAGTTGTTAGACGTCGAATGATTCGCCGTGCTCTTACCTCAGCACAACGGCAGCGACTCTCATCCAACAATAACAAGAAGAAAAATTAGCCAGTATTTTTACCTTTCTCTTTATCTGAAGTGTTCACATTTAACTAGTTTAGACAGTAAGCAGGACCATCTGGGCCACTCTGCATAAATGCTATTAATATACCAGGTTGATGCTGCATTATAGGGTATAAAAGTGCACCCTGTGTTCTAGGAGCTCTAAAGTGGCTTGGGTTCAATCAAATATTAAATTGGAGACCACTTAACCTGTAAATTATTAATTATAAGCTGGTAGCCAAACTCATCTCATTTTTGTTACTAGTTTTGTTACATTTAAGGTACATTTCATGCTTATTTTAGTTTGTTTTTACTTTAAGTTTCAAAAGGTTTGGAGTTTTGAGTTACTTTTATTTCTTTTTTGTACATTTCTCATACTGCAGGTGCTAAAACCTCTTGGGGATAATCTGATTGAAGATACCATGAGACAATCGGTTACAAACTCTATCAAAGCAGGCCTGACTGAACAGATGTCTCAGCATGCCAGATTAAAGACAGACTGATGGTTCATCTCATCTCATTCACCTGCCCAGCCTAGACTTGCTTGCTATACAATGAGAACTCAATAAACCAAAGTTTACATTTGACTGTAGAGATGTAGTTTAGTCTGACTGGCTTCCCAGTTTGCTGCCATTCTGTTGTGCGAGGGCGGACTTGCAGGAAAAGAAGCTGTTTAAGACTTCCTCAGTTGTTTGCTTCTAAAATGTAGCGAGGTGCCAATAGAGGAGAGTGTGGGGAGGTCTAAACTATGATACTAGTGTTCTAGGTACCCAGGGAGAGGTGGCGTGGCCTCTATCTTATGTAAACATATCCACTGTAAAGGGTTTTTCAGGGAAGTAATTATCAAACCTATACAAGGAATTCTTTTAACGGAATGTATGTAGCCACACAATGTCCCACAGAACGTTTTAACTTTGAACACTTGTAAACCATTAACATGAATCCAGTTGACACATCAGCAGAGTGGTCAACAGTGAAGTCATGTTTGAGCCACTACATTTAGCTGTTTCTTGCTTTACTGCCTTTTCTACCAGTATTACCCAAATGCATGTGTATTGTTCTCCACGGAAATTACATTTAGAGGTAACAGTTGTAACCAAGGAATCTATCTTCAAGTGTACATTGTCTTGCCTTTTAAAATTTGGAGACCTTGTCCTAAAGGATATGCATATTGAGAAAAGAGCTTTTTCTCTGCAGATTTAGCCTTCATGTATATATAATATGCCATTAATATTACTCGGGGGAGAAAATCCATCCAAAAACGAAGACCGTTGCCTACAGCTAAAAAGCAATGAGTTAGGATTGTCTGTACAGTGTGTCTAGTTATTTTTTAAGAAACCACAGGGCATGTATAAAATATAAATATATAAATACAATTTTGTATCAAAGTTTTGTAGTTTATGGCAAAACCTGGTTCCGTGATAGGCTAAGTACAGTCCCTGTAAAGGAATGTTTGTGGCTCATGTAAATGTGTGAATGCATCAAAACAATTTGGAGTTTTTTGATATATTTGTGATATTTACCTGCCTTGAGCACTGCAATCTCACCCCATGGGAAATCAGTGGGAATGTTTGTTGTGAAACTTTGTCTTCAGTTGCATTTTAAAGTTATTTCCTGTAATTTATTTTCCAGTACATTATTAAAATCAATTGTGTATATATGAAATTAAAGTCAGAATTTTTATTTAGAAATGTTTGTAATTCACTGTACTAACTATATATGTTGTTCATGAATAACAAATGATTTATCCTTCATATCGAACAATTTTAGCTTACTCTTTATAGGGTGCTTATATGCTGCATGATTATTTAATGCACTAGGAAGTTGAGACTAAAGACACAGTCAAGTACATGCCCAGAATGGAAAGTGTTGGTTTAGAAGGAACTTGAGTGTCTTAACAGACACCCTCATGTTACCCTTGTTTGGAAACTTGAAAGGCTTAGGGTAATTACTGAAGTCAAATGCTTCTGCTTCCCTTAACAGCACTTGGAAGCAGCTAATACAGATCAGATTTCAGCTTAATTCCAAAATATGGCTCTTGGAGATAAAGCAAGCAACTCATCACCCTGCTAGAATTCATTTAAATGTCTAGAGTTCTTTGGATTGCTGCAGGACAACAGCAATCTCTTGCAGCAACAAGAGAATCTAGACTTGATGAGGTAGGGAAGTCCTCAGAAACCACTGGTGGATTTTTCAAGGAAGTACCTAAATAGGCTTTCAAGCACAGCATTATTTGTGGGAAAACTGTTTCTAGGATCAAATGTCACTATGTGAGTGAATTAAGTTCTGTATGACTCTCCAGTCTGGTAAGTTATAGAACATGTGGTGATAGCATTCCTCAAGTTAAAAAACAAAGTTGTAGCTGTTAGGTTCAGGCTTTGTGGGGTGACCTCTGGAACATGTGAGCAGCTGCCTAGTGGATTCCACATTACCTTAGTGAAAACTTTTGCTGCAGAGTAGCAGGCTGCCCTTCTTCACAACATCTTCTAAAGAGCAGTCAGGGTTGATCTTGTGGTCCAAGGGACTCACAGGAGTCTTCTCCAGCACCACCATTCAAAGGTCACAATTCTTCGGCGCTCAGCCTTCCTTATGGTCCTACTTTCACAGCCATACATTGCACTATTTACATCCCCCCCCCCCCGAAAACAACCTGTAGTACAGATTTTTCTACAGGAGGAACGAAGTGCAAGGAATCACACTGCTGATGAATGCCTACATGTGTCCAGAGGGCATCCCACAATCTTCTAGCTTTCTGCAAATACCCATGACTGAAAAGTTCTTTAAAAAAACCTTTATAAAGTAGTATCTCGCAAGTAAATGCTTAAAAATAGCCTTTACACCTCATATGGTTTCTTTACAGTGAAACTATCTAAAACTTACCCTTATTTGGAGCTTGATGGGAGAATTAAGAGCATCAGGTTGAATCCAGGCTTAGAACAGATCCACTGGAAACAGTTATGTCAAGCCTGATTATGGCTGGATCTAACCCTTCATTTCTATTCTCAAAGATAGTGTTGCTTGCATAGCACTCTAGAAGCATAACCAAAAAGTCCTTTTTTCAATACAATTCTTGAGCTGCTCAAGTTGACAAAAACAGGTGCATAGTGTTAACTACAAATTTTTGAAAAGCAAAGATTCAAGTATAGAGACAAAGCGAGTCAGAAGAGGCTTCGTGGACCATCTTGTCTGACCAGTCTCCAGCCAGCTCTGCTCATGTAATCTCCAATATGTAGTTGTCCAATCGTTCCTTGAACACCCTCCCTGATGGGGCCTCAACCACCTCCCTTAGAAGCTCATTCCATATCCCAGGGGTCTTAACCATCAGGAAAAACTTTCTGACATCCAATCTGAAGCCTGGTTCCTTGAGCTTTCCTGCATTGGAACATGTCCTGCCCTCCACTGCAGGGAAGAACAGGTCATGGCCCTCCATATGATAGCCCCTCACAAACTCAAGTCGCTAAAAAATTCCTCTTGGAGTCTCCTCCAGGCTGAGAAAACCCAGTTCCCTCAATCTGTCCTTATATGCCAGCCCTCCCAACATGGCTACCATTTTTGTGACCCTGCACCAAACTGATTCTAACCTAGCTATGTCTGTCCTATAATCTGGAGCCTGAGTGCACCAGAGTCATGTAGAACAGTATCAACACCTCCCTATACCTGGAAGCCATGCTTCTGGCTATGCATCCAAGGGTGCTGTTTGCCTTAACTGCCATGTTGTACTGCTGGCTCATGTTCAGCCTGCTGTTGACAAGTACCCTGAGATACCTTTCACATGTTCTGCTCTCCAGCCACTTGTCCCCCATCCTGTACCTGTAACACCTATTTCCTGTGTCCCAAGTGCAAGGTCTTGCACTTGTCCACAGTGAATGCCATGCTGTTGTTTCCCACCCACTTCCATAGCCTGTCCAGACCCTCCTGGATCTGGATCAGCTGCTCCTCAGCTATGGCCACCGCACCACTATGGTATCATCCACAAATTTAGTCGTCAGACTGGCTATCCTCTCCTCCAGGTCATTGATAAAAAGGTTGAACAGATTTGGTCCCAGAACTAAGCCCTGGAGGATTCCACTTGTCACCAGCTGCCATCCTGATGATTCCCCACTGATTGATAAGTCACCCTCTGCTTGCAGTTCATCAACCACACTCATGCATTGGACAGTGCATGAAGCTATCTCAGAGCTCAACAGTACCTTTGGGTAAATCTAGCACAAAAGTTTAGATACTAGATTTTTAAAAACAGACAACTAGCTATTCAGTACATTAAAGGAGATGGGAAAACCTTAGTTATAGTTATTCCCTTGTTAATTTGCACTGTGAAATGCTATGAAAATCCCTATTAACTAGAATGTGCTTTTGAATAAATGATCAGGCACAGCCAGCTCATAAACATCAGAAGTTACAAACAACAGCTGAAAATCAAAGCATCAGATTATGAAGGCAGTGTATTGAAGTGCATAAAAATATTGTCTTCCCAGGCTGTTTAGAGTGATGGCAGATAACCATTTACTACAATGGAGGCTATGCTCCCTGCTTTCCTTAATATTAAATGAAGAAAAATAGGACAAATTTTCAGCATGATTTTAGAGCATACTGATCCAAATTTATTTTCAATCAATCTTTTTGAACCAGTAAGCTGGTTTTCTTAAGGTTCCACTTTAATTCCACATATTTTAATGAAACAGTAGAAGGGTTCACTCTACTGGTTCAAATTAGGCATGGCTCTGATTTTTAAGGACTTGAATGTAATAATAGAAATACATGTCTTAAAAATACCAATTATATACAAGTTGTCAAAATAAAAGGAAAAAAATAATTATGCATCTATGTGCCAAGCATTATTTATGACAGGTGATGTATCACAAAATTTATAAAACAAAGTGTCCTCAAAGAATTAGTGAACAGATGTGGAATTTATATGAAAACTCCATTGTTTAATCAAGATAGTTAGGATAACAATGAACACCTTATTTACAGAGATGCTACTTTACAGCTTACATTAAAAAATTAAAACAATTTCTATTTTTAGAAGATTCCATAATGACTTAAAAAAAAAAAACACTACCAAGGACTTGTAGCTGCTTCCAATGTTATTTTTCACTGCCATGTTCAGCAGAAGGTGTCTAGACTGAAGCAGATGTACATTTAACCATTTTGGAGTTCCACTGACAGGTTTTTTTAAAAACGAGTATCAATAAGAAAGAGTACTGAACGCATCCCATGGCTACTGTTGGGTAAGAAAGAGCTAACAGGAGACTTTCTTCAGCCCATCTTGTTTCTTCAGATAAGGTCAGCAACTAGATTTAAGAGAGCACAGATCATATGCATATATTAATGAAGAGCTGAGTCTGTACATGTACAACATCATTATGTAATCAGTTCTGTGGGGTCAAGTCAAACATTCCATAACTGCAGCACTTATTACTTGATGCAGGGCCTGCACCAGGGACACGGAACTGTTTGTCAGAGTGAACAGACTGCCCCCATGGGCTGCATGGTGTCAAGCAGTCTGGCCCTGACATCACCCCTTATTTCTCACTTTCCTTCTGGATCTGGAACTCTGCCTCCTGCTAGCAGAGGATGCCCAGGGTGCATGGGCAAGTCCCAACCCTGACCGCCCATACTCACACTGCTACGGGCAACCCCAGATCTGAAATAGCAAAGGGGGCAGGGGGATACAGTGAACTGACCAGCATCAGGCAGAATTGCTGCTCTTCCCCATGTGGACAAGTCCCAATATCCAGGCTGGCCCACATCCCTGATCACAGTAAGGAGCGGGGGGGGGGGGGGGCTTGAGTCCCACCAATGAGATCAAAGATGAGGGATGATGGGCTGAGGGGCGCTGGGCCTGGTCTGCAAAAGCAGCCACTGCTCCCACCATGAGCTCCCCAGGCCCAGCCTTGTCACTGCTGACTCACTTATGGGACAAGGTTAGGCAAAGAGTCCATTCTCACCATTCATGGGCATTTCATCAATCTGGGTGGAATAATACTGTTCAATATCTCGCAGAATACGAATGTCATCATTCTTCACAAAGTTGATAGCCACACCTTTCCGCCCATAGCGACCTGATCTACCAATCCTGGTGGGACAGGAGTGAGATTCCTAATCAGTTGACAGAACAACACGCAGAGAAACAACCTACTATACAAAGAAAAATTTCTTTACATTTTTAAATAAAGGTGGCAAACTGATAGATACATGTACCATATGCTCTGGACAACTGCCTAAACAAATAGGAAAACAAAACAAAGCATCCAAAAAGTGTTTTAAAAATCTCCCATTGCAAAATAAGACTAGAATTTAACATACATCCACACTTACCTATGTATATACAATTCTCTGTTGTTAGGCAAGTCATAATTAATGATCAAGGACACCTGAGGTACATCCAAGCCTCTGGCCCAAACATCTGTAGAAATAAGAACTCGGCTGAAGAAAGAAAAGGAAACAAGTTACTGAATTGCAGAATCCCTGGAAATAACTTCTTTTTGAAAAGAGAGGTGGTAAGTGGCTGTAATAGTCTCTGCCTAGTACGACTGCTTGGTAAAAAGTAACAGCCCCTTTTATTTTCATGTATAGGTACATCTGTTTTAGGTCAGTCAGGAGTTTGAAGAAGGAAAATGAGCTCTGTTATATTGTTATTAATGTGATAGAATATTCCTCATAATTTGGGTTAAGAATAGAGAGGGTGGCACTGTTAAATGAATCATAAAGGACTTAAAAATTGGGAGGAAAGGCACAGTCACAATTCTGAAGAAAAAGCAGATAATTGACTGTCCTCAGTTGTTCTCATGCATCATTCACACAGTAGAAGCAGGTATGCTAAGTAAACATTTCCACGACTGTAGCAGTGCACAGTTCATCCCCACAACAGGTTCAGAATTCAGTGCAGGTATCATCAAAATATGGGCTTTCTGGAGAAGGACCTCAATGGAGGTCAGCTAGGAAGACTCAACTTCCTAGAGAGCATGTTGCTAATGGGCAGCTGTACACAAATTTAATAAATGAGTAATAATTAAATAAATTCTAGACTTGACTAGGCTTTCCAAGATAAAATGAAGAGGAGGATTTTGGAACTGCCAGGTTTCTTGCAAAAGGAAAAAAACAAAACGTCTGGGGGGGGGGGGGGGAATAAAATTAAAAAATAACCCTTACCTTGCCCCAGATCTGAACTCTTTCATGATAGATTCCCTCTCTTTCTGGGGCATGTCACCATGCATTGATGAAACAGTGAAGTTAGCTTCCCTCATTTTCTCAGTCAGCCAGTCAACCTGAACCAGAAAGTCATTTTTAGGCTGTTACCCTGTTTGCACACAACTGTGGTACATTGTGGGAGAATTAATATAATTTGCTGGCTGCTTCTACCTGGTACAGTCAATCTTCATGAAGTATGAACCCAAACATTATGGCTTATTCATGGGCTAAACAATCTAAGGCATGTCTAAGAACTGTAAGTTAATTTTGGATTGGTTTACTCAAACAGTAAGAAGTGTCTGAGTTCACATGACACAGGCCACCCTATGACTGGGCCAAATGCAGGATGATTATGCAAGAAGAGATGATACACCAACCAACAAATTGGGGGTTAAATATGCACTATTATGCATAAACTAGGCCCGTGACAGAGCAACACAGGAAAACATTAACTTCCTCTGGATTGAGCTAGTCCTGCCAATTTGTTAGTCCCCATAGGAATTATTCATAGCCTGACCCATCACATCTTGTTGCTTGCTTACATACCTTTCTCTTAGTATTACAGAAGATGACTGCTTGTGTGATGGTAAGTGTGTCGTAAAGGTCACACAAAGTATCAAATTTCCATTCTTCTCTCTCCACTGCGACAAAGAACTGTTTGATCCCTTCTAGTGTCAATTCATCACTGGTCAGAGAAGGGGAAAACATACTTCTTGTTCATGTAAAGCATTTTACCACATGCTTCAACCAAAATGCTCAGAAAAAAGCTTACTAGGAATATGACAGTTCCTGTCCCCAGATTTATCATCTAAAGGACATTTCACAAAAAGACTGAGAGGAAGAGAGGAAAAAGCAAAGGCACTAGCACTTAGTTACAGTATTTTAACAATGTCCAGCTAGAATGGAAGCAATTCAAGGAAAGGAGGAACCAGAAGCTGCTCATCTCTTGGCTCAACTGATTGTGGTCCTTTCTTCTTTTCTTCCCTGTTACTTAATTTAAAAAACACAATGTTCTAAAATGTGGAGTTATTCTCTAGTTTATTCAGATATGTAAGAAATGCCTATTACATCATAGAGCTATTCTGAAGATAAAATGGGCAGGTGGAGGATTATGGGTACTGTTTGGATTCTTTGCAGGAAAAAGGTGGAATAAAAGTAAAACAAACACAAAATAAATAACTATTAAATTGCCAGCACAACTGAAAACTCAGAGCACATTTTGTTCAGTTTTAACACTGGCTGGTTTTGGTTTAACAGGATAAGGAGAACGGGAAATATGAAGAACACGAGCTAGGAAGTTCCCACATAAAGCTAAACCATATTCTAGTGTTACTAGACACCTTCCTTGGGGTTCACCAAGACACAGCCCATTCTATTTTTATTTTAATGTGTTTTACCAGCTTCAGGGATCATTTCTAAGTGAGGTGAGAGCTTTCAACTGCTGCCATCTTCATTTCCCATGAGTGTTTCTGGGCTGCACTTCAAACTCAGATACATTCTTAGGAAATGACAGGCAAACAGATGCTTTCCTCTGAAGTACGCCCTGCCACCAGAAGAAGGGGCAGAGGCCCTTGTTGCTCTTTGATAAGCTGTGAAAGGGAAGGGTGAGGAGCTAAAAAGAGCAGGGAATTTAAAGTGTGTGTGTGTGTGTGTGTGCGCATGAATGGTGCATACATGGAAGACCTGTGTATGTATGCAAAGAGGCAGTGGGCGGGGGTGAGAGAGAGAGAAAGCACAGGTATGCACAGGCATCAAGACTGAGAGAATGTATGTGTGGTGGTCCAGGGTTCTGGGTAGGTGGGAGGGAGAGCGCTATGATGTAAGAAAGACTGCATGTATGCTGGTTATCAGAGATGAAGGCAATTAGTTGGTGAGCAGATTGGGAAGGGGAGGCAGAAAGAAAGAGTTTGTCTTCTGTGAAGTGGGCTCCTGTTGATGCAGAAGGGAATGGGCTAGAGCTAACTGCTGAGTGTTAATTGTCCTTTGTAAATGGACACACTGTCAAGACAGACATTTTCTGATGGTGCCAGATAGTGTCTCAAATTTCTAAATGTTCACAGACCCAAGTGTGTTGGAGACCTCTATACTATATAAATGCAAAATATTTAAATGTAAAGCCTTTTTGTGCCCATCTTTGGAAAGCACAATATGGCCACATTTCCAATTTTATACACTTTGCAACTTATAGTTAAGGAAGATAGTTTAGACAGCAGATTAGGGGATTGGGAAGAACAGAATGAAATTCATTCAAACAAGCCCTCTGTTCTAACTTTGATCTAAAGTGTTATCAGTGTGGTTGTACCCAAAACTACTAATATGGAAAAATCAAAGTTGTGAAAACACTAACCGTTTTACCAGGATGCGGATGGGGTCAGTCATAAATTTGTTGGTCATCTCCAAGATCTCATGGGGCAAGGTGGCACTGATAAGGACTACTTGTGTGGCTGGTGGAAGGTATCTGTACACATCATAGATTTGTTCTTTAAATCCTAAATAGGTCAAACGAGCATATATTAGAGTTTGGAAGCTTCCTTGTTCTTTGCTGATCTGAACTACAGGAGCCTGTTTGTCACTTCAAATACACTTATACAAGGCTACTCCAAGCTTCTTTTATCCGTGCCTCATACAAGAACTGCACAAACTGTTTAACACGGCTTAAACAAGGCATACGTGGCATGCAGCTGACTGCTTCATCTTGCACTTAATAACACCTGGCAAACTGTGTGGGCATAGAGTACTTATGAAGCAAAACTTTGCCTTAGTTTCAAAAGAGCAGCTTTTCCTGCTTTTGAAGTGTGTGACTATGGAAGTCAACGAAGAGGATCCCAGCCATTATTCTCCCAGGTTGCTTCATCCCTCCAATCTCAAAAAGGCCATGTGCAGGCATATTTGTTATACACTGCACACTGAACAGCACATTATATGACATGTGGCATCAGTCTGAGTGGGGCTACTGCCAGTCTACCTGCCAAATACGTATCTGTTTTTTCACTGTCGTACATCACTGATTCTAGAATCTACTTATAGGTTGCTTCATAAGGAACTGCAGTCTTTAGTAATTCTTGCAATGAACCTGAGCAGGGTTTCCAAGTCTTTGCAGGACAGAAAACCACAGACTTGGCTCTGAAAAAGGCTCACCTAAGGCAAATAGACTTATGCAAGTTATGTATAAAAAGTCTACAAGACAATTCCAGTTTTCTGTGGTACAATGATATGACTGAAACCACATGACCAACGGTCAGGCATTATGGAAGATGAAATCCAAACAGCCAGAGGGCGCTTGGTTGCCTATCTTTGGCTGAAATTATTGATCTGAGAAGTTACTCAAAGCAAATAATCACCACTTTCCATAGGCACTATTTAACTGCAAATCTGCATTAAACTCTTTCACCAAGTAAACTTTCCCTCTTTTATTTAAGAGTTTTTCATATTGGTATTTAAAATATGGAACTAAGGCTTCAGAAGGAAACACATTCTTTACCTTTATTGAGCATCTCATCGGCTTCATCCAAAACCAACATTTTGATTGCACGAGTCCTTAGACTTCTGCGACGAATCATATCTGAAAGATTTCAGGGTTGTATCATGAAAGAGTGATCAAGCAAAGATACTGAGATTCAGTTCTTGTCCTGCAGGCTGATGGCTCATAAAAGGGGAGATCATTCCAAATAGTTCTGGGCCATGTTAAAGCACCCCCAGGCATCAAAAGTAGACTGGTCTGGGTTGACAAAATCTATTAAGAGCAATGGTAGTTAAGACTGCACACTCCTAATTTTCCTTAAAGCCATTTCCTGCATTGTATTTGTACACTTGTACTTGTGCCAAAGGGTAGAAGTCTACTGCTGAAGCAAGTTTTCACCATTTAGAAAACTCACATCTTGCTGTTTTTTTGTACAGCAGCTAGTGCCATATCTGGCTTATAGCACTGTATCTGGAAAAAGGGTAGCTTTCCCTGATTTTCTTCTTTTTTCAAGAATGTTCACTGGAGCAAAATTATTTCTATTACTTTAATCCAGTTATATAAAAGATGGAAATTTAATTTTCAGAATCCATACCATACTAATTATCTTAGGTTATTTAGAAGCTATTGTTCAACCTGGGGAGTAAGGCTATTAACGGGTAATAGTCTGGAGTTTTGGTCTCATCCACCATGACTCTTCTTAGGTTCATCTGTTGATAATTTCTGAAATTTATCTTGAGTACTATCAGGAAAAATTTAAATCCTGCCATCTAACGTAAGAGTAATCACAATGGATGACTAGAAAAGCTTAACAATGGAGTGACCTGCAGCCTGAGCCACTCTTGGGTTGGGCTATTTCTAGCACCGAGAGGCATTCTCTCACTTTGTGTGGGTACATGCTGGAGAAGCATGACTTGTATGAGGCTGGGAAACACCATGCACTATTGCTGCGTGCTCCGTAAGTCGGAAGCAGACTTCTAAAAGTTATGGGAGAACATCCAAGAGGTTCCTGAGGCATCTTCTCATCACAACATGAAAAGTGGACAGAAGTCTGAGAAAGATGCCCAAGAGTAGCTCTGCTCAGGCAAAAGGCACTCTTCCAAACTCTTATGTGAGTTGGAAACTGGAAGCTAGGATGGGAGCCAGATGTGTCCTGGGAGCCACCAAGTGGCCACTCCTGTGTGTTAAAATGACAAAAAGGTTCTTCCACAGATGGTTCAAACCTTAAAGAAAGAAACAGGAGGACTGGGGTTAGAAAACCCCAATCTATGGAATACGCTCCCCAGAGAGGTCCGCTGGCGCCGTCGTTATTTGTTTTTCGGCACCAGGCAAAGACCTTTTTATTCAAATGTTAATTGTTAATATTATTTATTCATTTTATTCTTTGGCCAGGGCGACTTAATTTATATTGTTAATTTATATTGTTTTATTGGATTCTATTTATTTATGGTTGTGAGCCACCCCGAGGCTTCGGCGAATGGGGTGGCACAGAAGTCCCATAAACAAACAAACAAACAAACAAACAAACAAACCATGGCAGTAGTTTCTAGTTAGGAAAAAGAACTGTGGACTGAAAAGTAAGTTGAGCAATGAAATAAATATAGACCGCTGCACAAAACGTTAAGGTAATTTCTTGGTAGCAAGCAAAGTTAACCATCTCCTCACCAAATACACGGCCAGGCGTGCCAGCTACAACATGCTGTCCGTAATCCAGCTTCCTGATATCTTCACCAACATTGGTTCCCCCAATACATGCATGGCATTGGACATTCATGTAATCACCAAGAGCAAGAAGCCCCTGCAGGAAAGAAGAGCATTAACAACCTGAAGGGAAATCAAAGGTATCACACAGTCTGAACTTGAACCAGGAATTCTAACAGCAGCAATAACATCTCCTAACAGTAGCCTCTGTATGCAGGTGTTTGACAGTTTTCTGCTCCTACACAGCTATTTCTGTTCTCTTGTAATAAATACAGAAGCGTTAAATGATGAGGTTCATTTTTGCTGCATTTACATACCATCTCTGTTCCAACATGGAACTCGAGGTGGTATACAAAGGGTCCACATTCAGTCACTGAGCAGACCCAAGCCTGCCTGGCTTCAGCAAGGATGCCACATCACGGGTCCTCAGACCATGCCCTGGAACTTGCAGCTACTTGGATTGGAATGGTTTCCATGTTTGAGGTAGCCCCAGGTATTCTCTGCTGGGTCCCCTTCTTTGTCAGTGATAATTTATCTGCTTGGGGCAACAGAACTCCAAGCAGTGTGGTGCAGCTCTGTCTAGCCACCTATTTTTCCTCAGGGTACTTGAGAAAATAAAAAGGATAGCCCGCGGATCTAGGTATCTAGTGCTGCACACAGTGCTATGAGAGAAAAAAGTCTAATGGGCCCCAAAGCAGTGAGCCATTCCTGGGTGCTGCAGCTCTGGATCTTGCCCAAGGGCTTCAGGTGCTAATTCTTGGGATAGTGCTGTTAACAAGTGGTTGACTAACAGAATTTAAATCAGGAAGACACTGGCAACTTGTTAAATATTATCTCTAAAGACCTTCATATTCAGCATCCCAAGGGGAGGCTTACCCACAGAGCACTGATGCGTCCGCCTAACACCCGAAGCCAAAAAATTGATATTGCTGAGTTGTTGCTTGTAGCAAAGAGAGGAGGGCAGTGCTCTTACAGGGTCTGATGGGCTGCCCCATTCCATTTCTGTACTGTACGCTCTTGCATAATTTTCACTTACCTTCTGAATTTGTACCGCCAATTCTCTAGTAGGTGCCAAAATCAATGCCTGAGTTTCACGAACCTGATTGAAAGAGTGAGATACAATGAATGTGGCAAGTCCTTGCCTCTTAACAGGTATTCCAAATCTAAGTGTCCCAAGATCAAGAACAGCCCAATCTCCACTCAACTGAGGGAGGGGGGGAAGAGGAACCCTGTTCAGTATCAGCATCGTGAAATGAAATACCATGTCCAGTTAAGATGCCGCTCCCATCTTCACAATGGAAAACATTTATGTTCCAAAATTACCTGGATGTCCAAACACTGTAGAACGGAGATGGAGAATGTTGCTGTTTTGCCTGTTCCTGACTGTGATCTAAAAAAAAGCACAATATTTTAATACCAGTATCTAAACAAAGAATAAGTCAGAAAGTAATCCTTTGGCCTGCCAACATTGTCAAGTGTAGGGGGACCACAGGATTACTGGGAGCCCCAGCTCTGAGGTCCTGTGACCTTGAAGCTGTGATGCTAAATGCAGACTGCCTGCTCTACCCACTCCTGCAGCTAGTGCAGAAAGAACTGCACTGGTCACCTCTCTGAAGTTGGAAATGTAACCTCATACAGGAAGAAAAGGGGTATGCTGGTGGGGTGGGGGAGGAGGAAAGTGGACTGGTGCCCCTGCCACCTCCCCCCTCCACTGCACTTCATCTAGACTAGCAAGAAGATAAACGCGGGGCACAAGCTGGCAAAGATGGCTCGTGGCTGTGCTTCACCGCATGCACTGGAGCCTTATATGCACTGAGCACGGAGGGCACTGGACCAAGCCCTCCAAATATCACCAGAGATAACTTTATTATTTTATTTAATTCATTTATATACCGCCCAGTAACTGATGGCAGGTAATCACCTATGCGTAGTGGGACTTATCAGAGCATTCTTACAGAGGAGGTCCCTGTGACCTTTTGCATCCTCTTTTGTGGATACAGGTTTAGAGTTACACTGTTAACTTGCTTGAGTCCTTGGCATCCAAAGATGTTAATCCTTTATTGTATATGATCATATACAAACAAGAACCAATTTGGGTTCAGCCCTACTAATTGTGCTCTTACAGGTCTGAAGCTTCCCAGCTTCCTGTGCTCTGCTAGGCTGAAACTAACAAGAGAAGCAGCAGATGCTGTCTCCATCTCTCTGTCCTCAGTCTTTCTGCTAGTGAGGGGACATCAGAGTGGAAAGAAAGAAAGAAAGAAAGAAAGAAAGAAAGAAAGAAAGAAAGAAAGAAAGCTGGATGAGGCTCATATCGGGACCTCTCTGATCTCCACTGTCCCCCACCCACCTGAATGCCCCCTTCCCTGCTTGGAGGTTTTTTCAACCTTGGGCAGCCAGCCAGCACAGTTCTCTTGGCAATGGTTGCAATGAGAAGGCCTAGAATAAAACCTTCAACTCCTCCTTTTGAAGGCTACAATATCATTTTCATTCTCAACCTCAGCTGGACTTTTGAGCTGTTCTATAGTCCCTGGGATGATCTTCCAAGGAACACAGGATTGCTCTTTTATATTCTCATTGTCAAACTAAGTTCTTCAGACCTTTTGTTCAGTGTACAATTTTACTTACTGTGCAATCACGTCTCTTCCTTTAATTATCTGTTTGATCGCTCTCTGCTGGATGGCTGAAGGCTTCTCAAAGCCTGGAAAATACATTTTAAAAAATGGTCAGATTTCCATTCCAATTAAAAGTTGTGTCCCAAAACATTAACCAAGGCAATATTGGAATTATCCAACCATTTAAAGATCAAACAATGGAGCTGTTAGCACATACTACATTTAAGAGTAACAGTATCAGCAACTCAGGAGGAGACTTGGAACAAGAAGTGACAGATGTCAACATGAATCATCTGGAAATATAGGGAGTCAATGATATTTCAGAAACATTTCACATCCTTAAATTCATGAACCAATACCTCCCCACAATAAAGCACAAAATCAGGTGGTCAGAAAGAGGAAGCCTAGTTTGATGTTACAGGAGCAGCAGAAAAAAAGGGTTAAGGCAAGGTCCTTGCAACTGGCAACTAAACTGCACTGGCAACTAAAAATTGGGTCACAGTTTCAAACCTGTATCACAGTATCCTGTTATTTTCAGGTTCCCAATTCTAAGTATTTATGTAAATTTTAAATATAATGTGCTGTACTTCTAAATATGTGCTGGAATATCAAAGCCCAGTTTTCTTGGATAAATGTAGCAGATGCTAAACCCAAGACAATCAAGTCTATCTCCTTAGATTATTTCCCCAAGTAAGGAGATAAAGCCAGTCCCCCATTCCATGCACATCAGTTTTCTCAATCTAAGCCACTATCAGGAGCTTGCAACTTCCAGAGCTGAAGAGTCCCACATACCACGTTGCTATGCAGAAAACATTTCAGTCTAGGAACTAACAGGTTACCCTTGTTTAGATCCTAACTTATTCCATGACATGTGTATGTGTGGTACAGAGACATCAGAAAGCCATGGCCGCACATGTTCACACAGCATGACAAGCCAGAGTATGGCTATGTGGGTTGTCCTTGAATTGCTGGTTGTACTGTGTGAACCCCCCCACAAGAACCCACAAGAAACAAAACATAGTTTACAACCAACAACAAACCACAGTGGGCAGGTTGAGAAGAGTGAGAATACTGTGCGGTGCACCTGGCAAATAACTGGGCTCGACATGCTTTGTTTCTCCCCTTTCTACCCTCCAGTCAGTATCCTAGGGAAAATGAGACAGAAGCAAACTTGTCTTCCTCTCCATCTAGCTCACCACAGTATTTTCCCTTTAAATGATTACCATTTTTGGAGACTGCCTTTCACAATCATCAATATGACAGTGAGTGACAGCTCTTCTGAAGTGTCCAAGTGGCACGCTGGAGGAATTGTCACTGATTGGCTATTTTTTAAAACTTCCCCCACATGTAATTCCTTTGGTAAGTGTTTTAAAACTATTTTGGAATATAAAATAATAAATTAAAAGAGGTTGGCTGTCACTTTAAAAATTCAAGTGCACTTTAAATTTAAAAGTGACAGCCCCTCCAATGTGCTTTTTGAAGGGGTTGCCACTGGTGGTGGCACAGGCAAAATCACCAAGCATGCCACAGGTCCCCACCTTCCGCTCTTGATTAGCACCTGGTTCCTTGCTGGCCTATAGCCATGGGGTGATCAACCAACTGGGCTCAGATAACACTAATAGGTAAAACAAATTCTACAAGAGCCCAAAGCTTCTCAGGGTGGCTTCTTTGAAAAAAAGTACATGAATCCACTGTGATTAAAGTAGCTGAGTTAGAATAAAGTGGCAGCCAACACAGTTATGTTTTACCTACAAACCAGTAACCAGGTCAGGTTCTCTTTGTGGGTTGCTTGTGGTCAACAAACTATGGCTTGTTAGTGTGGCTGGGTTCATACAACAATCCACTAATCAATAACTCTCTGACCTGTCATACACATAATGCAAACATTGTCTATGCCTTTCCCAGCAAATGTAAGCAGTGAAACACATCCCTGTGGTATTGCTAAATATAACAGTGATGTCCCAATTGCAAACTGCACTGTATCCCAAATTTATATTTCAGTACTAATTCAGTAGCCACAGATAACCACTACTACATGCTGCAGAATGCCTTGAATCTCATGTAATCAAAATTATACATGTGCTTAAAATTATGCATGGTGCAGAGAAAGTGGAGAGGGAAGCATTTTACTCTCTCCCACAATAATAGAACTCAGGATCATCCTATGAGGCTGAATGGTGGGAGACTTATGAAAGAAATAAAGCACTAGTTCTTCACACAGTGTATAATTACATTATACAATCCATTATCATAAGAAGTAGTGATGGTCACCAATTTGAATGGTTTTAAAAGGAGACTGGGAAGTTTTATAGAGAAAAAGACTATGAACCACCTCTGTTATCAAAATGTGCGTGCCTGCATATACGAGTTGCTTCAGTGTGAACAAGCTGAACTCTTGTATGCATCCTGTTTGAGGGATCCTGTTGGCAGCTTGCATGCCACCATGTGACCAGACTGCTGGTCTGAACAGAATGTTTTTATTCAAGGCAGTAATTTTCTAACTAATTATCAATTAAGTTAGTAATTTTGGGGAAGCTATTTAAAAGGTTCCCACATTCTCTCACTAGAAGGACATGAATGCAATAGCAACCTCCTGGTCATTTACACCAGCAACTGAGACGCATTTTGGTGCTAATCCCAAAGAAAACATATGCTAGCCATTGACTGTCCTGTCCTCCATGAACTTGTCCACAGGTATCTAAGCTGGCAGCCACATTTTACAGAAGATGCAAGGTAGCAACTGGCACGTGGATGTAGTAGTACTAAGTGCAGTGCAGTGGTTAAGAGCATGGGGCTGGGACTCAGGAGATCTGGGTTCCAGTTCTCCTCAGCCATGGAGCCAACTGGGTGGGTTTGGGCCAGTCCCTGACTCTCAGCCTAACCTACTTTACAGGGTTTTTGTTGTGAGAATAAGATAGAGAGGGAAAGAATGCTTTAGGCTGCTTTGAGTTCCTTGAAATGAAAAAAGTGGGATATAAATACAATAATAAATATAGTAAGTAAAAGTGTGGAAACAATTGATGCGGCCTGAACCAAATGGGCATCCTCCAGGCGAGCTGGAAAACCACTCCTCATCGTCCTCAGCCAGCAAAGCCAAGCATGCCGATATAGCGTAAATGTGAAAACCATCAAGGGGATCTTCAGCCACCCAGCGTCCTCCCGGCTGCTGAAGACACAATCCGATGCAAATTCAGCCCGAAAAGGGCCCACAACTCCCAGCGCGCCCCAGCCTAGGGCATGCTGAGCGCAGTAGGCCTTCTAAGGACGGCGTTCCTCAGGCAGGAAGCCGTCCGGAGGCCGCGCCGGTTGGCCCCGGTTCTGACCCGAGCCTTCCCCTCGGCGATGCGGCCGGAGCCGAAAGAGCCGCTCACGCCCCCGGCACTTCCGCCGGCGGAGCCGCGCGCGTCGGCGCCCTCGCCCTCGCCCGCCGCTCGTACCGTAGGCGTAGATGCCGCGCAGCAGGTCCTCGCGCAGGCCCATGGTGTCGAAGGTGGGGGTGACGTCCACCTCCTCGCTGGTCTCGAACTCCACCTTGGTCATGTCCTCCTCCTTCAAGAGCCGCTTTCGGGCCGAGCCCGCCGCGCCACCCGTGGCCCCCGACATCGCGCTCAGCCCGACTCGCTCAGTCCCTCCCTCACCGCCGCGACGGGGCCTACCGACCGGGCAGAGTCTCGCCGCCCGCGCGAACAAGCCCAAAGGAAAGGCCCGCAGGAGCAACGACGCGCGAGAACGCGAGCAAAGCGCGCATGCGCCCTAACCCTCAACACTTCCTCCCTGGAGTACGCACGGACGCTAAGCGACGTTCGCTGTTTCCCATAGAGAAAGGAAACTTGAGACTCGCAATATTTTCACTGGACAAGGAACTTCCTGGTTCCATTCCGCCCCCTGTCCTCCTCTCACCTTCGGGTTAGTCGCGGTGCCATCCTGCTGCCTCCAGGGTTGAACTATAGCTCTCCTAGCCTGCCCCCAGTCAGCAGTGTGGGATAATGGGAGCGGTATCCCGTACACAACCAGCATCAGGCTAGGGAAGGTTGATCTAACTATCAACTATATATAACTATTTATTATATATAACTATTTATTGTCAAGAAATAAATGGAGGTCCCATCTTGGGTTTCTTGGAGGAAACGCAGGATATAAAGCTAAGAAAACATGAATTCTTACTTTTACTCTTCTAACCCCGGCACAATCCAACATCCCCATGTTAAATTGAGAAGAGTAAGACAATATCATACAACCACCTTGCAATGTAAACCACTGTAATATTACAGGTGAGAGGTGGGGCTTAGGCTGGTTTGAGTTATTGGAAAAGTCAGTCTACTTAAATTGACCCCCTCGGACTCAATATTCAGCAGAAATCGAGCGCTCAGTTGCATGGAGTCTTGTGTTCTGTTGATTTGCGTGCATTAACGCCGGACCGACAAATGTTTAAAATCAAAGACCAATAAAAACTGCATTTCTCATGCAAATAAGGCTAGATAAGAGGAGCAGCATTAATTCTTTTGGTACTAGTTTCTGCTGTTGCTTGGGAAGAAACGCTGTTGCCCTCTCACGGCCACGCTGAAAACCTCAATTTCTCTATCATTCGCCATGGGCAGAAGTCACTTCCGCCCCGGGCATTAAAAAAGGAAGGAAGGGCTCAAAAATCCGCAAGATGCACTCTCTAATAGTCCGCGTCTGTAGAAAGTCTGAATTCTGTCTATGACGCAATCGATGCGTGGTGACGCAAACACGCGCGCGCCCTTCTTTCGCGCTTCTTTATTGCCGATAAACCGCCGTGAAGTCAAGGGTCGCTCTGAGTGCACTCAGGGCAGCTTACGAGCGTGGTTTTAAATACGCTAATAGGGCCGACGAAAGTGTTTTATAAAGATACCAAACTACATCTTTCATAACTCCTTCATCTATCTGATCGAAAAACATTTTCTTGCATATGATATATTTAAATGAAACGTTTGCCTTGAGTTTAAAATTAAATGGAAACTTCTGTGAAGGATCCACCTGAGGGAACATTTTCAATTTACATATTTTTATTACTACATTCATATTCTGCCTTTTCTCCAAGGAACCCAGGACAACCTACATTTTATCCCTTCTGTGCTATTTTTGCAACCTGATGGTGTTTTTTAAACCAGTATCTGCTGCCCTTCAATATTTGATGCAGTAAAAACAACCATTTTAAAAAGAAAAGTGAGTTAAAGGTAAAGGTTTCCCCTTGACGTGAAGTCCAGTCATGCCTGACTCTCGGGGGCGGTGCTCATCTCCGTTTCCTAGCTGAGGGAGCCAGCGTTTGTCCCCAGACAGTCTCCGTGGTCATGTGGCCGGCATGACAACACTGTTACCTGCCCACCGAAGTGGTACCTTTTTATCTACTTGCATTTGCATGCTTTCGAACTGCAAGGTTGACAGGAGCTGGGACAGTGGTTAAAACATTTCTAAATGGGAGTAAGTCCACAGAACCTGGCTTGCTCCAGAGCAGGATTTGACTTCATGTCTGCAGATTTATTCTTATTTATTTACAGGAAGATCTATATAGTATGTCCTCCATGAACTTCAGACAGATCTGTAACATCAAAAATGGCAATAAAGATTTAAAATAATCTAAAGAAAACAACCATTCCCAACAACAAAATTAATCAAAAGCAAAACAGCAGAACAACAGAAAGCACTTGGAATAAGAAGGTTTTAGTTCTAATTGCAGAACCACACAAGGAAAGATGCTAATGGTGCAACTGTATACATGTCTTCTCAGAAATTCAGTGGGACTTACTCTGAGGCAAGTACAAGAGGATTGCATTGTAAGTGGGTGGCCCCTAAAAGACAGGTCAGCATGGGCAACTTGATGTTATGGCCTACAGCCTCATCAGCCCTTGCCAACATAACTAAAGATGAGGGATGATGAGTTGTTAGGGCCATAAGTTACTCACTCCTACAATGACAGACCAAAGTGTTTCTTGTAAACTATGTAGTTATAAAATATGCTACCACAAAATGTGATAGATGGGTACCAGTTTAGAGACATTAATGAAAGATTGAGTGGGTCTATCACCCATAGTTAAGCATGATGGCTGAAAGGAATTTCTACTGCTACATCTCTCATACTCCTGTCATACCAGGCACTGCAAGCATATTTGTAATAAGCATAAACAATATAAACACCTACATTTAAATCAGAGGGAAGGAGACATACTCTTACACTCCATATTATAAGGATCACACTTCCCTCTTCCAGTAAGCTATTATGCATTGGCAAAGACAACTGACAGGCTTCAAACAATTTGGAGACATTGGTCTCCCTCTCCAGTAACACTCAAATCCGAAGTCATCCCTTGAAGCTGATTGGTGGGAGGTTTAAGACAGATTAAAGGAAGTACTTCAGGCTATGAAACTATGAAATTTGCTGCCATGGGAAGTGCTGAAAGCCACTCGTCCGGGTGGCTTTAAAAATGTATTGGACCGATTCATGAGAGAGACTACTGGCCTAGCTGGCATTGTGCTACCCCCTTTGCCAGAGGTGGGATGCCTGCATACACTGGTTGCTGAGGAGCTTGGGCTCCTCACTGATATGCATAGAGGCTGGAGAGTTGGTTCCTACAGAGTGTGTGTGTGCGTGCGTGCGCGCTTGTGTTTATTAAATTTATATCCCACCTTTCCACAGTAAAGGTGCCTAACAATAGTAAAATACAAATGAAAGTAAGTCTTGCTTAAAACACAGACTAATTGTACTTCGGGACTGCAGGTGGCACAGTGGTTTAAACCACTGTGCTGTTCGGCTGGTAGATCGAAAGGTTGCCGGTTCGAATGTGCACAATGGGGTGAGTTCCCGTTGCTCCATCCCAGCTCCTGCCAACCTTGCAGTTCGAAAGCATGCAAATGCAAGTAGATGAAAAGGTACCACTTCGGTGGGCAGGTAACAGCGTTCCGTGCACTTTGGTGTCTAGTCATGCCAGCCGCATGACCACGGAGACTGTCTGCGGACAAACGCTGGCTCCCTCGGCTAGGAAACGGAGATGAGCACCGCCCCCTAGAGTCAGGCATGACTGGACTTAATGTCAAGGGGAAACCTTTACCTTTAATTGTACTTCTGAGGCATCTAAAAGGAAAAGAAATAGGTACAGTGATTTATTAGGATAGGTTCTTTGGGAAGAGCTTGAATGTATTAAATAGTTAAAGGTCAAAATGTGGCTCATGGTGATTATCAGAGTCCTGGAATTCCGGTCATGAGGAATGAACACTTGGATCCGCCAGGAAGACCTAACTGTCTTGAACTTCAGCGGTTTTATTGGTGAGATGACCCAGTCCCCTACAATAACTAATGACAGTGTGCTCCCAGGTAGTGGTCCTCACAGCCACCTACAAGCTTTCAGAACATATACAGAGTGTTTTATAGGTTCTGTGTCACATACACAGCTGCAGGGCAGATGATGATGAAATAACAGAAACACAGTCAAAAGAATGTGGGACTTCTGCAGAGAGGACTCAGTGCAATAGTGTTGATTACAGGAGATTGTTATGTCAATCAGGAAGGGAGGGATTATTGTCGGTCTTAGCTGTAGGTTTGATCATGTAAATTAGGGTGATTGCAATACTGCTAGGAAAACTGGACTGGCCACCTTATCAGTTTTGTTGCTGTTAGCATAAGAATAGACAGGGGTTAACTTTCCTTGGGAGGTCCTTCTACCACAAATGTAGCTTCTGTCTCTTAAAGAAACAACTCACAGAAGCCTTTCTTGGAATTCTGGTTCTTTTTGAGAGAGAGAGAGAGGCAAGGACATTGCAGCTTTGATTTTATAACAGAAAGGCACACATAATTTTCTACATGGATTTATCTGAATTTTCCCAACATGATATTACTGGGATCTATTGAACTTAGTGCTGTTGTCAGTGCCTCACTACAAAAGGTCTAGCTATTAATGCTGGCAAGGACAGCAGAAGCAGCCACGAAAAGAAATAGCTGAACTAATATGTGTAAACAGTAACTGAAGGATGGAGGGAAATAATGAAGCTAGGTAAGTAAGAAACTAGAGGAGCCTGTTATGGAGGAGTGAGGCAGACATAATGTATAAATATAAAATAGGGTCAATCAACTTATACTTGTAAAGGAACATATGTGGGTCTGTTTGGGTTCAACTTCTGCCAACTGTACTGAGCACACATGACCACCATATTTAAAAGCCTCTCAGAAGGAAAAACTACATTAGAAAGAGGTTCCCTCTACCTTCTAGAATGTGAAAAGAAGCCCTCTACAGTGGCTTTCCCAAAACTATTTTATCCTCTCGGTAAATTTTTGGAGCAAAATGCTCATTGTCTTTGGGCATGCCTTCTAGGATTGACCAGAGTTGCAGTCTGCAACATCTGGAGGCACCCAGATTGCAGGGAGGAGGAGGAACCATAGTAGCTGTGCTACCACAATCACACATACCCAGGAGGAGTAAATCCCATGGAGCTCAGAAGACCCGGAGATGCAGTTCCACACATCTGGAGGACACTAGCTTGGCAACGGCAGAGTAAACATGCCTTGAGGCTGTACTTGCTGCTGCAGCGGTACCAGAAGTTAATTGCAAAAACCTGGCCGGCTGTCGAGAAACAAATTGAGCTCTCCTGCAGAGCAGCGCGCAGCCTTTTTTGGGTTGTCTCGTCTCCGGCTTTCCCAGCCCTGCAGCAGTCGCAGATACCTGATGGCGCCTCCCGGAGGCTGACTCCTCCAAACCAGCAGAGGATGCCAGCGGCAGCGGCGGCAGCGGCTGAAGATGAAAAGACACGCTGGGAAGCAGCCTGAGCGGAGACGGGCAGCAGCAATGTCTGCGAAGCTGCGGCTGCGGGCTTAGCGTGGACCTCATCGAGGGAGGGGCATCGCCAACCTCTGGAGAGAAGCGGCCGCCGGAGCCCAGCGCGCTGGTGCTGGGCGAAGGAGGGACACAAAGGGAGAGCTTCTCTTCGGCGGTGCCTGCCCAGGGGAGATGCCGGCGTCGCTGCTCTGCTGATAGAGAGGAGAACCAGCACGAGCAGCAGGAGCGGCGGTAGGTGCTGTTGAGGCTTCCCTTAGCGGTCTCCGGGCGCCCCAAGGCCACCATTAGGATAGTCCTCGTTGTGCTATTAGCTCCGGGATATTAAGCTTTAATGTTTGGGGAGAGCTAAGGTCCCAGGCTTTCTATCACTGGGTGCAAATAATTACTTGGAAGGTCGTGTTTACTGTTAGTGCAAGAAGAAACTTCCCTCTTTTTTAGCTTTATTTCCACTTCCAATCCGCTTCCCAATCTTTCTTAAAACAACCGCGCTCCCTTATCACCAGTTCCTCCATCGACAGGCTGCCGAGGAGATGGTTGTACTCCTGCGTTTTCTTTTCTTTGGGCTGCTACAATCGTGGCATCCTCACATTTTTTTTTCTAACTCCCCAAACTGACGGTGCCCTAATTTGAACTTGTCTCCCTTTATTTTCCTCCAGCCATTTAACCTTTTGAAGCTTACACTAAATAAAGTTTAGTATAAGAGCAACCAGACGAAGGCATTTATGCAATGGAACTTGGAAATCCCGCGGTCACGCTTGCTGTTCTTACTCGGAGCTCTGTGTGTGTAGTGCAGAGAATGCAGGGCAGTATGAAATCCTGGTTTTGTCTTGGGGCAGGGGAAGGAAACTGCCACCTATCTCGCATATCCTGTGTAAAGCTTCTTAACCCTCCTCCCCAGTAACAAGCAAAAGAGATAAACCTCTGATCAGTTGCAGCCCATAATTTTTTACTGGAGTACTTGAAGTTTAAACTGGGTTTAAGCAAATATGAATTAACGTTAATTGTGGGAGCATCCCCCTCCCCCAGTTCTGCACTTACCATAAAGATTATTCTTGGAATGACTCAAGGGGTTGCATAATCCGTATTCATTTACTAATTTATTTTAAAATATGTCTTGGCTGTCTCTCAGGGCAGTGTAACATCATAATGCATATAAGAAAATCAGTGTGGTCATAAGAAGCAGTAACAGTGCGCCTATCAGGAAAAGGCCAAAATAAAATAATACATTTTCAAGGCCTTCTTAGAAGTCTCCAAGTATGCGGATGCCTGATGGCAGCTTATTGCAGAGGTATGGGGACACTGTGGAAAAGACTGGCTCAAGTGGCCTTCCACCTAAGTGCTTTTACAGGTGGGGAGATGAGAAGAGCCTCTCTTGCGGATCGAGGGTGCAGGCGGTGTGACATGGGTGAAGGTGGTCTTTCAAATAATTTGGTTCTAAAGCCTTTAAAGACTTTAAAGGTCAAAATCAGCACTTCAGATTAAACTTGGAAACACACCTGGAGCCAGTGCAACTGGCGCAGTACAGGGGACAGAATGACTTCAACCTCATTAACATTCAGATGGCCTCATTCTGCACCCACTGTACCATTTTCAAAGGCAAACCCACAGTATCCCATATTGTAGTAGTCCAGCCTTGAGATTGGATTGTATTTATTCATAATTATTTTAGGCTGGTTTTAAACCCTCTCAGGGTGGTGTACAAGTTTAAAATTCTCTAAAGCACTATGCAATCAGTTTTTGAGCTAGTCTGTACTATGTAGTGTTATGTTATGTAGTGTAAGTGGTGTTCAGTAGTAGTACTATGAAAGAAGGGTGTATCTACTTTCCTGTGGCAGGGCAAGTCACAAGCACATATTTCTTACTATAGGTTGTACCCAGTGTTAGACTTAGTGAGAGTAGAACCATTGAAAATAGTGGGACTTAAATTAAACTACCCTTGGGAATGGTAAAAGAGTAAAATGAGCCCTCAACTTAAAATAAGAATAAAAATGGTATCAAGGACATTTCAAAATTAATTCCAGTGGTCAAGAAATGCAAATGATTTTTGTAACTAAGTGTAAAAAGATCCACAGAGCTAACTCTTGTTCCAGAAATGATGCCAAGACCATTACTATTTTTCTGCAATAACAAATGTTATGATAGTGGAATTTAGGGTTCTCAAAGAAGGCCACAGCTTGACTAGAAAAATATATGCTGGCTAAATTCATGCTCTGTGTTTTATGGGCATTTTTAAAATATGATGAAAGCAAGAAAGTCTTGTAGCAAATTAAAGGCTAGCAAATTTGTTTTGGTATGGATTTTTGTAGATTAGAGTCCATGTCATCAGAAGCCTGAAGTGTTAATCCTCATTTCGCAGATTTATGTGAACTACCTGCCTTCTGAGTTCAACTTGAGAAGGCCTATTATATATCTTGCTATCAACTGAGGCATGGCTAGGAGGAACAGGGGACAGGGAATTATTTGTGGCAGTGCCTAGACTGTGGAGTATTGTGGGGATTTTGTGGCATTCCAGATATGATTGAACTACAGTTCCCAGTACCCTTGAGCACTGGCTGACTAGAAGTAAGGTTTATGCAGGTTCGGTGTGTCACGGTTTCTTCATCACTAGTATTGTGAGAATAAATGGTAAACAGTGAGATGGAAGAGGTACAATCTGAGATTTTCTGACAGAGGCCATTCCCAGAAGTGATAATTGGTGCTAAAACAATCTTTGTGGCATTGCATGCTAATTTAACACCAGTAGCAGAAGCAAAATCCATGGTCTTGAAGGACAATGAAGCATGTATTTTGGACAATCTGCAGTGCTGCAGTTTTGAATGTGCTTTCTTGAGACTTGCTGCTCCAGAACAAATTTTCTTTTTAGAAAAATCTGCAGAATCCAGACATTAGAAATCGGTCATTAATGTAAGCTACATGGCCAATATTCCCCCCACCCAGCCCTCTATCACTTCAGAAGGTGAATAGAAGGCTAAAAATTAAAAGCTGATAAGTTTCAAAAGAGAGCATTCAAAACTGGACACATGCTAGGTTTTAAATACATTTAAATAAAACCTGCACGATTTCTCTTCTCATTAATATACAAACATTGCATACAAATACAACATTTTGTTGTTGTTAGTCGCAAAGTCGTGTCCGGCCCATTACGACCCCATGGACCACATTCCTCCAGGCCTTCCTGTCCTCCACCATCCCCCGGAGTCCACTTAAGCTCACTCCAACTGCTTCAGTGACTCCATCTAGCCACATCATCCTCTGCCGGCCCCTTCTTCTTTTGCCATCTATTGTTCCCAGCATTAGGCTCTTCTCCAGGGAGTCCTTCCTTCTCATTAGGTGACCAAAGTATTTGAGTTTCATCTTCAGTATCTGGCCTTCTAAAGAGCAGTCAGGGTTGATCTCCTGTAGGACTGACCGGTTTGATTGCCTTGTGGTCCAAGGGACTTGCAGGAGTCTCCTCCAGCACCACAATTCAAAAGCCTCAATGCTTTGGCACTCAGCCTTCCTTATGGTCCAGCTTTCACAGCCATACATTGCAACTGGGAAAAGCATAGCCTTGACTATATGCACTTTTGTTGGCAGTGTGATGTCTTTGCTTTTTAGTATGCTATCTAGATTTGCTATAGCTTTCCTCCCCAGGAGCAAGCGTCTTGGCTGCAGTCCCTGTCTGCGATGATCTTGGAGCCCAGGAAAATGAAATCTGTCACTACCTCCATTTCTTCCCCATCTATTTGCCAGGAAGTGAGAGGACCGGATGCCATGATCTTAGTTTTCTTAATGTTGAGTTTCAAGCCAATTTTTGCACTCTCCTCCTTCACCTGCTTCAAGAGGCTCTTTAGTTTCTGTTCACTTTCTGCCATTAGAGTGGTATCATCTGCATATCTGAGGTTGTTGATATTTCTCCCAGCAATCTTAATTCCAACTGGTGATTCATCTAGCCCCGGCTTTCTGATGATGTGCTCTACATATAAGTTAAATAGGCAGGGGGACAGTATACAGCCTTGCCAAACTCCGTTCTCAATTTTGAACCAATCAGTGGTTCCGTGCCCAGTTCTCACTGTTGCTTCTTGACCCACATATAGGTTTCTCAAGAGACAAATAAGATGGTCTGGTACAACATATATAAATATTTATTTATTTATTTATTTGAAATGCTTGTATACCGCCCCATTCGCATAAGCCTCGGGGCGGCTTCCAACAAATAAATAACAATATACAAAAATATAAAAATTGGATTCATCCGAGCAATAAATAAAGCAATAAATAATTTAACAGTTAATTAAAATAACATTTAAATAAAAGGTCTTGGCCTGGCACCGAAAAGCGAATAACGACGGCGCCAGGCAGACCTCTCTGGGGAGCACATTCCATAGGTGGGGCGCCACCGCAGAAAAGACCCTCCTCCAGGTACTCACCCACCTAATATCCTTCACGGAGGGTTCCCGGAGAAGGGCCTCTGCCGCCGATCTTAGAGGGTGGGAGGGCAACTATGTAAATATTTATACATGTATTATTATTTAATAATAACTCATGGGTTGATTCTGGACTTAATCATGCTAAAAGTAATTGAAATCAATGAGATTCATGAATAACTTAAGTTTTGTTGATTTCAGTATGTTTGCTTCAAGCTTAACTAAGTACAATTCAGTCAAATTGCTCCTTCGATGCTTGCAAGTCTCCAAACCTGGAAGCTTGTGAGCATGCAGTGGAGAGTAAGGGAGTGGTGGAGCTGGTTTCCACTTCTCATTCTTCCTACCCTGCAATTCAGCTAGATGGCCAGTTTTCCTATTTTGAAGAAGCTGCCAGTGTGGTTCTTTCTAGGAAGGCTGTGTTGGGGTGGGGGGAGCACTCAGTACGCAGCTCCCCAGCTCTGAGGTCAGAACTCTGTTTCTAGATTCTGGATAGGAAGGTGCAAAACATGCATTAGTTGCCTGGTCTTAAGTATATTCAAAATTACATTGTAAAAAAGTACATTTCTTGTGGTTACCTTATATATACACTTCAATTTAGAAATTAAATGCTCTACTTCAAATGCAAGTGTGCATTGGAAATGCTTAACTTGACATACTTGTATGAAAATTCCAGTGTGAATATATGCCTGAGAGAATGTACATCAACAACCTCAGAGGAAGTTTTTAAATACCCCAACATTCCTAGACTCTAGTGTCAAATTTTTGTATATCTGAACAAATGAACAGATATCAGTCATTATTTTGCTCCTGCCTAAGGAGAAAAAGCTAAGCATATTGGAGGAATAAGAATTTGCCTTAGTATCTAGTGAGAATGAAGAAAATTTTATATTTAAGTGATGAGGAGAGTTTTCCTTGTTGATAGGGTAAGGAAGGATAGAACAATTTGGATTTTCAGGTCTGAGGTAATACAGCAAGTTTATTTTACTTGTATTTAGTAAACAAAGCCAAAAAAGGATCCCATCTTATTTTCTCCCAATGCACTACAAATATTTGACCTGAAATACTTGAGGAAAAAAAGCACATTTCATATGATTTTATATAGAAATGTTTATGAGAATACTTATAAACTGTAAAGACAACAGCATTTACTTGTTTAGATTTACTGAAAAAACAAAGGTAGTGAAAACTTTTGAGGAACTAGTTAGTTTTCTCAGTTCAAAGAAATGTGCATAATATGTAGACAACATCCATGTATTTCAGCAAAACTCAACTCTCTTCTACTAAGGTTATTGGAGAACCTTTAGTTTTGCTGAAATGTTCCATTGCACTCCGAGACATATACATATTTCAGTGCTGTATATGTAGATATTTTCATATCCTTACTAAGAATAATCGTTTGGGAAAATGGCAACTTTGAAACTGCCAAGCTTTCCTATTTGCTTTGGCATCCAATACTTTTTGCTAATGAAAAGAGGGCAGTGGAAAATTTTCTGCCTTACATCACTGGCTTCTTCATGACCACTTTGCCTAGTAAATGTACTGATTACAAGTCCCACTATCCCCAGCTATCATAGGAAGAGCTGTCTTAGACCTTTCTTCTGCACTGTTGCTTCACTGTGGCAATTGGATAACAAAATGCTCAGTTTTGTTCAAATGAAGCAAAGTAAAGTTTCTAAACTCTGAGTTTATATGGGGTAAGAGGAAATAATAGGTTTAGAAGTTGGAATATATGATTGGAACACTAATTAAAACTATATAAATGTCTGCCCAGAGAATACAGTGCTTCCTTGAAATTGTTTTTGTCACATGTCCGGTTTTGCTCATGAAGGGCTCATCAATAAATTGTTCAGGGACAATGCTCATAAAAACAATGCATCAGAGTGTTCTGGAGTTAATAAATGGAAATACTTCTGTTATGAAAATTACATGAAAAATCAGTATTTCTGTGTTCTATGTTGCATGGTTTGTTTATTAGAAAGCTTGATATCAATTTTTGTTTAACTTCATGCTGTCCAAGAAGTATTCTTTCTCTACTGGAGAAGCGGTTTTACATTCAGCCTAATGCTTACTAAAATAATTTTTCAGATAAAGAAAATAATCTTCTGAATAGGCTTTTGCATTTGATCGTATTCTTCCCATTATAGTGTGGGTGTGTTTCTAAGAATCCAAATCAAGCCTTGGCGACAGTATTTAGAAGTCTAATTTTGCAGTGCTATTGTTATGTCACTAAAACTAGACAGAACTGATTCATGATAACTTAAGGCAGCAAGATTTGCCTTGCTCAACTCATAGTCAATGTTTTACAGAAGAATTAATAATACATTAGCTTACCTCCTCAGGTAAAGGACAGATATTAAAGAGTAGTAGAATTAGTAACCAAGCTCTCTCTCTCCCCTTCCTTCATCCCATCAGCCATGTCAAATTTATTGTCAATTCAGTTAAATGTAGAAGCCCCAAAACAAAATGCAGCTGTGGAATTCTAGGAAACCCTGGGTGTAATTTCCATCACTGCAACATTCTGTGTTCCATGTATGGGCTGTTTCATTTATTAAGGGAATTTATACACCACTTTTCATCAGGTTGGCTTATATAAAAATTCAGAAACACATCAATTAGAAGAAAATAAAAAAGAAGTCAAGCAAAACAGTAATTCAAGCAGACCTTCAGAGGCCTAAGCCAGCTTTCCTCAACTGGATGCCTTACAGATGTGTTAGACTAGAACGTCATTCAACCCAGTCAGCTTGCTGGGATGATGTAGCTCCAGTCCAGCGCATCTGAAGTGGTATTCTTGATATGCTTTTAAAATCAATATGTTTAAATGCTTATTTGAAGACTGTAGGGTGAATAGGCAAAGTATACACATTTTAAAAAAAGGCTGAGGCAACATACGTTGCAGTCAACTTGGAAAAGCACAACGCACATGAGAGTGGAAGCTATATCTTAAGAGGATAGGTAGGATGAGATTTGGGGAAGTCTAAGGGATTGTAGAAGAACTGAGGGATTTATATTAGACCAGAAATACTGCTGGTGGCAGACAACAGGAAACACTGATCCAGGCAGCTGGGGATAGAGCCTAAGAAGAGAAGATCACCTTAGTATCTATTAAAACAGCTTTTCGTTCTGTCTGCCTTCCTGCAACCCCATTTAACTTGTGTATACCAGCTTAGAGTTGCTTTTGCAAAGATATGGCTACTAGATTAAGATTTGTTGTGCAATCACTTGGTATTGTGCTTCCTTAGTGGTTTTCTGCATATTAGGGATGTTAAGATAAAAATCAATAGGTTGCTGTTGTTTTCCTGGTTAATGTTTCATATTTTATCTGCTAGTTGTTTTTAATCCTCCTTTATTCCCTTTTTGTCTCCTGCCCAATTAACTTCCAGCAACAGAGGAGCCTCCCAAAAGCAGGTGGTTGCATGCTTGACTGGTGTAGGGCACTGGAGCAGTTGCTGCTGCATATTATAAATAGTCCTGATATGCTAAATGCAGGGCTGGGCCCTTCATGAAAACTCTTCCATAACTTGCATGTGACATTCCCAAGACATTTGTCTCGGGCACTAATACAGCAAGCAAACATCAGAGACATTGGAGTTTCTAAATAAAATCAGTCTAAAATTATGTCTAGGTTATCTTTAAGCATGGAACTCACAAAATGGGTACCATAAAAACATGAAGTAGAAATTGCCAATTAAAATAATTAAAAACTAAACTTAGCAATAAACCCAATGGGTCCAACTTAAGGGAAGGCCAGTGAGAAGAAGTCAGTTCAATCTGAGTTTTCCTAAACATTTGTAAAGAAGTGGAATGAAGAACCCAAATTAAGTTGATTCCAGAGGTGTAGCATTACTTTGAGCTTAGTGCTGTAAGAGGTGTCTCTAGTTGGTTAGATCAATGGCCCATCCAGCCTAGTATTGCCTAGAGCAAACATTGGTGTTCAGATACATGTCCCATGTAGTTCAGTGAGGTTTACTCCTAGGCATGTGTCTATAGAATTGCAACCTTGGTTTTTGTTTTGTTTTTGTTTTTTTAGCAGAAGAGATATTAGAAACAGAGCAAGTCAGAAAGGCTCTCCCAGGCTATCTAGTCTGACCCCTGGCTCCAGCAGGCTCCACTCATGACATACCTACCATGTGCATGTCCAGAATGTATCATTCTCTTCTGTCCATGTTCCTCTGCCTTTACAAAGCAATGCTTTCCCTGATCTCTAGGTGGTTTTATTTCATTTTATTTTGGTCCACTGTTAACATTAATTTCATCCTCTGTGGTTCATGACCAGTGTGTGATATGGAAAGAGCAGCAGAGAAATAGGGTGAGAATGAGAGACAAATCAAAAGAGCTTGATTTTGAATGGATGTACCAGCTGGCACATCCAGACCCAAATAATTTTACTTATAGGTAGACTGTCCGACTTGCCTTATCAACTAGAATGCTTAAATGGGGGCATGTTCCTTACAGGGCAGGTTTGCATAACATGTGAACCCACCCAGCAAATAAGTGGGTTGTTCGTGGAACAACCTGCTGTACACCTGACAGATGTTCAAGCTCATTGTTGGTTGTACCCCCCCACTCCTTGGTTCTGCAGTCAATATCCCTTCCCAGCAGAACCTGTTTTTTCTCCCTGCTTTGATTGCTCCTCCTTTTTGTTCACAACAGTTTTGCTTTTTTCAGAGCCTCAAAAATGCTCATTTGGGGTTGTATTTTTTACTTTTATTTTTTTGGACCCCAGCAAATCATGCAGTAATGTTTGAATATTTTTCTTTAATTTTTGCCAGCCTTTTGGAGGTGTGCCAGCATCCATGCATGGCTCTCAGATATATGTAGTCCTGCTTGGTCTACATCCTTGCAAGTTTCAGCTGGCAAAGGGAGAGAAGTACAGTTGGTGACATCAATGGAAATTGTCAGTGTAAAATTTCATATGGGCTAATTTGCACACTTTCAGGGACATCAGCCAGGCAAAACAGCCATGTGCATGCTTGTACACCAGAAAACAGAAAAAAAAAACCCAAATTATGAAGTCATTTGTGCACATTTCTGGGCCCAGGAAAACCAGGTCAGGCCATTGATGGTCACTCCAAAGTGCTTCTTGGGCATTGGTGGAGAGCTGTCCCTGTTAGTGGCATAGGACCGATCATGAAGAGCAGCAAGGGGGTTGTGTTGCTCCTACCATTGGTTTGCTGGGAGATCCCTGCAGTCCACAGTCCACAATGGGGTCAGTCTATTGAATTTGGATGACAGGATCACCCATTGTGAGTAAACTCACACTATTGATCAACTCCTAGAATAAGCCATAGGTTGGCAGGGTGGATTGTTGTTCCAAAATAAGCCACTCTGCAGGAACTGGTTTGGGTTTTGATGATACAATCATCGACTATATTTATCCACAATGGGCTACTCTGTTATGCCGATCTACTTGCAGGGTCTTTTTAGCTTTTCCAATAAGACTGCATGAAAGTTAGTCTTCCATTTTAATTAGGACTCCAGCTCCAGAAAGTAAGCCTCTTAATTGGTGACGTAACTGGGTGATATTTCAGATGGTGACTTTTATTTCCTAAAATATGATGGTGGGCAAACTTCAGGTGTGGAGGGTCAATTATGAATTTCTTTCATTAAAACTTGAAGGTTCAATCATACAGTTACAATTTAAGACCAAAGCACTATAAGCAGGACATGTTTATCTCAGGAATTAATTTTCAATAGAAGAACTGGGAAAGTAATAGTTGTTGCTGCTGATCTTCTGCAAATCATGTAGACAAATGAGTAGATCCCAGTAAACCTTCTCCCTAACCCTGCTGTATGACACTGAGGACCAGTTCACAGGTGGTACATACTGTGATTTGAAATGGGGGGGACTAGGATTTATTTATTTATTTATTTAGAGTATTTGTATGCCGTCCCATTGCATAGCCTCGGGACGGCTTACATAAAATAAAACATAATACAAATAAAATCCAGATCTACCCTGGCTGCAGATTAAAACCTATAAGTTGATGTTAAAAGTTATTAAAATATTGTTGAAATAAAAAGGTCGTAGGCTGGCGCCGAAAAACAAATAACGACGGCGCCAAGCAGACCTCTCTGGGGAGCGCATTCCACAGGCGGGGTGCCACCGCAGAGAATGGTTTGTTATGTCTTCTGAACCTGGTGGCAAGGCTTTTCTGAGTACTTAACAACTCTCAGATAACTCTATGACAGAACATGGGTTGGTTAAGCACTGAATGTTAAGCAACAACCCCATCATGGCTTAAATAATGGCTGTAGTAATCATGCAGTCTTAGTCACAGTAGGAAGGTTTACATGATGTGTTAAACTCATGGAATAAACCTGTGGTTACTGCAGGTCCTTGATGGATGTTGAAAAAACACTGGAATATACACAAATTTAGGGCTGTGCCATTACTGCAGGTGTGCAAATTTCTCTTCCATTTACTTCCCAGCTATTAAATTTAAAGATGTTTCCCAGTGCAAATATTCTCCAAAGCTTTTTAAAAACCAATTATGGAGCTGGCAGACCAGGATGGAACAAATGGTGGACTGATGCCAAGCAGTACTTACACCTCCCCCCACTCCCCATTCACTCCTCCATATTCAGCAACCTTTTCAGGGTTTTGTTTTTTATACTGTTAGGAACCTACAGTAACTGCAGCAGTAAATGCTTTGAAAACGAGCCACAAAAAGGCAGTTGGAGCCAGTATCTTTCCTTTCTGAAAAAGCTGGAGTCAGGGAAGTGCTGAAGAGGTGAATGACACTGAGAACTGTCAGTTCAACACTTCAGAGCAATAGGATCCCACTGCCAGGGGGAAGATATTGCCCCTCCTTTTGGTGAACCTTATTTTGCTGCTCCCTGACCCCTATTTAATGCTTTTCAATTAGTAGATCAGCAGTTAGGCCACTGTGCACATATATGTAGTCTCACCACGTCAGTTTCCATTTATGTTATCTGTTCTACTTCTTTGGTCTCTTCCATAGATGAAACCTACAAGGAATTTAACTCAGCAAGGCTACACATATTGGACAGCTGTAAGAATATGCTTATGAAGGATTGACAACAACAACAAATGTTTAAAAAGTGCTGTTAGGATGCCTTGATGCTGAAAGTTATTTACAGTGGGGTATCATGTTGTACAAAGCAGGGCAGACTTTGTCCTAGAATGTATTTCGTGGTAGCGAGGGGGAAAGGAACAGTTTAAAATTATTTAAGGAAAAGGGTTGTAGCATTTTTGTGTCTGTTTAAACATGATTATAGATCCTTCATAAAACATCTCAAGGTGCTATAGAAAGAACAACTTATAAACAAATAAACAACCTAGTACACTGAATATTAAAATAATAAAACAAACCATCTGAAATATACAGCCACAATCTAAAATTAAATGGATGGAAAAACTGGTTCACAACTTAGAACTTGGTTTTACTTTTCCTCATGTATCTTATTGGTTTTTCTTTTTCTAACTCATCAGCTGGAAAAAAACAGCAGCTGGAAACTGGGGGTCATCTTCAACCAGATGCAAGAAATCTGTGATCTTCTTGGGTTTGGCCCTGAAAGACCGCAAGGATTGTCTGATAAGCATCTCTATGCTGGAAATGCTTATGCAGCACAATTTGGCTTGGCTTAAAGGCAGAAGTAATTCCTCTTAGAGCATAGTGCCAGCTGTTGTGTAGCCAGGCATACTTTTGGGACAGAAATTCTTGCCTCCACCAGATGAAAATCTGTCTTGGATGTGTTTCAGGGAGTTTGGTGGCTGTGAATGAATATTGTTAGTTTTCCATTTTCTCACTAGCATTTTCCCAGTTAAGCTGCTGCATAAAATGGCTCCACTGCATGTTTGGCTTCTTGGGAAAAGGAAAGCTTTTTTGTTTTAAAACAATATTGACTTCAAATAATGTCTACATGTCCAGCTTTTTTAAAAGGATTGTTCTTTATCTACAGCATTCCATTCTTATGTAATAATTTGTGCTATGCTGTGACACTGGAATTCACAAGGCAGTTGAACCAAGCACCTAAAACAACATAAATTCCAAAGATCAGTATGTTGACTTAGTGTGGGAGTAACTTGGAGCAGTGGGTGAGAGGCAAGTTCCTTTGGAAGATAAAAGTATTTATTGGGTTCTTTCCAAAGTTAGGCTTACTTAGAGTAGACCTTTTGAAATCAATGGGGCTTAAGTTAGACTAACATTGGATACAAGCCAAGGTGTGGTAGTTGAGGTTTGTTTATATTAGTGATTTTGTCCTTGTTCTGTTGCATTAATTTCAATTCCTTCTACTGTTTTTCCTCTCTACTCCTATTACTTTGATGTATTGCATCAACAGGCTATAACTGATGATCCTTAACATGCTGTGGTTGTTTCTCACCCAGAATGGACTGCATGTCACAACATGTCTTTTCAGTTGGTTGTTAAGTTAAATGTCTTATATGAACCTGAGCTGGCTGGTAGGCTCTCATCTTTTTTAAAGTGGCAGCCTTTATGTATTTCCTTTGGTTTTATTAAATATTTATTATACAGTAAGAATGTCCTTGGTGTTAGAAAATTGGGGAAACTATCCAGTACTGAAGAAATCTTGGAAAAGGTGGCTAAGTTCTACCAGCCTTCCTGGTGCCATAATGAGCTCTGCTAATAGAAAACCCAGGAACTCTTCTTACCAGCATTTCCTTTGTTTCCTCTCCCTAACTTCTCACAATACAACTTTGCCATCAAGATTTATTTAAAATGCAGGCAAGGGATGGGGGAAGATAATTAGGAAATATATTGCTCTTTTACATTGGTTTATTCTAGTACAACCTTGTCAACTAATAGGGCCAGTTTTAAATAACTAGTCCTCATGAAACAATTTCCAAAGGGCTAGCCATCTTAATCTGTTGCAGCAGAAACAACAGAGTTGTATGGCCCCTCAGGCACATTTATTATGGCAAGAGCTTTTGTGGATACTTCAAGCACCACTTGATCAGATGTTTGACATATTAAAACTTGAGCTGGCAGATTCCTGTACACGTGCTTGGGTTGGGGATTGTAAACTGGCAAGTCAGAGGGAGCAGTAATATAAAGAGCATAGACAATTATAACTGCCTTGACAGTTGTGCTTTGCAAAAGTTGGATGATTCCCCACCAATGAGTAGATTCACACTTGTGATATGCTTAAAGCAACAACAAAAGGTTTCCATGTTCGAACCAAGGGAATAGAAGAGAATCTTTTCAAGAAGTATACTGCAGCAATTTCACACTGATATATGTCACTGGAATTGTTACTCAAGATCTGTCACCTTAAGATTTTTTTGGGGAGTAGCAGGGTCAACCTTCAAGATATTGATAGAGTGTCCCAGGAAGAGAAATGTCCCCCTGGCTGGTTTGTAAACAAGTGATTCCTGATTTCAGAGTTGTGTTTGTTTATTCTTTTGCACTGGAACTTCAGCAGAATGCAGTAAGGTATTGCTGACAAATGATGGCCTATGTCACCCTGGAATATGAACAGGTGTATGAAGCCCTAATGTTTTAGGTAGCACTATAGTGTTACCATCTGTGTCTGCTGTAGGCTCTGGTCCCTGTGATCATTTCTCTGCTGCATGTCTGTTGCTGGTGAGCAACTTGTTTAAGTTGAGCCGCTGTCTGTAAGCAGTTACAGGCCTACCACCCAAGGTCTGCTGACCATCCTGTATAATGATATTTTTCTCACACAGGAAAGCTGCATGGAATTTTCAGGCCCATGCCTAAGCATTAGCACAACTCACAGGAACATAGGAAGCTGCCTTACACTGAGCGATGGCCACCAATTTGGACAGCTTTAAAAGAGGATGGGACAAATTAATGAAAGATAAGGCTATCGGTGGCTAGTAGTCTTGGCCGCAGTGTGAACAGAATGCTGGGCTAGATGGATGCTTGATCTCATCCAGCTTGGCTCTTCACATCCTTACGACTTCCGAAGAACTAGATCTAAATATAAGCAGAAATGTTCTAAAATGTCCAATTTTACCACATGAAATGGAGAATGAAATTGTAGTGGATGGAAGTTTATTTCTTGAAAGATAGCATCTCCTTTAAAAAAGAAGAAAAAGAGAGAGAGGGAGAGTCTCTTTTTACTCCAAAGAGAGAACACAAACTTTATGGATTATAGGCTGTTCAAATCTCTCATTCTGGGGTGCAGAATCTTTTTCAGGCCAAGGGCTGAATTCCATTTCAAAGAAGATTTTGGTGTCTACATTCCAGCGATGGGTAAGGCCGAAAGCAAAGTGGGTAGGTCCCAAATACCAAATTACCTTAAAGCAACCAAGCAACCAAGTCTTGGGCATTCCAGCCTTTTAGGATATTTGTAGAGGTGCCTGGGAGGGTGAAAAACCAGAAAATCACTGAATGATTGGTTGGAGGTAGGGTCAGAGTAAGGGCAAGGGGTCATCTGCAAACACCCAGAGGACTGGATTTGGCCCAGGAGCTTCTGCACCTCTTCAGGACCCTCATAATAAACCCTCACAGTTGACTGACTTGGTAAAAAGGTATGGTTTTTCAATAAAATAGAAGCGAGAAAAGCCCAATTAGGACCAATAATCAAATACACAAATGCTGATAAATTTGACCCTCATTTCTTCTGGTTTGCTTCTCTTAGGTTGAGTTCTGTATACTATGGGATGGGTGAGGAAGAGAACAAATATGTGTCCCAGCTCAAGGATGTGTATGACAGCTGTGATACCACAGGTTCCGGGTATTTAGACAAGGAGGAGCTGACAGAGCTATGTCACAAGCTGCATCTGGAAAGACAGCTACCCTTACTTCTGGAAACACTCCTGGGGAATAATCACTTTGCTAGGGTAAGTAGCTCCAAGACTTTGCACCTGAATATTGTGAAGGCACACTTCTCTGATAACTTCAAAGTGGCAGTCTCTTCTCCCACTTTCAGGGTTTGTTTTCATCCATTCACAAAATTCTTGACTGGCCTGGCTTCCTCTGGTTTTTTGAGCCCCATCACTGACTTCAAAATGCAGACATGCTTTCCCCCAAATGTGCAAGCTAACTTCATTGATGCTACCCCATTGCTTTGTAAGAAGACCAATAACCATCCCACTTCCATGATTGTGTCTGGCCTACTCATTCTGTTTTGGGCACTGTTCGTCACATGTCTCCCCATATTTCTGCTATGGTCAATGTCCTTTAGGATCTCTGGGATTTGAATATGGGTTCTGAGTCCTACTCAACTCCACATCTCCCTTGCCTTTTGTTCAGACTGTTTTTCAACTACTACTGTTCTCAGCACCAGAAACAATGCACTAAGGCAAATGTGGGCGGGGGAGATGGTGTGGGACTAGCTAGGAGTAGATGCCTCTAATCGCCTCTACTTGGATGAGAAGCGCGGAAAGGGCGTGTTTGAGATTTGGCATACTTATTCTTGATCCTTTAACATGGTTTGGAAGACTGAATGCAGTCAATATGTTCAGTTTTTTCCATAACTATGTCCTTGTCTTTTAGTGATGAAATCAAGCCTTACTCTTTTGTGTTTTGCTGGTTTTCTAGAATGTAGACTAATATCAGGGAATTCACAGACATCCTTATAGTTTTTCAGCAGAGAGTTATAAATTACTTTTTTCCTCCACCCCCTTTTCCTTTTCTCAACTGAGACCTGACTAATGGAACTTGCTAGAAACTGAAAGCATGTTCTGTTTGATGGAACAAAAGTTACTCTCTCATACTGACTAAACCAATTGTTCCCATCCTTATATATCATCTAGAGACTGCTGTAAACAAAGGTTAGCTTATCTCTGTCTGATATTCCCTATAGAGATTTCTAGAGTACCAAGAAATAATCATTTTCTTGCTGTGAAGAATAAACAAAATGCCAATACCTCTTTCTCAAAAGGGAAGCTCTTTTCTCAGAACACACTTAACAGAATGAAACCTGTATGAAAATGTTTTATATTCTGGGTAGTAAAGGTGAACTTTCAAATGATCCTAAGACCTATGGAATTTTCCATAAGTTGTATACGAACATGGGTTAGGGTTAGATGAATATCCAATTGATTTTCAAGAGCTGAATAAAAATTAACCTTATTAGATGCCATTAAACTAATGTAAAGTTCTCTTAGGCTCAGCTTTATATCTTCTTTGCTACTTCCTTATGTCTTGGGTTTCATGCAGGACCAGCAATATTTGAGGTACCCCACATATTACAGAGTACCCCTTGCTGAAGCTGGTATGTGAGTTCTATGAAGACCCATGTAATCCTGTAATTCAAATACTAATTAGGAGAATGGTAGAGGCCAATGTCTCTCCAAGTTGAAGAGCCAGAGAAATCTATATCGTGCAAATTGTGATATTCATTAAAAGTACATATATATTCTCTCCTTTGGCTCCAGTTAACTAACAAAATAGTTCATACATGGATACATTTTGGGATGAACAAATGAAAGTAAGATTCTATTAGGGATTTGATATTGCCGCTTTTTCTACCAGTCCACTTTATCTTCCCCAATGAATGAGACAGAAGAAAAAGCAGAATTGAGCTTTTGTCCTGCTGTAGAACTAACTTAACATGACTTTCTGCTTGTCTTCTGCTAGGTTAACTTTGAGGAGTTTAAAGAAGGCTTTGTGACCATATTGTCCTCAAGCATCAATCTTGGTCTTTCAGATGATGAGAGCAGCTATTTGGAGCCAGGTAGGTAAAGAGTGAGATAGTAAGGTTGGCACCAGACAGACCTTAATGAGGAGTTTGTTCCATATATGTCTCTCCCCACCTTTTGCACACCATAAGGAGAGAGGATCAGCGTTGGAAAAACTGTTTCCTCAGATGAGAAGAAAATTAGCTCAAAGATTCCTAATTTTTAATTAAATGTTCATTGATATATGGAACAATACAAATTGTCTGCAGTAGCATCTTAGATATTACATTGTTTGTTAGCTGCCCTTTTAAAAAGCTTTACTTGGACTGAGAAAGAAAAATGGGAAACAGGAAAAGGAAATTACATGAACCAGGTCAGCTACCGTTTCTGTCTCATAGTTGTTCCAGATGAAGTCAAGCCGAAATACATCAGTGGGGCAAAGTGGTACGGTCGCCGAACTAGACCAGAACTCCAGGGCACTAAGTTGGAAACCTCCAAGTACTTACAGGAGCAGCAAGCGAAGGTAAATGTGAAAAGTCAGTTGAGGCGCTCAGCATCTTTGGAGAGTGTGGAGGTAAGTTCAAGTATTTTTCTTTCAACTATTTTGAAACAGGCTGATTGGATTTAATTGAGTTCCTTGACATCTGTTAAATGTTATATTTATGGTGGCTTGGACTTGATTAAGAGAAGTAGCCTATTAAATCTCACAGGTTTCTTTAATAGTTCTGTTCTGGATGAGCACAAAGTTTGCAATTGTTGCCTTAATGAATATTCATTAGCTATCTGGGCAGTTTACAACAACAATCATAGACTCGTGCATTCAAGTCACCCATCCAGATTGTAACCAATTCTAGATTAACCACTTCTACATAAAATAATTATGATAGTAGCATGTTTTGTGCATGAGGTATTTTGCAATTTATAAATTACTACTATTATTAATACATTGCATTTGTATATTTAGATGAGGACTCACATGACTGCTGTTCCATGCAAAATAAATTTCCCTGCTAAAAAAGCTAGCATGTCAGGGAAAAGGGTGTTTGTCTCGCCTTGTCTCTGAGGTGCTAGTTTTCTGCCCTTCGTTTGGACATTCTATATGTTTGGAGGAACAAGCAGTCCTGGAAATCTCCACCTTGCAGCTCAAAGTGGCACAGTTCAGGGGCAGGATGCTGCTTCAGTGCTGTTGTGATAGATGTGGCAAGAGCTGATTTGTGTTTTAAACTGAAATCTGACGTAAATTGTGTGACTGGAGGGTGAATGCTTGCCTGACTTTATGACTGTCAAAACGATGCAAGGGTAGCCAGGCATACAAATCTTCTCTCCCCCTCACCCCTGCTTAGCACCCATTGTTTGTGTGAGCTTGGCTGCAGGAAGAAAGTATTTGGGGAGAGGAACTTCAGGAAGGCGAATGGCTAGCAGGACAGGGGCTTTGTCCTTCTCGCTTCCACATGTTTCTAGTAAAATTTCCCATCGACTTTGTGCTTTGGAGCGAATTCACATTGAAACACACAGATCTACCTCTATCAAGCCCAGCCTGAACTTTCAGAACCCGGTTTTTATTAAAAGGAAAATGTCTGAATTTTTTCTCTGCCTTGCTCCACATGACACACAATCTTGGTTGTGTGGAACAGGTTACTGCTTGTTCTTGCAGTCCTGGGTAGTACAAGTGAATTTTCTTCTGGTTTCCAGAATGGCTGTACATTTCTTCTTTCCAAAACTCTTTACCGAGGGCATGCTTAGATTCCTGTTCTTTTCTGCTTTCTCCTTTAATGGAATGAGTCAAAATGAGATACATAGTTGAGATTCCTTGTCCTAGTGTGGTTTTTCTTGACATGATAACACAGTGACTGCTTTTAAACTTTTCAAGATTGCAACATGTTGTACAAAAGCAAATCTTCCAAAAGTGGGATGAACCAAGCAGAGGTATATTGTGACCATAATGGTTGTGAGCCGTCCAGAGACTCAAGAGTGATTGAAAGGCCTAGAAATATCCCAAATAAATAGGGTACTGCTAAATCAAAAGTCATATTGGTATGTATGCCTTTACATTAAAAAAAAGATTAGGCGAATCTGCCCTTAAGCTTTCTTTGGAACACGTTGGGCCTATGCACATATGCATTTGAAGGCTTAAAGTTTTCAAGACAGATGATTAGTTCATTGTTTCAAAACTTGCTAGGAAATGAATTTTCTGCAGCGCATATGCAGTACTACTGTGGAACCATGGTATTAGACGTATTTTGTTATATTGCTTCCTCCCCAAAACAAACAAAACCTTCACAAAGATGTCTCTTTTCTTAAATCTTTCCATAGTCATATACTAGACCAATAGCTAAGTTTCCCTATTCCATAGTCTGTGGCCCATGAATTCTGCCAACTTACAGGATTTTTCATGGATGGCCAATGAGTATTTCCTTTCACTTTACAGAAGTAACCTATCATTTGGGTTGGCTTCTAAGTTCTATTCTACAAATGGAAGAGCTTGTTTTGTCCCTGAAAGACACTCTGATCCAGCAGAGGTTTTCACTAGAGAGAGAGAAAGAAGGGAGGAGATCTTAAGCAGTTTCCCTCTTCCCTGCAGCCCCCATGCCACCTCTCACCCTATTTCAGAGGATGCCCTAAATGCTGAAGCAAATTTTTGGGAGTGTAAGGGACTGCAGGAGGAGGAGAAATTCAAAGAGATTGTCTTGCCTCCTGGTGGGAAGCATGACTGGAGCTCCCCTATGGGGATACTTCTACCGATGAAGAATTAGCTAAGATCCAAGCAATGAGCAGGGTTTGCATGACTGGTTGTGGGTCATTTAAGCTATGAAAATCTGCAGTGCTCAGGGGTACTGTCCTGAACATTCAACCCCCAACTGAATTTTATCAAGTCACATGAACCTTAGTCTGTTCCTTAACCCTTCCATAAACCCTCTTGATTGGGTTCGTATGATGCAATGTTTCACAGTCAAGGGGCTGAATATTCAGGATGGTACTCGTGGGTGTTATGACTTGCCATGGCTTAAATCACAGCAAGCTGAAGAGCGCGAACAGCCCCATTGTCTGATTAAAGAAGAATTCAGCTTCGTGTTTTAGTCTGTGTTTATAATTTTTCCAAATCCAGTATAGTTTTTAGGGGCATTCCTTTAACCATTCTCAAACATACAGATATTTTAGTAATCTTGAGCAATAATTTTCAAGTTGAAATGTTTCAAACTAGAGACATCTCTCTTGGAATTTTCATAATGGCACCCTTATAGTTTTATCACAGAGCTTATGTTTAACCATTTGATACGCTTCAGGGTACCGTATTAGATGATTAGATTATCAGCTTTTGTACAATTGATCCAAGAAAGATGATATCAATTTTAAGTCCATGCCATTCCTTGAAATATATTTCTTATATAGTAAAAAGAATTGAGAAATTCAGCTTCTACTAGTACATGACCTAAATCACCAGTTGGTTTGAAATATTTACTAGAGAGCAAATATTGTTTGGGGCAAGTGCTGGTGGTAAGCATTATGAACTTGAAATACCTGGCAATTTCTCAATAGCTGTCATACTTGCTGGGCTTCCTGTCCTCGTTATTTTTCTTCAAGCTTGTCTCCATAGCTTACATAAAATACTTAATCTTATTCTTTTCAGAGCCTAAAATCAGATGAAGAGCCTGAAAGCATGAAAGAACAGCAGCATGAGATGTTTGAGGGTCAAGGTGGGAAAAATGTAAACTTGATCAGAATATATAAACATGAGGGTAGGCAGAAGGATCTGCTTCTGATGCTTTCATACAACACCAGAAAAATGGAGTTTTAATTCTTATTGTAAAATACTTCCAACTACAACAGAAACCCTACAGATTTTGGAAACAATGCTGCATTAGGGGTTTGGATCGAAATGCAACATGTTTAGTACACCTTCTATACAAAGGGTTCCAAATCAATAGAGCATGTTGCCTTTTACATGGGGTACATTTAGATGACTGGCCCTTCTGTCTGGCAGAGTGAGGTAGATGAAGAGGGTTGTGGATTGGGAGAAGGTGTTGGAAGACACCATTGTGTGTACGACACACACTGTCTGCCCTACGTATTCTGCTAACCTGCTTTCTGCAGGTATGGTGAGGAGACTTACATATGAAGTAAGAGTTAACTCCCAATCCAGTTGGCTTTTGAGCATGGAAAGGGTAGAAGAGCCATCTTGCCCTTCACATCAGGAAGCAAAATGTTTCAGGCCAGCCCTGGATGGTAAGCACTAGAGGAAGCAATGAGAAAAAATGAACTCTTCAGAGGGTAATGAAAATGTAGCTTCCATTTAAATAGAAGGGTTTTACACAAGGAGCAGTCTGTAATAAAACTGATAGTATAATTAGAGGGAAAGTACAATTCTATTTAACTAGTGGAAATTCATTGTTTATAGGTCGAATGTGCACCTGGGATGATGACCTATATGACAGCCCCAGAAAAGTCTTGACCTCATATTTTGACATGACTGAGAATCAGGTTCGGGACATCTGGGAAGACCTTGGTATCGGGCATAATGGGTACCTGAACAAGCAAGAGCTGGCTACTGTTTGCAAGAACATTGGGCTCAAGGAGCTGAATAAAGAGGTAGGATAAATGTGGTTTTTGGAAACTTCTCTCAGCAATGCTGCATGGCCCATGCATGGGAAAATGGTGGCTGTGCCCAGAATATTCATCATTTAGGCATCCTATTCCAAGTGTCCAGAGCTCCCCTTTTCAAAGGAACTCCCTCACCCACTTGTCTTTGCAGCATTCCTGTGAGGCAGGTTAGGCAGAGAGTGTGACTGGCCCGTGGCTGCATAAAATTTTGAACCCGAGTCTCTCCATTCCTAGTCTGGCACTATTATGCTACACTGGCTTTTTCCACCACCAGCCCATCTCTTTGCTGTTGGGTGCATTTTGCTGTTACAGCTGTTTCCCCACTCCTTTTTATATTAGAAAAGTAGCAAATGAGGTTGGGATGGGGTGTGATTGTGCCCCATCTGGAAAGTACTATTCAGTATACCATCTCCCACCCTTCAGAGTTAGAGTTAGTGAATTGGGTCAGGACCATTATCAGCTGCTGCCACAGTGTGGGCCAGCTGCTGGTTTTCTGAAGCAAAAGAAATTTCTCCATCATGTAGGAGAACCCCAGAGGGCACCCCAGATGGTGCCACTCCCTGAACGAGACTGGCAAGGTCTGTTCTCTCCTTCTCCAGTGGAGGGGCTGCTCTGTCCTTCCAACCGAAATGGAAGCAGAATGGTTCCAATAGGCACTGTAACAGCTTAAAAACCTTTCGACAGAGAATTAAGGTGAGATGATGTTGTTATGTCTCCAATAAGAGAGGTTTACTGGGCTGATCACAAGAACAAAAGAAAAATAAATGCAATGTGCAACCATGAAAGCTAAAAGAATAAAATGTAAAACTAACAGCATAGGAAATTATAAATATAGTTCTAGAATTAAAAAAAAAAACAACCCTAGGTGCTTAGAAGAAAAGGCCTTTGCCTTGCACCATAAAGGAAATGTTGGCACTTGATGCCAAATGTTGTTGGCACTTGATGGATCCCAGAGGGCATTCCACGAACAGGCATGGACGGACAGCCCTCTTTCTTCTACCAGCTAACTTTGTGTGGCAAAGACACTCAGAGAAGGGTCTCCAAAGATGATTTTATCCAAGCAGGAGATATTTTCTTAGATGTTCTGGTACCAAGGTCCTGACCAACACTTTGAATTGGGCTTGGAAATGAACTGGAAGCCAGTGCAGACGGCAAAGCACTGATGTTGCATGGTGGTAGTGAGCAACCCCAGTAGACAAGCAGCTCTGTTTTGAACTTACTGAAGTTTCTAAGCCACCCTCAAAGGAAGCTCCACTTATACTGCATTGCAGTAATCCAGCTAGGAGGCTACCAGAGGATGGCTATCTGCCAGTGTGTTATCTCTGTTCAGGTAGGGTCACAGCTAACATATCAACCTAAACTGTGGGAATCTCAGCGAATAGAAATTCTACATAAGGAAATTCCTGTTTTCACCTGAGGCTACTGAAGGACATTAAACACCACAGAGATACATCAGACCAATACTCAATTAGTGTGGGTTTTCCTCACGCCAAAACCTTGATCAGAACTTTCCTGTTGTTTTTGCCAAAAAAGAGTCTGTTTTATAGTGTGTGATGAATATGTAGCTTGGAATGAAATCAGTATGGCTGTGCTGAAGATACCTGTGACTGGAAAACTACCTTTCTGGGCTGTGGAAGCTGCAGCCCTTCTGAGAAAACGAAAATGTCCAGTGACAACCCACCCCTGGCTGCTGTTTGTTTCTTGGATCATCACCCTGCCCACAAAGTATGGGGTGGTTCTGCTCTTGGATCTCTGAAGCCTCATCTGATACTTCTATTACCTGTCTGTTCAGGAATGGGAGACTGAAAAAGCAAAGAAAACAAAAAGAAATAGTTTACTAGTAATGAGGCAGGGCTTTTAAGAGCACCAGCGTGCTTTCTTGGCTAGGCTAGGCTAGTCTGGATAAGCAAAATGGTTCCTGCCGGAAAAACGTTCTGTTCCAAGGAGAGATGCTGGCCCCCCTTCTGGAAGGCTGAGGAAAATTGGTTTTGTTCCAGGGGGCAGTGTTTGAAGGCTGGAGTGCTTGCATATTTTTCTCACTTTTTAGTTTGCTCAGCTTTCAAAAGGCGTTTGTTTTGCCAAGATCAGACCCCTTACGGGACTTTGCTGCTTAAAGGCCATGGTAGTTGGCACTGATCTGCTTCCAAGGACATTTGGTAGTTCTGCAATATAAATGAACACAGAATTCAGTTTTGTCTTTTGTGTACAATGTAAAAATGCTCAATTTCTAAGTTGTTATTTCTATTTAAGGTAGTCTCCTCTGAGTGGTACAGTGTTTTTGAAAATGTGTTTCTTGCAGGATCTCGAAGAATTATTTAGTAAGTTGGATAGTGATGGAGATGGCAGAGTAAGTTTGAAGGAGTTCCAGCTTGGCTTGTTCAGCCACAGCCCCATTCCTTGTCCAGTTTCCTCAACACCACACAAACCAAAACATCAAAAATCACCATCTCACCAGGTAATCCTTAAGGAATGATTTCTGAGAGCGGCATCTTCAAAAATGTTATTTTAGCATTGAAGCTGTTCAGATAGTGCATAGTTTTAAACTGAGTAGTGTTGTGTCTCTAGCTTGTTCTTATGGAAAATTTTGGTTGATTTAAAATCAGAAGCAAATGTTTTTGAACATTTGCATCCTCCTGGTGCATGAAGAGAAGGGAAACAAGCCCCACCATGACTTGTTCACATAGCCAAAAAACATGGTTTCCTTTTGCATCTGAAATGTGCCAGAGTGCCTTGAACGCCAGTTCCAAATTTAAAAAGTGGTCTGAAAGATTCCAGAATGAAGGCACTGCTTTCACTTTGCATCCTTGGAAAGCAAAAGCAGAATTTATAATGCCTTGCCTTAATGATTCACTCTGAAGTGTTGGAGGGATTCATGGGTTCTGTCATTTGTCTTTTCTAACTATCTCAACAACTTGATTCCGAAACTGGGTGGGTGGATGAGAAGTGGGAGGCTCGGTATGAGTGGAGATGAGTAGCTAGTCAAAACAGCTGCAGAAATGGAAACTCAAATTGGAAAATGAAGAAGTGACTCAAATAATTCAGTAATTGCAGGGTCATACAAATGCGCCTTTGTGCTCCGAGAAGGTTCTGAGTGCAATCCAATATTTGGCTAAGTCCGCATTAGAATTCAGCCTCTGACCTGGGTCAAAAGGGCTGTATAGGAAGCTTTCTTGTATGCAGTGAGATTTCTGAGATTCCCCCTTGCTTTGAACCACAACAGAAAGGTGGCAACTCTGAACTCGGAACATAATCTAGTGCAATATGGCCTCACATCTGTTTAATTAGATAGTCACTTGCCTGGGATTAAAACTTAGAAACAAGAGTCCTGATAGGAATCCCATCCAGTGTGTGGTGTGAATGTGTGTCATCAGAAAGACAGGTGGCACCGGAAGTCCAAGTGTCCAAGAGTAAGCACTCATATTTGCATAAAAGCTTTTCAAAGGTAGGGATTTTTTTTAAGTGACTTCTAATTACAATCCAGTAAGCTTAAGTACAAATGGCTGCTAACCAATCCTTCTCTTGTTCTCAGCTTGAAACAAACTAATTCTCCTTGGGTGGAGGAGAGAGGACTAGTCCTTGTGTGGCAAGCTTAAAAGGGGCCTTCTGCTAGCTTTTGGCCAAGGTTTCCATATCTCAGCCCAAAGACACTTGTTGGTTTATGTATACTGAGATTGTTGGCAGATCATTCATTCCCTTGTTGATTGATCAGTGCCAGCTATGGGTTTTTGTGGGTGCCTGAGCAAAGTATCCTCAGTGGACCCCCCTTCCTTGGTGAGTCTAGATACTGAACACCCTTGTCACCGGCTGCTGGTGCTCCTCCTCATCCTCTTTCTCAGCATTGATGCCGCTTGCTTGCTTGCCAGGCGGAGAGTCGGGGAGCAAGCGCACAGTAGCTTCCAGGGCTCCTTCCTCTCACCCGGGCCAGCATGAGTGGGGACGAGGAAGCCCACCTCTGTCAGCACAATTGAACCAGCGTACATCTGGGCCGAACCCATCCTCTCTCCGGTGATGTTTTCTCTTCTCTGTACTTCTCTTTCTACCCTCTCTCAGATTTTCAAAGAGAGTGTCCATCGGAGTGCAACGCCGTCTTTTATCTCTGGTTCTGCAGCCTTGAATCTTTTCTCCAGTATTGATGACGGCAGTGGCTTTGCCAGTCCCGAGCAGATTGCTTCCATCTGGGCCCAGGAAGGGGTTGAGAACTGCAAGGAGATTCTTAAGGTTCTTGTGACTCTTCTTTAATTGCATTTTTGTGAATTACTAGTATTCTGGTTTCCATCGCAAAGATTTTAATGCTTGTCTGAGATTGTTCTCTCAGGCTTTAAAAAAGATGAAAGGCATGCAACATTGACTGGACTAATAGATGCACCTGATGTTAGTCTGACTTTTGAAGCATCTGTGAGCTTGCTTTGGAAATCAGAAAAGAGACTATAGGAGTTCTTTGCAAGAGGAAGCAAAGAAGGCTCTACATGTGTTACAATAATGTAATAATATATGCTCCCTCACTATGCCTAGTATAAATCTCCTCCCCTCTTCCCTCCCAAATAAAATCTGTTGGTAAATTGTATCTTTGCCTTAAATTTCTAATTGATACAATATCTATGCTATACATTTTAAACAACTGTGAAACTAGTTTAATTCTGGTGCTCTACAAACAGCCCCAAGAATCAGGGTCATTCCCTTTCTTGCATTCTTCTCCCCTCTCTGTAAGCTCATCTGTTGCTCACTCTTTTCTTCATAATGCTACTGCTCCTACCTTAGTGCTTTCTGCCATGAGCCTTCAAGTACCTTGAACAGTTTTACCTGTTCTGCCAAAGCCCTATAAATCCCCCTATTGCAAAGCCCTTCCTGTCTCCTCACCTTGTCTGCCCTTCCTGCTATTAGTAGGTCTTAAAAATAATCCCTTTCTTCCTGCACCTTCTAGTTTTATCCCATCTCTCAGACTGTTAAACCAATACCTCTGACTGTGGACACTGTCTGTTCTTTATACAAAACCTAACACACAGTGGCATTGAAAAAGAAATATTAGTAATAGTTTGAAAACCTGTTAAAGTAAATAAATGAGATGCTGAGTTAAGTTTCCTTTGATTTTGAGAAGTTGTTTCCATTTTATAGGGTTTGGATTTCAACATGGAGGAGAGAGTGAACCTGTTGGAGCTGTCTATGGTACTTGATGATGAGATAATGGCTTCCAAGAATGGACTTCAACAGGCAGCTTTTGCATCCTGTAAAAATGAACTTCACCATCTAGAGTAACTGGTTCTTGTTTTTGCCTTTTTGGGATGGGAGAGGGAATACATGCTTGAATCCTTTGCTGCCATTCTCAGAGGTCCAGTCTTATTTGGATGTGGAGAGTGGGTGCAAGTATCATAATCGTGATTATGTGGTTCTTGCGCATCCAGTTGTGAGCATATACTGTAAACATAGAAAGGCACACCATAGAGAAGAAGCGCTAGTTGTGTGGAAAGGTGGCTTCAGTTAGACCAGCCTCCCCCAACCTGATGCCTTTCATCAGGTTGTGTTTATACTGAACTTCCCATCGTTGCTGATCATTGGCCATACTGCCTGGGGCGGCCTAACCCAAAACATCTGGGCAGCACCAGGATGAGTTAGATTTATGCTCTAGGTTGAAGGTAGACAGACTTCAAGTACTGAATTTTTACCAGAATCTTGAGCTTCACCAACTGGTATCATGTGAGAAGTAATGATTCAGGCAGGCAATTTCATCCTGTAGATTAAGAACCATAATGCCTCTGAGCACAAGCTCAGCCCAGGAATTTGTGGCCAATACCAGAACCCAGCTCATAAGTCCTTTCATGCACAAAAACGGATCACATGATATCCCGTACCAAACATTTATTTCAATGACCTAGTTTGGTGGGGGTGGAGCCTTGTTAATCATTTGGGAGTCTGACATTTCATTGGTTTACCATAGGTCACCTAGAGCTCCACCAGCAAATCCCAGTCTGCTTTCTGTCCACCTCATTCTGTCCACCTCATCTACTGATCTTTGCCTGTAGTTCTGCAATTTCCACAAGGGCCCTGTGATGTCTTTATAGCAGGCGTGGGTAACCAGTGGCCTGCTAGATATTTTGGCCTACAGTTCCCATGAGCCCCCATCATAGGCTATGCTGGTTAGTGCTGATGGGAGTTACAGGCCAAAACATTTGGAGGACTGCCCATTGCCCAGCCCTGTTTTACAGGATCAGTGCTAATCCCAAAACACATAATCTTGTGTGTGTGTGTGTGTGTGTGTGTGTGTGTTTCGGCATCTTTTCCTTTGTTATAATATTTTTGAATGCTATTGGTTTGTTTTACCTCACTTCCCATTTTCTCCCATCCAAGTTACTCTGAAGAAATGGCTTTCTCAATGCATCGCTGCCTAATTGTATCACTATTGTTTGAATGAACAGAATGTTGTTCATCAAATTGTATAGGTAACTAGGTGTGGATGGGACTGTAATCTTTGGCTGGCCACCACACAATGAAACCATAACAAAAGGAATCTTTGATATCTCTTGAACTGCAGGGACCAAGCTAGCGATCCTAGAGATGTCTTCACAGTTGCTTCTTTCCTGCTTCCAGTACCTCCATTTGTGAGCCAAGTAGGGTCACTGAAAACTGGAGTCAACAGCTATGGGCAACCCAAATGTTGATTGTCTTGGTTGTATTTTAGTACATTCAAAGCCAGGCACATGCCTGATGCATATATCCAGAGTTGAACCGTAATGGACAGGATAAAAATATCCTAATAAATAAATACAATAAAATATATGTAAGGCCAGTCACACTGGGAGGTATATGTACCAGTTCGCATGCCAGAACTTAGTGCATTGTTTATATTGGTATGGACACCCATCCCCACCCTAGTATAAAAGAAACTTAACGTGGAGAGCTAGCTCAAGTAGCTTGGTGTTTAAGAATACTGGTGTGATGAAGAAGGGTGGTCTTTGCATTACCTCAGTGGGAAAAGCGCAATGGAAACTGAACGGAATGATGTATGTAGAGTTCATTGGAATGCACAGTAAGCAGCACCTTCGTTGCCTTTGCAGAGCTCAGATGGAGCAGATTTCCATTGAGAGAGACCGAGCAAGAGCCGAACTAGAGAAGGTGGAAAAGCGGAATGTGCAGCTTTTTAATGAGGTGGATGACAATCACACTGCTCTGGAGCACCATAACGAGAGTAAACTCAAGTATGGGAACCAGCCTTTGGCATCTTTCTGATGGTTTATAGCATTTTACATGCATATATAAGGGGAGAATCTAAAGAGCAGACTTCTATGCAGCACAATAAAATTGGCATCCTTTCATGCTTTCAGAGAAGAAGAAACGATGGAGCAAAGCAGCATGGTTGTGCTATCACTCTTTAACACCGTCAGTGTGGAGAAGCTGATTTCTCCTCACAAAATCCTTTTAAAACAGTCTCTATTTTGTCAGGGTTTTGTTCCCTGTTTTCCTGCTGACTGTAGTTAAACAATGGAATATAATTTTGAGTTAACCCCTAGATCACGTTTTTCTCTCTAAGCTAATTTAACTGTAAGAGCAGTTTGGCTGAAGTGTGGTAGGGCTAGAATTGCTTCAGTGAACACATACAGGAATTTATTGCAGTGTTTAGACTGCTTAATGGACAGCTTCTTATAAGCTGCCAGGAACCCTGAGTACTGCTGCTGCACTTGGAAATGCAGCACAACTGGAATTTCTTCTAGAGAAGACTAGAAGCTGCTAGAAATAGGCAGAGGTTAACCAATCCTGCAGCCCTAAGGGAATTGGAATTAAAGGGAGGGATCCATAAGTTCATTATAAGAGCACATCTTCTGATATGGAAGGCCCTGGCCTCAGTACCTGGCATCAGGAGTTAAGTGTTGGATAGTATCTTCTAGGAAAAACCTTTCTCTACCTGACATGCTTTAGAACTCTGCTTGTTCGAGTAGATGCTGACTATGCTGAATGGTCAACTAAACGGCCTAGTACAAGACCACTTTCTGTGTCTGTTCATGAGATAACCGCACCTTAGCGGAGAAACTGTCATTGAATGCATTTTCTGGATATGAAGAATAAAATATGGGGCTTCTTCTCTCCTCACTCCGTCTTCGAAATTAGTACTGTGATAACTACAATTATAACAGAAAATTCCCACTTGAAAATCTGATATCAGTAGCAGTGTAGTTATTTAATCCGAATAAAGAAGCATCTTCTTGTTCCTGACATTAATCTGCATTCTCATTTTTATTTAAAATTGCTTAATGTAAAATGCTTATGGAAAATAAGCCTACAATGGCAATCAAGCAAATAAGTTGGACCAATCATCCTAAATCCAAATTCTGGTTCCAATGATTGGAAAAAGGATTGCTATTTCTGAAAGATTGAAAACTGACTAGCTTGTGGTCTCACCCACAATAGAATATGGAGGGTCAGAGTATGACTGATGGAAGACATTTTTATAGTAGTGTGTATTTATATTTTTTAATAGAGAATATTTACAAAAAGTGTTTTTCTCATAGCTACCTCGTTTATTGTAAAGAACCCAAACATGCTTGCAAATACCAGTAATACTGCTTATATATTGCAGAAACCTTGAGCAAGATTACAAAGGAAAACTCACTGTTATGAAGTTTGAAGTAGAGATGGAAAGGGAACTGCTCTTGCAACAAGTAAACCATCAGAGAACCAAATTAGAAGCAGATATTAAATCTCTTAAAGAGGAAGAGTCGAGTCTCAGGGAGAAGCTGACTTTGGTGATCAAGGTAAGTATTCAGAACATTGGTCCACTGACTGGGTTCAGATAATGCAATAACTCGTGCTGAGGTATGGAACATGGTTTGATTGTGAGTTGTCATTGAAATGTGGTTGTTGTTGAAGCATGGGTACTCATGTTGTCTGAACCCACAAACAACCCATGAAGAGATTGTGTGATTTGTTGGGTTGTGAACTGTGGTTTGCTTGTGGTTGAAAGCTAATGTGCTATAGTGGTTAAGAGCGTGGGACTGGGACTCAGGTGATCTGAGTTTTAGTTCTATGGGTTTTAGTCGCTGCTTGCCCATGGAGCCAACTGGGTGACTTTGGGTCAATCACAGACACTCAGCTCAACCTACCTCACAGGGTGGTTCTTGTGAGGATAAGCTTGAGAGCAGCAGGAGGAGAATGATGTAAGCTGCTTTGAGTAGTTTGTAAGAAAAAGCAGGATATAAATATAACAATTGAACAAATAATAACAATCCATGATTATTCCAGCTGGATTTAGACAACATGATAACACATGCTTCAGTCCAACCCACAGCTCAACCCATAGTCAGCTGCTGAGTATGGATTATTGTGTCATCTGAACCCAGCTGTTGCATTCTGTGTTCAAAACAAAATACTGTTTCATCCTATGACTAGCATAGCTTGCTTAATTTTATCAATCTGCATTTTCTCTCACCGTGTACGACTAGGTCTACTATCTTAGTCATAATAAGGAACAAGAGCAACAAGATTATACTTTGCATTGCATATCTCATTGTGCTTGTGGCTTCCCACATGTGGCTTCCCTCACTTCACCGGGCTTTGCCCATACACTTTTATTTCCCTTGCAACCACAAGGGAGAGAAACTTGTTCTGCTTATTGTTTACATGAAAACCGAGATTCATGGGAAGTTGAATTCTGCACCCAGTTCCTCATTCTATGGTCCTGGGGAACTGCAGCATATGCACATTAATTATAGTGCTCTTGGGTGGTATGTCATTAGAATTGGAGCTGCCCTCTATACACCTGGAGAAGACCCATGATGTAGCCTTCCTGGAATTGTGCCACTTCAGAATGAGACAGTGGTGGTGGGACAGACAGGAGAACCATATGTTTATTTGCTTAGTTCCCCACTCAAAAAATTCTTGGCTGTCTCTAGCTTCCTCCTTGTTAAGTCATTTTAAATTTTAGGATGGTTTTTTCTTCCACGTGGGAACAATTCAAACATATAATCCCACCTCTGCATTCTGAAGTAGCACCGTTCCAAGAGAGTTATCAGATGGTGACAGCAGCTTTTTGTCTTGACAGTGTTGCTTGCGAGTGCAGGTTGTGCTGCATTTTACATGTTGTATCCCTCTGGCTCAAGAAATGCAAAAAGTATTACAGTCTTACTAGATTTTGTATGAAGTTCCAATAACTTTTTGGTATCTATGTGTTTTATAGGAAAATGGACGCTTGCAAACTGAGGTTGTTGAAGTGGCTCAAAAACTGTCTGCATCTGAAAAACAAGTACTGAAGCTTCAGAAGGATCTTGATTTCATGTTGAAAGATAAGGTAACTTCTTCTTGATGAAACACTACATTTCCTTCATCCTTGATGTGGGAGTTGAGACTTGCAAAGGGCTCCTTGGGCCTTTGGCCATTGTGAAGTTAATGGAACAAATGTGAAATGCAAGTGGTAATAGTCCTGCATGAAATCGGAACATGGCTGGTTAAAATAAACACTGCCAGTGTTGTTGTACAAGCAGCACAGGACTATAGCATTTTCTATAGTTATGTCTACTGTGATCAAGGGCAGGGGCAACTCTGCTATGAGGAAAGGTTACAGTATCTGGGATTGTTTAGCAAACTGAACAAGGCATGCAGGAGGAGACATAATAGAAGTGTACAGAATTGTGAATGATGTGGAGATAGTAGATAGGGAGAGATTTTCTTCTTCCATAATATAAGAACCTAGGGTCATTCTGTGCAGCTGATTGGTGGGAAATTTTGGGTAAAAGGAAGCCCCACTTCATGCAACACGTAGTGAAACCATGGAACTCATGTTTACATGATGGCCACCAAATAGGCCAGTTCCTATCAATGGCTCCTAGTCCTGATGGCTAGATGCTCCCACCCATATCAGATGCAATATGTCTGTACACCAGTTGACAGGGAACATGGACAGGAGGAGAAGTGGGATGGTAGAAATTGGTGACCTGCAACAGCAGGGGGTTGGACCCAGTGGCCGCCTTGGCCCCTTCCAATTCTATGATTCTGTGCTGTTACACCAACATCCTGCTTGTGGATTTCTGGTGGGCAGCTGGTAGACCATTGTCTGAGCAGAATGCTGGACTGGATGGACCCTAGATGGTCTGTTCCTGCATGACTCTTCTAATGTTCTTAGTTATAAAACTAAATAAATTTACCTGAAACTAAAATTAATGCAACAAATGTGAATTTAGAACCAAACTAAAAGTCTAGCTTGCCATTTCTGAATACATTGGCTCCTATCAGCAGCGTGTGATGCTACTGTAGTCTTTCCATTCACTTAAAAAAAATCTTTTTGCTTGTTTTAGTTGGGGCTCCTGGATCCACAGAGCATAGAGTTCTTTGATCAAGAGAAACGCTTTGCTGAAATAATTAAAGAGTATGAAGTGCAATGTCGGGTAGGTGATTTCTACTTGATGTTATAAATGGCACAATATATTGGGACTGGGATGAGGACGAGAGGTCCACAGCAGGCACACAGGGCACAGGAAAGTAGCGAAAAAGCAGTCCATATTGAGGACTCATAAACATCAAGGCCTCGTGTCTCTGTCCTCTTAACTAGTTACAAAAGCTTTTGCCAGCTGCTTGTACCATTTTATGAATAATACACTGTAATATACACATCAGGTCAGTTCACATGTAATACCAAACCATAGTTTGGTCCTGGTGATGGAGTGTCAGACTCATGCACCCCTTCTTACTACTTAGGCTCTTTTACTTCCAAATCAACAAACTGTGGTTTCTATTTGACCTGCAAGCCAGAGCTTGGATCCAGATTCGAACTTTGTCAATGGTGTTGATGGAAGTGGATGCCCTCATCCCCACTTTTCTGGGATAGTTCTTTCATCCCCTGTAAATACACAGAGTTGGGAGATTTTGCTGAACAGGATGAGTTAGGATGAAGCGGGGGATCCCAAAAACTGGGCAGAGCCAACTTTGACAAGAGGATTCCTTCCTCTTGTGGAAGGCAGAGCCTAGATCCAATCCTGAACAGCACAATCTGAGCTGAAGCTGGTTTGCAATCCTGGTTTGGAGTTCAGGCTCAAGCCAGAGTTTGAGTGTAGTGGCAAACAATGGTTTGTGCTAAAGCAGAAGTAACTAAGTGGTATAAAGGGAGAGGAAGCATGAGCTTTGGTCAGTGGCATCGCATCACACTATGGTTTGCCATTGCATGTGAATCTAGCAGCTCACGTACTCTTTCTTCTCATGTACTCTCTTCTTTCCTCCTACCTCCCCTACACCTCCCCATGGATCAGTTACTGCACTTGTTCTGCTTATATTTCTTGGTTTCAACTTCACACAGGAAGGCAGTCCACTCTTCCCGTTATCACCAGGAAATAGAAAGTATTAGACTCCTCATGTTTGCAAAGCAAGAGCCTTTGTTTGTTTTAGGATTTATTATTTTAGAAGTGAAAATTATGGTAGCGCTCCTGGTTGCAGGGTGAGAGTAGAAAGGAGCAAATTGCATTCAAGAAATTGTTTTTGGAGTGTTGGTTGTTTCTGGTGACAGACATCTCAATACAGGATTCTACACCATAGGAAAATAGGGTGCAGGAAGAGCTGTAGCACTAGTGGAACTTTGGAGGTTGTAAGCATTGGGAAGTCAGCAAGCCAGAAATACTAGAGATGGGTGTGTTGAGTTGCAAAATTCCACCTGTGATTATTACTGCAGAAAAGGAAGAAGCAATATTAATTTCCTTATGTGAATTAATGATTTTTAAAGGAGAGAGGACATGACCTCATTTCTAAGCCATTAACAGTAACATATGAGGATTTTATTATGCAATTGCCCTGCAATGTTGTGGGGGAGGAGAATCCAGAGATGTCTCAGTTTCAAAAGTGGAAAGTTGCACTTTTCCCAATAGAATAGCAGAGTTGGAAGGGGTCATGAAGGGCATCAGGTCCAACCTCCTGCTATTGCAGGACAGATGACTGTCCAGTTTCACCTTGAATGTCTCTAGTGCGGGAAAGCCCATGTCCTCTCTCTAGGCAGCTGGTTCCACTGTCATAATACCTTGACTGAGGAAGTTTTTCCTGATGTCTAGCCTGAATCTGGGTTGTCGCAACTTGAATTGATTATTCCGTGTCCTACACTCTGGCATCAGCAAGAAGAGATCTTGACCTTCCTCTTTGTGACAGCCTTTGAGATACTTACAGAGTGATACCATGTCCCCCTCAGGATTCTCTTCTCTTGAATGTTGTTAGATTACTGTGTTCCAGTGAATGGATTTGGATAAGGAAATCTAAGTTCAAATTCTTGATGCTTTTACTTAGCCTAATATATTTTCCAGTTTTGGGAGCAGAAATATAGGAAACAGCCTTATAACGGGTCAGGATATTTGTCCATCTAGCCCAGTGCCATCTGCTCTCTGTCTGGCAATGGCTCTCCTGAGCCTGGGGGAAAAGGCCTCTCTTGGTATGTTACTCTGCCTTTCCTGTGGAAGTCCCAGGCCCTGAAGCTGGGGACATTCTTGCACAGCATGTGCTCTGCCATTGAGCAACGTCCCTCCCCAAAATGGGCTCAACATCTGTGTGCCAAGCTGTGCTCCTTGGAGGAATAGGGGAATAAGAAATGCTGTGCTGCATCTCATGGCGCAGATTGAGCCAGGTGTGGAACACCACCGCTCCAACTCCCAGGGAAAAGAGAAGGTTACAACTGGCAGGGTCCAGGTCAGCATAGTCCTAAATATCTGGAATGCATTGTAGTACATTTTGTTGTTGTCATTACGTTGACTTTATATCCCATCTTTCTTCTTGCAAGGAACCCAAGGCAGCTTACAAGTATCTCATTCTCTCCGTCTTATCCTCACAACAAGAATCCTGTGAGAGCCAGTGTGGTGTAGTGGTTAAGAGCATGGGATTGGGACTCAGACGACCTGGGTTCTAGTCCCACTCAGCCATGGAGCCAACTGGGTGACTTTGGGCCAGTCACAGACTCTCAGCCCAACCTACCTCACAGGGTTGTTGTGGGGATAAGATGGAGGAGGAGATGTAAGCTGCCTTGAGCCCTTTGTAGGAAAAAGGCAGGATATAAATCTGGGGAAAAAAAATAATTAGGCTGAGAGTCACTGCCTGGCTCAAAGTCACCCAGTGAGCTTCTTGACTGAGTGGAGATGATAACAGCTCTCCAGAGGCCCAGTCCTGTTACAACACACTGCCTCTCATTAAGCTTTGTTTTACAGATGTTTTTAGCATAGCCTCAGGAAAGATTAAATCCTAAATTACCTGTACTTGCTGAAGCTTGAAAACCATTCTTATGCTGATTAAAACCTCCTGGAGTAAACAGTGAGAGCTCAGCCCCCTTATATGTAGTATTTTCCTTTCCTGAGGGAAAATGACCCCAGATCCAATTACTGCTAGGTTTCATACTGTCACAGAATTAACATAAGAATGCCCCCATAGGTCAGATCAAACCTCACTGATGTGTTGCAAATTGCAGAGCCTGCAGAGATGGGGTCTGCTTCTCTCAAAACACAGCATCCCTAGTTAGAAAGTTCAGGCTTGGAATGTGAACTAGATGGAGAAGAAAGGTTGGAATGTGGTACAGCAATGTCATGATTAATGAGCGAGATCTGTCAGGCAGCTGCTGAGAACCAAACCAGCTTGGCTTCTGGGGAGCATACTGTGGAACAGGGAGGGTCTGAGAAAGAGGGGTGTGAATTCTGAGTCAGCATCAAACCAAACAAGTGGACCAATTTAGTAGGTCTGGTTTGATGCTGACTCAGAATTCACAGCTGGAATCAAGCCTTTTGGAAAGGGAGGGAGGAGAGGGTCTTCAGTTTGGAATCAACTCTTCACATGGGCAAGAGCTGCTCCCACAAACGGGAGGGAATGCTTGGTGACAAGCTTGATGTAACTTGGAAACAACCTTAAACAAACAAACAATTTCAAAAGCGTTCTGTTTGAATCTGCTGGAATGGGAAAAGAGGAGAGCTGGTGCCTGACAGCACCATAGAATTAATAGCTGGAAAACACGGATTGTATATATGAACTGTCTGATGCAAATATAAAGCTAGTTTTTATTGAAATGAAATCAGGAGCATCATACTCAGGTATTCTGGAGATAACATGGAACATAGTGCTGTTCCTGTTTTGACTGCTTTGTTTCGTACTGTAAGGAAATTGAAATAAAGAATTGGTCCGAAGCGAGAAGCTGTTGAGTAGTAGTATGCAAAGGACAGTTTTCTTAAGAGCTCTGTAAGAAAACTCATGTACTGGCACTGATTTCCATTTCCAACTCAAGCCTTTCTGTGGTTTTTCCTCCCCAATTCTCAACATTTGGTGTGCTGCTTCTTTATTCATAGAGGGTAAAGGTGAGCACTCCTTAATTCCCAAGTGTGCTTGATATGGGTGTTTGTAATTATGCACTGTTTTTACAATCTGCATGGTGTGTTGCTACAACTTGAAATCTTGCATCTTTTCCAGCGTTTTTGTTTCCAAATGGTTGAATTGACACTTCCATGGATCTGTATACCACAACTCGCTCAATGTTTAAGGTCTTTATAAATAATATTGCTCCCACTGACCTCAAATAAGTTCATTCATCTGACAGTGCATGCTTTTGTTTGTCCCTTTATTGTTATATGAGACATACTCACATAATCTATATTTAATTGGAAGTAAAGTTCTGCAAACAGTTTGGCTTTATTCTCAGGCAAGGGTCCAGAGGACTGTAAGCGAACAAAAATATCATTTATGCTGTTCTTTGCAAATGTTTACATTTAGATTTATGAAATAAGCTTTTGAACATGGAAGACATTTTTTGGATGTAGACTGATTCTTGTATGTGCAAGGAGATATATGGAGCTTGTTTTTAGATACAGAATCGGGCGTCCAAATTCTGGTTTGGGATCTGTAACAATATGTGTTTTGGTCAGAAAACTTGGGGAAATGTTAGAGCATCTGTAGAAGTGCTTGTTTATGCATATGGAGCTATCTGGATTTTGGCTCAGTGGCTCAGCATTAAGAGTAATATCTGCCAACACCTCTCCTTTCTGAACAGTGCAGTTTCTTGCAGGCCTGCCTCCAGGTTTGCTCCCACATTTGTCTTCAGGAGTATTTCTTAGGGTTGCTTATTTCCACCTGAAGAGGGGGCTGTTGGTATAAGAGTTGTATAAGAGGAAGACAGTAGATCAAGTTTCCACAATGTTGAGGTTGGGTAGCACCAAGACAAAGTGTAGACTACAAGGCTGTCATTTGACATGGATAAATTAGTGTTGGCACCCAAAAATGAAGGGAAAGGCATGATAAGTACGTGGCTGAAGTCTCATGCGAGGGCATCCAGATTTAATCTACTTTTTGGGAAGGGAAGAAAAATGAGGGACATCTGCATTATATATTTTTAATCAGACTGGAATTTGGTTTGGATATGGATGGGTTTCCTATGGCAAAAGCTTGGAACTGTAACTTGTAAGGTTTTGAGAAATGACAGAAACCCCTTTTGAGAGCTACTGCTCCTAGGATTTTTTGGCTTGAATTCATGATCTTAAAATATGCTTGATTTTTTAAAAAAAATGCAACCAGAACCAAACAAATAATTTGTGATAAAACTTATGGGAGGCAGAACTTGCTTTGTCAGATGCAAATACACTTGCAGATACCCTAAGGCACAGCATGGCATTAGATAACATAAACCATATTGAAAGCCTGTGGTCTAATTATCTGGTGCTGGCCTAATTATCTTTTGAAAACCTTCTTAAGGTAGGTTGTCTTAAGGTAGCTAATCTCTTCTTGGGAATATGTGGATGCAAGCCATGGTTGCTTGTTCTGTCCTGTGTAACAGCTTCCTCTCTTGTCTCTGCTAAAAGGGTTTTAACAAGCTTAGTACTTCAAGAGCCTTCTGTTGTGAAAAATCTGGCTGTTTATAGCATTTCCATGAGAAATTCCCATGCTATAAACAGCAAATAAAGAAAAAATAAATAATGTGTAAGCATAGCTTGTTATTTCATTGAGACAGAGCTAGGCCACTTCATGTCCTAGATCAGGGGTCCTCAAACTTTTTGAATAGGGGGCCAGTTGAAAGGTGCCAGGGATTGTCGCAGGCTGCCAAGGAGGTGTGGGCAGGGGGTGCAGTCCGGGCGGGAGGTGGGGCATGTGTGCCTGTGCGCAGAAGGCAGGGGGATGCATGCACAGAGATCATTTTCTCCCAAGGAGTCTTCTTGCAAGCAAGCCAGCACCCTGGAGATTGTTTTGAACTTGCTTGGAGAAAAGGATCTCCTTGTGAGCAAGCCAGCACCTTGCTGTGTGCACGCGTGGTGAGCTATGGCAGACTGGATCAATGGGCATGGCGGGCCGGATCCAGCCCCCGGGCCGTAGTTTGAGGACCCATGTCCTAGATGATTTGGACTGCTGTAGTAAGCATGAATATGGGCGATGCAGTTCAAAACATTTAGAAGGCACCAGTTGCTTGCCTCTTGAGGCATAGTTGTGCTGTTCCTACCCACCAGATAAGATCTGAGAGAGATCCACAATAGAGTTGCAGTGCTCTTCACTGTACTACTTACAGGAATTGCGTGACAAGAATGATGAGCTTCAACTAGAAGTGGAAAAACTGCATTCCCAGCTACGTGGAAGGAAGCCTAACCAAGCATGGCATAATATGGAGGCCAACCATCGTGGAGGAAAGATCCTAAGTAACAGTGTAAAAGCCAGAATCCCAGGTGGGTAATACAAGCCATGCACAACTCTTTAGAAACTGAATCAGGTTCACACTAAAGAAATGTAGCTAGCGGCCATGCTAGATTAGGAACAGGACTCCACTTCCCAACCCTCCACCACTGATCACATTTCTTGAAGACGAAACAGGAAAAGTGACTGTTATCTTCAAATCTTGACCGATCACTCAGATACAGAATGCTAGGCTAGATGGATCCTTTGTGACCAGCCTCTAACTCATGTATGATCTGTGTGAAGAATTGGGTTAAACATTAGTCTCAGTTCACTGAATGGGCTTTTCAGTAAAAAGAAAAGTGCAGTGATAATGTGAGAAAAACACATGCCGGCAAAGTTTTTCTAAAATGCAGTAGACTTTCAGGCAGACCAAAAGCTAATATTAAAAGTGTGCTTTCCCTGCTTTACTCATATTTTTGTATTACTAGTCATATTTGAAGCTTATCCTTGCTCTTCATGTGTCAGTTTTCTACAGGAGCCGTTTCTGTTATGGTCCTTGGCACTTGATATTTGAGTTTGAATTTCCTGGTCACAGTATTGCACTAGTGCACGGGGATTTAAGGTCCTGTCACCATAGGCAGTGGTGCCTGTTCAGTCTCTCCCCTACTGTCCTTTCTTCCCATCTCAGTTGTGTGAGAGCTTTGTGCTGCAATGGCCCCAGCCAGAGCATCTTAGAACATGCTGGGAGAAATGCCTTTGCAGGCAGTCCTGTTTGCTGGTCATGAGGTCCTCTGATTTTCCTTACTTCTGCTTGTTTAGAAGTACTTTCAGTCTTTGAAGAACTCGTTTAATCATAGATAAATAACTTTTGTTTTTAAGACAACATACAAAGGGATGATCAACTTCTTGGATACCAACACTTACCAACCACAGGTCAAAATGGTAAGAGTTGCATAATCATGTATTTATGTGTACATTTTCTTAAGGATAAACTGTAGTCCAACACATTCACTTGGGGGTAGGATATCTGGTACTGAAATTATCTCCAACAACCTATCTAGAGACAGGTTTTTCTTGACAACCTCCAAACCTTCCAGTTCAGTTTCCTCCAGGGCTCGAAATATTTTCACAAATGTTTCAACTATAAACATAGCTTCGTGTAATATAGTTCACTACTCTTGTATCCATTGGGTATTAATGAATGTGCTATTGTTATATCTAAATAAATATATTTTCACTTTAAGATTTTGCATAGTTACTTTGAGATACTTCACAAAGTATCTCAAAGTATCACAAAGTTTTATATGAAACCTAATGTATATTTGATGCAGGGTGTATGCTTTCTGAGATCTGTGGTTAGCCCCACCTTGCAAGTAAACCCAAGTAAATCATGTGTGGTTCATTTTTTTCCTGTTTTCTGTTTCCTTAATATGAACACATGAAATGTGTAGATTGTAGCTCATCTGGACTTTACCATGCTCATGTCACCTTATTTTGTAAAGACAGGTTACTTACCCATAGTTCTTTGAGTGGTCATTTGTGTGTTCACATATAAGTGCTCTGAAGCAGCATAATGTCTAATTTCAGGAAACTTCCGCAGCTGAGAAGTTCAGGCGGTAGCCCCTCCATCGCTCCCATAGCACACATCCCTTCAGCCTATCTCCTCAGTTCTCATCAGACCACCTATTATAACCTATGAACCAAGAGGTCATCTTGATACAGTGCCCATTAAATCAATTTCAATTCCAGGTCGTTACAGAACAAAATGTGGGAAAGTCAAAGGGAGTAGGTGAATAATTCTGCAAGGCACTGTAAACCGTCTCACAGCATCAACACGCAACAGCCGTAACAAACGAGAAAGCTTTTTCAGTGTGCTCCTCAGCAGCTTCCACATTGATGTGGGAGTGCTGGGTGGGTTGTGTGAATACACAGAGGACCACCCAAAGAACTACAGTTAGAAGTAGGCAAGCTGTTCTTCTTTGTGGTCTCTGTGCATCACACTTTATGGGCACCTAACTATCTGGCTTACCTGCCAGAGGTGGGGTGACGTCCTCACTGTAAAGATGGAACACAGAGCTGTGCAACCAAAGGAGTTGTCAGCCTCAGCCCAGGCACTGCGTTTTATAATGAAAGTTCATGAACTGGACCATGTTGCTCCCCAGCAAAGGTCCTGCACATTGACTTCTGTCCCACAACTTCTTCCCCTTCTTTTTACCCCACATTGGTTGTGGGGAAAGCAGCTTGCCAGATATACCACAGAAGTATTGTCGGCCTCAGCAGTTAGTTGCTTCCCTGCAATTCTGCATGCTTGGAACTTTTTTAAAGAATATTTTTATTTATAGGTGTAATTTTAATTGAAACGGATCCTTATTCAGTAAGTATAGAAATGGAGCTTCTTGTGGAAGAATTGAAAGAACAACATCAAGATCTGAAAATACAGCTGGAAACTAAGGTATGTAAAGGAGGCAGACATGGGCAAGTGTTAAAACTTCAATTTAAAAACAACATAAATCTTAGAATCTGTAGATCCTGATGCTATTTCTACAAGCACACTTCACATTGCTTACTCAGTAGGAGCCAAACTGCTTTTAGTAAAACTGAGTTATACTATTTTGTAGCTTTTCCTAGTACAACTGTTTCATTAATTTGAATTTTATATCTGCACCTATTTAGGCCAACTGTATGTTTTGGAAAGAATGATTGTGATTTAAAAAATCACCCTTGTCAATGATGGCAACATGGGATGATGTGTTATGACTGAGAGGCATCTTTAAGAGTGGTCTTTTAAAGGAAGCAGACTTGATTAGCTATAACTGACAACAAGTTATACATTTGTTTTGACAAACCCCAGCCCTTTAATACAATTTTTTTAAAAAAAGATCTTGTTTTGTGTAGAATTCCCATACTTATGAAATGTCAGGTTTTCAGCTTTGAAGGCCAAATGTATATAATTCTGTTTCCTGTAATGTACATAGCCTTACCTCTAGGACTGTGTTATTAAACGTGCAATAAAGTTTCTAAAGCAGTTTGTGTATTTATCCACCATCCTATCTAAAAATCCATCACATGTGTTCTTACTGTTCCAGGTCAATTACTATGAAAGGGAAATAGAGCTAATGAAAAGGAACTTCGAGATAGAAAGGAAGGATATTGAACAAAGTTTCAAGATTGAGATCAGTGAATTGGAGGAACAGAAGAGTGACCTGGAGGAACTGAATGTGAAATATCAGGAGGTGATCGACGGCTTGAAGGACCAGCTTCAGAAAGTAGGTTCTGTCCAAGAGTTAAAGAAGAGATTTGAAAAGGAGAGGTCAGAAATAGAGCAGAACTATGCTAAAGAGATTTCCAGTTTGGGACATAGACTGGCCCAAGAAAGAGACAGATTGGAAGATGACATGAAGATGAAGCATGAGACTGAGATGCATCTTATGAGGTTATTTTCTTTTTGAAATTATAAACATGGGCACTTGGCAATATGAATGGTAGCCATTTATTTGCAGACAGGTGCAATTGTGCACCAAGACTGAATGTTGGAAATTCAGGTAAAGGATAGCGCAAGAGCAAGTGTGGCAGATGTCTTTCTCACTGATAAGTAACTTTGTGTGTTCTGTTGCAGTCTTCAATTTTTAATTGGTATAGAAAGAATGGAGCATTTTTAATGAATTTGACATTTATGCCGTGAAGTAACTGGCATGCTCAGCATATCTCTGGAATGAGTCCCTATTTGCAACTTAATTGTCCTGGAACACTTTCAAGTACCACGATCAGCCCAAAGCATTTCGGCTTGCAAGCAAGACTATCTTGGCTTGCATTTTGTAATGCAGTCTGAAAGTACATTGAGTACATTTCCTCTAAAACAGCTTTGGGCAATTTGTAGCCCTCCAGATGGACTGCAGATCCTGTCTTACCGCCTGTTGGTTATGCTTGTTCAAGTTGATGGGAATTATGAGTCTGAAGATATTGTTGGACTGCAGGCAGGTTGCCCATCCTTGCTCTAAAGCCTTGAACAGAAGCATTCTATGGTTTCTCATGCCATTAAAACATGGTATAGGCCAGGGGTTGGCAACCCGCGGCTCTGGAGCCGCACGTGGCTCTTGAACCCCTCTGCTGCAGCTCCGTTGCTCAAAACACCCGCCCTCAAAACACCTGCCAGCACAGCCACTGATCTGCTCTGCTCTGATCTGCTCGAAGCTCCACTCAGGAGCTAGCTAGTTAAGTAAATAGCTACATTCCTCTGCTAAACAAGCTTCCTGCAGGCTCCAATGTTACACAAAATGCTGCTGAAAGGATTTTCTTTGTCCCAATGTAATCTCCTACATCTGCATGTTAATAGCTGCGCTTGGGACCTGTCACAATTCACAGCACTTGACTGTATCTGCTAATCAGTCACTAAACTCACCTATATCTCCAATTTACTGAACTTATGGGGTTTGCTGTTTAATGCATGCAGTCCTTTAGCACTGACTTTGACTCTTCAGGAAGCTGTTCTCCTATTCACAATATATGAAAGAAGTCCTACTAGTTTATAATGTCAGATTAAAAATAACAGTTTTTAGTGATTGAACAAGAGCTGCAGCTAAATCATAATGAAGATATACATAGCATTAAGGTAAAAAACGATATATGCAGTGTTATCTTCATTTTAGATGTCAAAAGGGTTTTGCGGCTCCCGGTGATTTCTTTTGCGTGGGAAATGGGTCCAAATGGCTCTTTGAGTGTTAAAGGTTGCTGACCCCTGATATAGGCAAACTAGAAGACATGGGAACATTGGCCTTCTTTATTTCAGGTGATTTAATCATGCTTCATTAACTTGGAGCAAAAGAGGACTGGGGGGACAATGGAGATTTGGGGTACATGCAGAAGGGTGGGTGGAGCATTCTATCCACCTGTGGTGTCCATGCTGCAGGCGGAAGCATCCCATTGGAGAGAGAATTGAGCTGAGAGATTTGGTAGCTGTGCTGTTATCTTAAGAATGCTGATGGCTGACCTTGTTTATATATGGAAGACAGAACTCAGATGGCTAAAACCTGTAAAATGCACACTAGGAGCTAACATTTTTTGGAAGACAGTGAATAAATTATTGTCTTGTATGTGCAACTATTTTCCTTACCTTGCAGTTAAACTGGGCTGTCAAATGTATTTTGGAGGCCCACATCCAGATGCTAATGTGCTAATTGCTCATTCTTGGTAATCACTGAGATGTTTAGCAGCAAAGAGCTGCTAATGTGATTATTGAATGGATGTTAGTTTGGAATAATATTATAAGGAAGGCAAGCATAGCCCTATTAAGACACTGTGCTAAACACAAACTGTGGTTCAGGTTTGTGTTTCTGACCTGTGAATATGATCTAGCTAGTGGTGTTGCCATTAGTCAGTGTTTCATCTTTGTAGGAAGGAGGCAGAGGCAGTTGAGTCAAATCGCAAGCTGTCCTAAACTTGGAATGCTGAAAATGGCAAGATTTTAATAGACAAGAGTCTCAGGAAAGAGAGTCCCCTGGAAAGCAGTTTGAATATGCAGAAGCTGAGAGTACTGGGTGGAAAATGAAAGCAAAGAATAGCAGAAGGAAAGAAGGAACAATTTCAGTTCCAAGACAGCATGAACAAAAGGCAAGTGAACAAGTCGTTTGCTCTGGAGAATGAGAACAGTCTTAGAAACTAAATAAAGAGCTCTCAGAAAGAGGATCTCCAGTGGCTTTATGTGAAATAGATGGATTTGTGAAGGGCTGTTCAGAGCACCTGAAAGGAAGAGGTCATTGCAGCTATTTGATTAAGCCCTCTGTGTGAGTGGGCCTTTTATTTCTGGCCCAAGTGAGTGACCAGCGAGAATTGGGCCTCTGTGTTTAAGGCAAGGCACATCAGCTTGTAGAAGATCAGATAAATGCACGGAGCAGCTGCACCACATACTTGCACTTGTCTTACTGGAGGACAAAATGAACCCACTGAAGATTCAGACTTGCTGTATAATGAGCATTTAAACACCAGAGGAAATTATTTTACCAAGTACTACAGGATGTATCAATAAAGTCGAGAAACTGATTGCTGTATTATTCATTCAAAGTTATGCATAAGTTGTACTCATTTGTTATGAGCTCTTGCTGCAGTGAAGGAGGAAAACATCTAGAATCAAGATGGGCTAATGCCACAGGAAGCAGAGCAGCAGGGACAAGTAGAGCTAGAGAGTGAGAGCAAGACAAGAATGAAGCTTTCTGGCTAAGAGATCTACTGCTTACAAAAAGGGAAAAAAGCAGGAGGTTTGACTGCTAGGGATTTAATCCAGTGTGCACAGGGAATTGCTTAGAGATTAAGTCCCACTGAACTGGGTATGAACTATGTATGCATAAAAATCCACAAAAGTGAGCTAGTCAGCAGCTACACCAAGCATGACTTTAAGTTAAGTGCACTTCCAGATAGAAACAGAGAAACTGAGCAAGTCAGAAGGGGCCTTCCGAGCCACCTAGTCTGATCCCCTGCTCACAACACGCCTAACACGTCCATGTCCAGCCTATCCTTAAACACCCTCACCGATGGGGCTTCAACCACCTCCTGTGGAAGCCCATTCCATACCCTGTGAAGGAGTCCTAGCAGTAACTTGAGAGCGTTTCCAGATGGTGAGTTCCCAGCAAGAGGGCATTGTGTAGCTATAATGTGCTTTCTTTCTTAGTTGTTGTTCTACTCACTGTTAGCTAATCAAGTATGGGTAATCTGGTAATCTGATCTCACATCCCTAAACTAATGCTAGTCCTTCAATATGGTTTGCTTCTACAATGCAGAATTGAACTCCATAGGTTTTCAGAAGACAATATTCTCCTAAAAAATAAACTCGGAAGATTGCAGCAAGAAGCTGAGGATGCTGATGAGGCAAACAAAAAGCACAGGTGATTTCCTTGTTCTCTTTTAAAGCTGTCAGATTAAGTGGCTGGGCTCAGGCGATACAGCAAAGCCATGGCCGGTTTTGTTACCACTGTCATTCTGTTGAGCTGTCCCAACCTAGTAGTCATGGTATTTCACTATGGTAAATTTAGTCTTTACTCATTCTCTGAGGTTAGGTTCCCGGTCTCAGGGAGCAGCCAGTGCAGTTCTTTCCACGCCAACTGCAAGGGGCCAGGAAAGAGAGATTGTAGGTCTGATTCCCAGCTCCAAGGTCAGAGTGCTGTCTTGGAGTTTGAAGCTTGGAATCCAAATGATCCCATGCCTTATCTCCAGGATGATGTCTAGGAACCATAAGATCACTCTCTTCCTGATAGAAAAGTATCATAATTAAAATATTCCTTCAAACGCTATATAAATGTTACATTATACCACTTTAATTATAATTTCTTTCTTCAGAAAACACATTGAAGAATTCAAAATGGAGAAAGAGAAGGCTATGTATGAAATAGAAGAATTAAAGCAACTGGTAAATATATAACAAGGGTTATATATGATAATACAATATTGTATTATATATACAATAATACAATACAATACAATACAATATCCTAGAATTGTGTTAGATCTGCTCAGGTCTGTAACAGGTTCCAGAAGCTCAAAAGCTCAAAGCAGTACAAGATGGATATGATTTGCAGTCAAAAACCAACGGGTGGACACTTTAAAAGGGGAGGAGATGGGCCATAATTAGGTAATACTGTTTTATTTACAATTATTTTTAAGCCTCCTTTAAAAGCAAAGCCTAAAAGTGGTATGCAGACTAGAAGCTATATGGAGTAGATGCAACAAAAATTAATATAGTCATAAAAATAAGTCCATAAAAACGTATCAGCAATAAAATACATTTAAAAGCCTTGCCAATAAAACCAGCGTCACTGACATTATGTGAAGGCCAGCAAAACAGATGCATCTTCAGATCTTTCCTAAAGGCTAGCAAAGAAATGCCCTGGCAGCCTCCCAAAAGAAGCCCATCCCATACCACTAAATAGCTCTTTCCCTTGTACTCACCAGCTCAACTGCTCTTGGAAGTAAGAAGTAAGATGACCACAGACTGAGCAGGCTGGAATGGGAGATAGCCCATCAGTAGCTCATCGTATAGAAACACAGAAACAGAGCGAGTCAGAAGGGGCTTCCCAGGCCATCTAGTCTGACCCCCAGCTCCAGCTGGCTCTGCTCATGACATGCCCACCATGTGCATGTCTAGCCTATCCATGTTTGCTTAATTCCTGATACTGCCAGTTGAAAAAGAGCAATTGATGGGGGAAGACCTCTGCTGTCTGAGACCCTGAAAAGTAGCTGCTAGTTCTAGAAACAAGGACCAAGTCAGAATAGCAATGCCTCTCGCTTGATAGTGTCTCTGCACTGATGGTTAGACAGCTCTATCTGGAGGCAGCAAGGATTGGATCCAGGACCTTTGGTATGCAAAGCATTCCCTCTTCCACAGAGCTATGGCGTTTCCTGAGAGTAAATAATACTGGGCTTATTGTAAAATAACCTGAGTTGTTAAAAAAACACCCTCCTATGCTTGTTGACAAGCCTTTCTCCACCAGCCGCTTCCCCCAGGTATGTGGTAAACACATTCCTGGAATCCTAGCTTGGGCGGTGGGGGGTGGGGAATGGCTGAAACTTGCCTACTTTCTGCATCTCTGCTGCAACCTGTCCCCTCTATCACTTTGCAGTTATTCAGTCATGACCTGGGTTTTCTCTGAAAGTCAACTTCAGTCAGTGGTTACCCAAACACACATCAGCTGGGGAAGCTGTTGTTGAATAACCTCTTAGTATCCTGACCATTAAGAAAAAGTACTTGAGTTAGCTGTTTCGCAATTTTACCTTTGCAACGGCCCTTGGACAAGTTAGGTCACATATGGATTTGCCCAGGGCTATTCAATAAATTTGAGCTGAACTTGGATTTTCCATGGTAAACCCAACAATATCCACCTTGCAAAGTGTCTTTGTTAAAACAGTAATTACTGTTTCTTGTCTGTAACTTCAGGGTCTTTCTTGTTTGTGTCCTTCTGAAAGTCTATAACAACTTCACTGGATTTGCACAACATGGCTACCCATCCCAAATAAGTAATCATGGTGGGTTGTCACATTGTGCAAACCTCGACGGCTTCCCACAGGATGCTTTGCCTGTGGGCGGCAAGCCTCCCTGACAACCCATGACTTGTTCTAGGGGTTGCTGTGTTGTCTGAACCTGGGCAACTGATCCCATCATGGGTACTGGGAAGCCAGTGACAGCTATTCTACTAAGTGCCCAAACAGACCTTTGGAGTGACTGTCACTAGCTTGATCTCCCCTGTACTGATTACCCCCATTTCTGTGGCTTGTTTCCCCTTTGAGGTTTTTCCCCTCTTCTGGAGATGATTTTTTGCTATCTCTAAACTGACAGCCTGGACATCAGAATGGTTTGCACTGTTTTGTTGCCTTGTTCTGTTTCCTTGTGTGCACTTGAAGTTTACACTTTTTTTCTTTTGTCAAATTTTTGGAGTTGTGCAAAATAGAGGAGACATCATCTGTGGGTGTTGATAAAGCAAGGCTAGAAATAGGTTTTGATTCTTATTTTACAGCTTTAAAATGGTGAGCTGTCAAGTAAGAAGTGAAGCCATGAGGGATCTCTGCTGGCAAAAGGAGATGCTGTGTAAACCTTCTTCGCAGCAAAATTCTCTATTTTTTTGGTTTCTATGTAACTGACTCTTCTGTGTCCTTCACTTTTTCCATCCTTTGCTGAAGGCTTTAGGTGGTTAAGAAAATGGAAAAGTACAAGCCAGCACATTTTGACAGAGCTAATCAGGGTTTTTTTGGCAGGGACCTATCTAGCCATGAAAAATGGAAACAGCTGTGGCAGCTACAAGGGGTGTGTGGTCACAGTGAGGAGACAAGGTGGATCCTGCCATGGAGTCCCCCGAGATGCCCACATGGTAGGACGGAAGAGGAAGAAAGGGCAGCAGTGAGCCTGGTCATCTGTTGGGCACAGCTTAGAGCAACCCACCCAATGTAGCAGAGTTGTGCAAACATAGCTACTACCATAGTATACAGTAATAGCTTGCCTTTGCTAAGCTGGAAAGTTGCAGCTGGATGATCACTTGTGGAAGAGAAGCAAAGGGGGTGGGGTTGGACTCAATGGCCTTACCGGCCCCATTCCATTCCATCCTTTCTGTCCTACAATTCTGCTTATAAAATGCCCAAATGGATTCGGCATTTAGAAATGCAAGTCCTTTAATCCTCAGAAGAGACATTTTTCCTTCTACTTCTCCACTGACCCACCCATATGGCCTTCAGGAAGAAATCACTGTACCAGTATGAAAGGCCCCTGTGCCACAGTGCTTAAGAACAAGGGACACCTCGATATCCCTCATTGGCCCCAAGATACACACTTCTAAGGGGCTATAGCGGCACAGTTCTGAATGTCTGCAACTTTTCACTTCAGAGTAATCACTACAGAGAGGAAATCTTCCAGTTGAACACCAGGATTAATCTGCTGAGCTTTGAACTCTCAGAACTAAGCAGCAATCATAAAGCCAATCTGAATACAATCAGTGTCCTGAATCAGAGGCTTGTTGTGCTGGAAACCCAAAAAGAACATGAAGCTGTGGTTGCCAAGCAACTTCAGGAGGCCTCTGCTGAATTGACAAAGGAGCATCTTCAGCGGCAGTTGGCATGGCAGGGAGAAAGGGCTCTGCTGGAGCAACAGTTAGAGGCCTCTAGGGAACAGGTAAGGTTGAGCTGAACAGAGTTCACAATGTTACGGGTGCTGTAAGGTGCCTCTGCAGAAAGGTAAAATCCATCTATATTGTGCCAAGCAGGTGAGGGCAACATTCTGGCTAATATTCTTGTGTCCAAAAAGTGGATCCTGAACAGCAGAGGACAGTGCCTTGACTATGGCCATAGGGTTCTTGTGGTAGTTATGTTATGCCATGTTTAGGCAAAAGGAGGAAATTGTTTTTTTCTTAATTGACATGTGTTCTGGAAGATGATACTGCACAGCTACTTGATTTAGCTATTATAGCAGCTAAGTGAGTATCTGTGCATTGGGGTGGGAAAAGGAGGACTATTCAGTGGGAGTAACAATTATTCTTCACTTGTTGCCATCGCTGAAGCATTTATATTTCTTTCCCATTTGTTCTCCAAGGTGCCCAAGATGGAATATGGGGTCCACTTCCTCATATTTTATTCTATGGGAGCTTGTGTTTTGTGCTAGATAATACTTTCCCACATTTAGACTAAATACTTCTATGTAATGCTAGAGGAAGGGTTCTACTGAGTGTTACTTCCAACTGAGTGATCTGGTAAAATTCCTATGCAATAGAGTCTGACAAGAGCATCTTTCTAGGTGTAATTCAGAAAAATGACATCCATCATAAAATTACTATAAACAAGGCCTGGCTTGCAAAACTTACTTGACTGCTATCATCCTCTGATTTTTTGAACAGATCAGCCAGTCACAAGGGCTTGAGGCTGAACTTGAACATTTGTCCCAGGAATGTCGGATGTTACAGCTGATGAAAACACAATTGGGAGAGGCGCTGGAAGAATGCCAGGATCAGGTAAGCCGATGGAGATGAATATGAAAATGGCATTTGCCCATTTTGACCATTATTGCCTGCTAGAAAAAGACTAAACTCAGGCCTTTTCATGTGTCCAAATTACATATTTTATTTGCAAGATTCTAAGTTGGTGTTAGGGAGTTTATGGAAAGATAGTCCTGGGGAGAGAGCAGTGGTGCTGTGTATAACATCAAAAAAGAGAAGGCCAGATGAGTTCTCTGGACCTGGTTGTTGATTCCCTCACTATGCAGAACAAGGCAATGAAGGAATAGTGAGCTAAAGTGGAGTAGCTTTCTACTGGAATGCACCTGTTTTCCCTGCAATTTACAAGTCATTCCAAACAAGTTTGAATTTTCAGGTGGTTTTCCATATTCTAAATTCTGACTTTCACATTCACTAAGAAAATTACCAACAGATTAATATCACCTCTACAGTTTAAATACAGATCCAACTAAATATAACTGTAAGGATTAGAATTGGACCACTGGGTTATTTCAAACTTAGTTATGCACATTCCTGCTTAAGTATTTCTTGTGTCTGAAATATTCTGGACTTGGGCTGGTTATGTCTTTTTCTCTTACAATGTAGCTCTTGGAAGCCAACACACATTTAAGGTTGGTAGAATCTCATCATGCAGATGAGCTGCAACACTTAAGGAGCCAGATGGACAATTTGGTATCTAAGGATTGCCTTAGTGAGCTAGAAAACAAATTGGTAGAAAAACAGGAAATGATCAAGCAATTGCAAGAAAACCTCAACTTCCAGGAAGAGCAGCTGAAATGGCAGCTGGCCACATATCAGGTGAGAAGAAACCGTGCTTTCCACCCTTAACATGAAGCCATCTAAGAGACGCAAAGTGAGAATGCTTCTGTGTAATACTAACCATGGTTTATCACTCTATGCACAAGCAGAAAGAAACCGAGGCCCTCATGTGAGTCAGAAAACCAGGAATCTGCTAAAATTGAATACAAATTGACTTGTAATCTTTTTGTAATAGAATAATAGCAGTGAAAACAATGTTGTGTTACATGCTCAAGTCATCTCAGACTTATGGCAACCTATGAATACCCTCCCAAATTTCTTGAGCTTGACAGCTCTGCTCAGCTCTTATAAACTCAAGGCTGTGGCTTCCTTTATAGAATCAATCCATCTCATAATTGGTCTTCCTTTTCTTCTTCTGTCTTCAAAGTTATCTAGCATTATCATCTTCTCATTGATACAATATTGCATCCTAAGTATTGTTTCAGTCACTACAAAAGTGTACAAGGGAAAGTTAAGTAAAATTAGGTAGGTCTTGTTTTGCCTGGTAGTATACAAAAAACCCCAAGAGTATTGTAATATCTTGGGGATTTTTGTTACAAAGTGCTATATATTGATGATTTATAGCATAATGGAGGAGAGGCTCCTGGTTGCTTCCACTTCTAGATTTACACATAACACAGGGGCAGGCAGAACTCATGCTTGTGGATCTCTTTTTTTAAAACTAGAAATCCAGAGCTTGCTGCAGAATGCTGGCTGTGGCAGTAAGAAATAAGACGAAGAATTAAACACTAAAATTATGGAACAGGGTGCCTTCGAATACATGCACAGTCTGGGAATGAGATTCCTACCAAATCAGGCTCAGAAGATAGCAATTCTAGTCCTCATTTCCCCTAAACATTTTTATTCCAACATCTTGATTTAGGGCAGTGGGGGGAGCTTTGTATTTGTTGCTATTTTTGCTGGAAATTGGAAATCCTTAATTTACTGTAGATTCCAGTCTGCTTTTGGCCTACCCTGTGCTATCAGAGTTTTTATTATAATTCGTGTCCTCTTTCTGTAGGAAGAGAATGAAAACTCACATAGATTAATGCAAGAAAAGGCAGGGAAACTGGAGATGAACTTGAAGAATGCAGAAATACTGCTTCAGGAAAATATGGCCCGCCTCAAGGAACAGGTCAGTAGAAAAGGAGATCTGTTGCTTTCTGTGACAAAAATAGGATTTGGTCATCTAAAAGGCACAGATAATCTTCTTGTAGAATTAAATCTTTTGTGAAAGTAGAAATAGAACTTGTCTGGGAAATTATACTTACCTTAAGCTGACCTAAAATATACCTCCTTTCCTTAGTATGCTTTCTGTGTAAGAGGAGAATTAGATCTCTTTAGGCACACTTCCCATTCCCTTCAGACTTTGGCCATAGACGGATTAGTTGGTACAGGGTCAGTGTGCAGAACAGCAGTTCAGCTACTGCTTTACAGGACTGAATTTAGAGCCAGCACAGACCCAATGCTAGGCCTTTGTTGAGGCTGGGCTGCAGACCCATGTTCAGGGACTGCTGACTCCAGTACAGTGTCCCACCAACCATAATAGCTCCATCTCTTTCCCTTGGCAGAAATCCCTATAGCGAAAACAGAAGGGACAGAAGTGACTGCAGCTTGTACCTATGGTGGAAAGCAGTGGATTTTGCCACTTTGAGCTGTGGCTCTGAGTTGAGCTGTTTCCAGTTCACTTGCAGAAGAGGATACTTTTATAAATTTTATAAAACTAGGAGATCCAAATTCTAGTCCCCACCTAGCCATGAAGCTCACTGGATGACATAGTTTCTTAGCCTGACCTACCTCACAGGATTGTTGTTGTGAGGATAAAAATAGAGTGGAGAATTATGTAAACCACCTTGGATTCCTCAGAAGAGGAAAAAAAGGCAGGATATAAATGTAATGACAACAATATAAATTCAGCATTAGCAATAATGTGAATCTTGGGAAAAAAACTGTAATACCAGCAAACACTATTGATATTGCACTAGCATGTCATTTATGTAATTTTATTTATTATATTTATAGCCTTTTTCCTGTCAAGGAACCCAAGGTGGTTTACATAATTCTCCTCCTCTCAGTCTTTATCCTCAGAACAACCCTGTGAGGTAAGTTGGGCTGAGTCTGTGACTGGCCCAAAGGTACCCAGTTGGCTCCATGACTGAATAGAGACTTGAACCCAGCACTCAGTCCCACACTCTTGGCTACTACACCACACTGGCTCTCTAAAAATTCAGAAAACATTAGTGAGGGCTTGTACTAGTGCAACAGGATACTGCCTTATGAAGAAGAGTTACTCAAGTAAAAGATGTATGACACGCATCCAGTACCAAATGACAACTTAACTTGGTGGGAAGGATTAATTATTCTAGATTTATTCCTATTTGCTTTCAACTAAGATGCTTTAGGCAATTTCCAAATTGATTACAGTTCAACATGACTCAATATTTGACAACCTTCATTTCAATTGGATGAGAAGTAGATTGTTCCTCAGAATATACTGTTTAGTTCCATATACAGGCAAAGAGCTATTTACAATTATTCATGAAGTCTGCAGACATGGGGAGGAAGAAGGGCTTGATATGGAATATTTTATTTAAACCCTTTTGATAAAACTTAAAGATGAGTAGCTTAGTCCACAGGTTTATTTCTCAGTTAACATGTATGCTTGCATATGATAATGGCACACATAGTCATTAGTAAAATGACTAACAAATGATTAACAGAAAGCTATTTTCCTTTCCAGTTTGAAAAAAATGCCAAATCTAACCTATTGCTCAAAGACTTATATGTGGAAAATGCACAACTGATGAAAACTCTGCAAGTTGCAGAACAGAAGCAGAAAAAGGCAGAAAACAGAAACCTAATCCTGGAAGAAAAAATCTCATCTCTCAACAAATTAATTAAAGAAATCACTCTGGCATCACAGTGAACACATTTGCTTTTCAATTATGTCACTTTAAACTGGAAGGACAATCGATGGAAGAGACAATACAACATCTAGTGGCCAGTTCTGTTGTATACACATCAAATCCTTGAGAAATGAATTTCTGTTCCCTTCTTACTGACAGATCATAGTATGAAGGATCCTCTACCTCCTTCATGTGAAGAAAGTGTTACTGCTAGCACATGGAGCCCCTGCATGAGAACATATCACAACAAGCAGGATAAAGTCTTCTCAGCAGAAAGCTTGAATGTGGCAGTGCAGTCTACTAGTCAGTATCAATAAACACCCCCCAAAAATTTTTCCAATGGAAAAGTTAGTATGTAGTGCTTTCTGGATCATTTTCCTAGAAGCAGCCTTCTGCTCTGGTTCTGTTTAAGGACTGGGTGATATTTATTGTGATTAGCAATATTCTTGTCTGTACACTGGCCTGAATTGTGTATATATGTACAGTTTTCTACAAGGTTATCATAATTGGTTCTTTAGTCACCACCTGTATAATTTGGGCAGATCTGCTGTAAATGAAAAGAACTAGCTGTACTTTTTTGTTGCTTTGGATAAAACTTGACATGACACTTTTTAATTAAAATGCTATTTATGCTGCTTGTATTTTGTGACATTTTATCAGGACATACTCTATCTTGACTTCAGCAAAGCTTTTGATGAGGTGCCTCATGATATCTTGATTAACAAACTAGCTAAAAGTGCACTACATGGAATAGCTTAGTTGTTGGCTACAGAATTAGACTCAGAGTGTTCATCAATGGCACCTTCTCAAACTGGGGAGAGGTATCAAGCGGGATACCTTAGGGTTGTCCTGGGCCCAGTGCTCTTCAACGTTTTTATTAATGATTTGGACGAGGAAGCGCAGGGAACAATTCTCATATTTGTAGATGACACAAAAGTGGGGGGAATAGCTGGAAGACAGAAAGAAGATTCAAGGTGATGCTGATAGTTGAAGCACTGGGCTGAAAACAGCAGAATGAAATTCGATAGGAACAAATACCAAGTTCTGCATCTAGGAAAAATATATGTATTGTTACAAGATTGGGAATACTTGGTTCAACAGTACTGCAAGGGAGAAGCAGCTTCGAATTGTAGATTACAAGCTGAATTATGAGTCAACAGTGTGATGTGGTTGCAAATAGAGCAAATGCTATTTTAGGCTGCGTGAACAAAAGTATCACTTCCAAATCCCATGAAGTACCAGTTCCCCTGTACTCAGCACTGGTTCGACACCATCTTGAATACTATGTGCAGTTCTGGGAATCAGAGTTTAACAAAGATGCAGACAAGCTGGAAAAGGTTCAGAGGAGGGCAACAAAGGTGACCCAAGACTGGAAACACAGCCCTCTGAGGAGAAATTGTAATAAAAGGGCATGCTTAGCCTTGAGACTGAGGGGAGATGATAGCACTCTTCAAGTACTTGAAAGGCTGTCACAAAGAGGAAGGACAGGATCACTTCTCAGTCATCTTGATGGTATGATTCTATGTTCAGTGTAAATGGCTACCAGCCATATCTATGATAACAGCAAAAATGTTTGATGCTAGAGGCTACATGACAGGAAAATAAATGGCTAAGACTGCTTTTTCATTTAAGGGAAATTTTTAATTTTGTAAAAGCTACACAACCAATCTGTCAATTTTAAAAGTAGCTGCTTTTATGACAGATTACTCTCTTGTTCTCAAGCAGCCTTTTCTGACCCAGAACCATCCACATATTTTGGCTTACAATTCCTCTCAGCCCTATTCAACATGGCCTGTTCTCAGGATCTCTAGTCTGAGTTATCTGGAGGGCACCAATTTGGGAAAAAATGAAATCCAATCTGGATTGAAGAATGGTCAAATTATGACTATGGGACTTTCTCTAGCTCTGGGCTAAGCAAACTCAGACCTGGGGCCAAATCCGGCCCTGCAGAGTACCTTAGAAGGCAATATTCCCTTTGGCTCTTTCCAGCTCCTGAGTGTTTGGCAGTTTCCCAGTATTTGTGCAGCTTTCTCCCCATCTGAAAAATTGAAATGTCTCTCCTAAGACTTAGCTACTGGCAGAAAGAGCTTTAAATTCTAATATTCCAGTATTTTTGACCTCCTGCCATAGGAACATGAGCCCCAAGTTTCTATAAAAGTGAATCTGGCCCTCAAGCTGAAAAGTTCCCTCTTTTGGGGACAAGAAAATCTCTTGCCTCTAACTCAGGTGTGATCAGCTTGCATGTCAGAACATTTGGAGGGCCAGACTTCTCATCAGCCTTGGCCAGCACAGTGAAAAGTGAGGCATGAAAAGAGTTGAAAACTTTGGGAGGGCCTTGGATTGTCCATTCCTGCTCTCATCAGGAGTCTTGAAGCCAATATTTGGGCAGTGCACAGCTTCAGGTATAGATAAGCTTTATTACTAACTCAAGGGTATCTTGAAGACTGTCACATTATGTACAAAGCCCAGTATGTCCTTGGAAGCAATGTTATCTTTTCCTTGAAACTAAAGAGATTGTCATTTTTTAAAAATATACAGTATGAAAGGGCCATATACTGGGGACTGGGATTTGTTAACCATCATTGCTATCACATGAGTTGATCTGACCACTTTTTAGAAGTCATCTCTAGGGCAATTTATGCTTTGTATATTACTAAAAATGTGTGGTAGCTTTGTAAATCTCTCACAGGATTAGAGCTATATCAGGCCTTGCAGACCATCTTGTCCAACCTCCTGTTCAGTGAGATTACTACAGCATGAAAACGAGTAGGGAAACTGGCAAGTGATAACCATAAAAGCATGGATTTTATATAGTTCCTTTCCCCACTCTTTCCTCAGGTATAACTGCAAATAAAACTTTTCAAAAGGTAGAAATTGCATGCATTATAATAGGTCTTACTTGAGCAGTTCCAAAATTCATTATTGTTTCAAATCTTGCATAACAATATTATTAGTGGTGAAAGAATCTTGTAGTTTTGCTTTATTGTGACATCTACTAAATCATGACTGGTCCCTGATACTGTTCTTTCATATAAAAAGAGCAGAGATGGCAAATGTGGCTAAAACTCCAAAAACATCCAAACATAGAAGCAGATCTAGATGCTATGAATTTTAAAAGTCCACATGTTTCAAGACAGTGATCTTCTAAAAAGGTTAACTATATTCTGTTTTCTTCTTCATAAAGTACTTAAAAATGTGATTCTGAAAAGAAGAGAAGGCACTGTGACATTTTGACTACTTATCCCAATCTGTTAAATAATTTAAACGTATGGTTATTTCATCAGTCTTATGAATACCTAATTTATGATAAGACATGCTCCAAAATTCCTTGTCTGATTAACTGTTCACACTTCCAGCGCGGTAAAAAATGCTGAAGGGAAAAGAAAACAACCAATTTTCAGAAGTGAAGCAAACATTTTAAGTTCATCCTGTTCACAGATCACCTAGGTGGATGGCCTGATTCAACAATACAAAATCACCTGGGAACAGATCAATTCAAATGTAGTATTTGGTAGGAAGCTAGGCTCTAAAACAGGTTAGTTTCAGCAGTCTTCCAGAACAAACTGAATTTCAGTGAAATGGAGGCTCTGGACTGGGTCTATCGAATGCATTAGACTGGGCTGTACCCCCTGGAAGAAGCAGATAGAATCAGAAGACTGGAAGGAGACATCAAGTCCAACTCAGCTGTGTTGCTGAGCCTAGAAAGCTATTCACCGTTTCCCCACTGTTCCTGCTTCCCAGACATGTCACGGGTTCCACTGTGGGTGTTGCTACTTCCTCCTCTCTCCCGATGTTCAAGAAGATCCCACCCACCTGTCTGCTAGTAGCTGACTATTATAAGGTGGAGAACGATAAGGGAGTTAGGGCTCACCATGATGGGAGTTGACCACACCTGGAGCCAGCCTGGTTCCTGAGATGTCCAGTTAAAAGGATCAAATAGGCAGGGGTCTTTCCTACTACACTGTGCAAAGCCAATGTAATGCTGTGCTAGATGAACAACTAGTCTAGGGATAGTTTTCATCTAGTCTCTTAAATAGTCAGGTACTAAACTGGAATCCTGGGTCTATTTGTTGTCTTGTCATAAATACCTGGCTATTCTTCTTCAAGAGAACTGTTGTGCCATCATCAATTTCAAATTCTCCATAGTCTTTTAAACACCGAACCTGAAGAAATGAGCAATCAGCACACCATCAAGTAATCACAAATTTAAAATAAGTTAGCAGAAATGTGTGTTAGGAAAATATGTGTTATATATCATTTTAATTCTTTGAGTGCAAGGTAGGGAATTTCTCTTTTCTATGGCGTATCAGAAGGATTCATACCTCCCTGGTTTCACTTACTTCAATGTACAAGCTTTTGGGGGGTTTAACATCCTGTGTAAGGTCCAGTCCATCTCCTCCTCCCAGTGATCTCATATAAGTAGCCAAAGATTTTTTATATTGGTTGAACCATACCATCTGGAGATGTAAAATAGTTAGTTAATCCTGATGTTAAAGCATCATGTTCAAACTGAGAAACTAGAGTTACAATGAAAGAAACCCCTTAACTGTATGAACAAAAAAGCCTAAACCAGGAAACACTTAAATGTTAGCAAGTGAGAAAATAATTTGACAAATGTGATGTCTGGATAGATAAATATGTTTACAACTAAACCTAACTCCACCTATGTTTCATGAGCTAGGATTATAACAGTCAAGGCACACTGATACTAGCCAAATGGTACCTGCTAAGATAGAGCACAGTCTACATGATGCCCTTTCTGGGCTACTTGCCTTCTTTAAGTACTTCTGTTGGTCATGGCAAATTTGTTGCACCATAATTTGGAGAGACCTGCCCATAATATCACATGACACTTTAACAACTCTTAAAACACCTTGCATTTTTTATGTGTTGTCTGTATGACTTTAAGAAGAAAAAAGTAAATAAATTGCAATGAAATATAAAAAGGTACTTTGGGTGAAAGTTACTTATTGCTGATAACCATTATGACAAGTAAATTTACTAGTGTGTTAAAATCTCCAGGAAACACCCCGCCCCACTTTTAGTCTTTCAAGCTGGAACCAACCAGCACATTTAAAAACGTGTATTTTGAAGTCACTGCCCTAAAACAATTGGTTTTCACTAAGAAAAACAGAATTATGACTAATCTTTGTTCAGTCTTGGATAGCAGGCTAAATAAGAAAAAAAATGGTGCATACTTTGCAGAAGACAGACTAAACTCTGGCCTCTATCAACAATCTTATCAATAAATTACAATAAATACCCAGCTGGGAATGGTTCTCCAAACTCTCATTCCATTTTTTCTCCAGCTGTATCCTTTTAACTGGAAATACTAGGAACTGTGCTTGATGCATTCTTCATGCAAAGTTATGCTATGGCTTCTCTCTAAGTGCCTATGTCAAATGGTTACAAGTGATTATAAATTCATTATACATGTAACAAATTACTTGTGAACATATGCTCTGTACCTTCCTGTATTTCCAGAATATTCACTATGTATTCACTATGCACTATAAATATTAAGAAATTGGCTTACTTCATCAGCTGACATGTGAAATCGTACAACATTTGGCAAGACACTACCATATTCCCACCTAAGTGCACGAATGCGAAGTAAGCGGTCATACCTAAGAGTGAAAAAAATATTAATACAAGTATTTAGAAACAGAAGTAATGGGAAGTTCTTAATCAAAATTTTACTAGCTTTAATTCTGCACAAAGGAAGGTTCTTGTCCTGGTGTAGGGAATACTGTACAGCACAGCTGCTATGCAACAAGCAGTCCATAACTTAGAGGAGTATGATGCCACAGGCTTATGGCATCTTGTAGATTTATTATGCTTATGGTAGATTTATTCATACTAATCATACTAGTCCCAGACATAATAGTTGATGCACTATGCTAAGGTCATTCAAGACATCTAAATTATTTACTGAATTGTGGAGCAAGATCTACGTATTTGTATATTTGCTCATTTGTATATGAAGAAAAAAGATGCACCTGAGTGAGCCAAATCCAGATGCACTCCTTGTTGTTGTTATGTGCTGACAGGTTGTCTCTGAGTTATGGTAACCTGATAAATGAATGTTCTCCAAAAATATCCTGCCCATGACAGTCCTGTACAGTTCTTGTAAACAAGAGGCTATGGCATTCCTTAGTTAAAAGTTTATCTTGTTTACAGGGCATGCTTTGTGCGATTGTTGAGATAACTATATGCATCTACAACTCTTGCATCCAGTGAGTGGAAGAATAATCAGTTCTGAAAGAATCAGGAGTAATTTCACAGATGATCATTAGCGACTTACAGATATGCAACAATGCATCGTCGATTTCTCAGCAAAGAGCAATGGCGAAATTTGATCGTTGGAATCAATTCACTGTGTCCTGATTTAGCTTCATTTCTGATAACAAAAGAACAAATTATATTATCCACTTAGAAAACAAGGAATATTAAGTAGCATTGAGAGACCATTTCATAAGGTAGGTTTAAGTAAGACAGTCACTTCATGTTTTTATGATTAGGTATTGTTTTTTGATGAGAAAACAAAATAACGTTTCTGTTCCTCGCTTCTGCATTTTATTTTTGCCTTCCTTTAGATACAAAGCATATTAATTCTTTTACTAAGAGAATCTTACTTACACATCATTCTGGTTTTGTTCATACAATGCTTTCATTTCCTCAAGTACTTGTCTGATCCCATCTTCCTGCAAAATAGAAAGACACCAATTTCCAACAAGTCTTTTAATTATTATTCTAATCTTTTTAAAATTAGATTGTAAAGTAGACATCTAGAGCTTAAAGGAATATATCTATACACAACACAATCTAGAGTTGTACTATGTTCATAAACTAGCTTCAGCCAGCATACCACTTTCTGAATTAGAGACAACCAGCTAAATCCACAGTTGAATGTACATCCTGATCTATAGTCCAGTAAAAATTTCCAATTTTTCTAAATCTTCCACTATCTAGAACTGAAGTGTTTGCTTCTTCTTTTCCTTTTGTCTTACCTGCCTATTCAATGACTAATGTGTTTGCACAAGAGGGATTCAATGGGAATTGAAGGAACATAGAAATGCTTTCTTGTTAGGACCAGGCAGGATTGACAGAACAGTTTATAAGAGAACAAGATGTGGCTAATCAGCAGAGGTCAGCTCATTCTCTGCTGTCCTCTCCTCCTTTGAGGGGTACCAAAGTTTTGAAGAGAATAAAGTAGATTGTGTATCCAATTCAACATACATATGAAATAATTATGGCAGTGATATGGTAAAAAGTATAATGCAGCTGCTAAAAATAAAACCTAATACGATGTTAGGTTGCAGTAACAGAAACATGGCTCCAACTCTGCTCTATGCATTAGTTAGGATGTATTTTGAGTACTGTATCTTGCTCTGAGTGCTGCATTTTGAGGACATTGACTGCTTGCAGAGAAGTGTGATCAGGATGGTGAAACAAAGTCTTGTAAGGAATAATTACAGAGAAATTATTTAGAGGAGACATAATGATACTCTTCAAATATCAAAGGCTGTCATTGATGCTGAAGATTGTACAGAAGTGCTCTCTACTGCTAGGACTAGGGCCAATCATAAAAGCTGTAAGGAAGCATATTTGGCTAAAAAGTATTTTTTGTTGCACTTCTACACCACTCCACAGCTGAAGGTCTCTAGAATTAGAAGGAACATTCTATGAGTAAGAGCTAAGCAACACTGGAATAGATTTCTGCAGAAGATATTGGATTCTCCTGCACTAGGAGGTATTTAAGCGGAGCTGGGCAGCCACATTTTCAATGTTTATTGAGCTGAGGGTTGAACTATAATGATCTCCCAAATTCCCTTCCAACTTTGGTATTCTACCAGTCTTTCACTGTGAAGTCTGTAAAATAGGATTTATACCCCAAAATGAGGAATGCAATTGCCTCCACTAACAAAAAATAAAACACAGTAAAGCCTGTTAATCAATTTACTAAAGGAGATAAAATAGCAACAAGCACATTCTTCAAATGTCAGTTTCAGAGGCATCAAAAGAGGGGAAGAACGAAAATTCTGTACTAGCTTTATTGTTAAAAGACAAAATAGCTGTGCTTATCAATGAGAAAACAAACAAAGCCAGCAGTTGGGCAATACTTTTTTAGTTTCAATCTTTCATTGTCTTCATTAGAAGCCCCCACCCATCCACTCTCCGCCGCGTAACTCTTTGTACCAACCAGCCTGACAAAAGTGTTCTGGAGAACTCAAAAACTTACAACCCACTGCAACATTCTGGTTGGTGAGACCGAGTGCAATCCAACTGTAGATTTTACATTTATTGAATCTTCTGTAAGCTATTTCTTATGGAAATAAAGCGGGGTATAAAGGTTGCATCCAATGTTAATCTCACTTAAGTCGCATTCATTCTAGTGGGTCTGCTCTAAGAAGGAATAACATTGGCTACTAATGCAAGCATTTGAAAAGTCACATAAACACACTCAGGGCAGAAAAAGCCTTTCGAAGACTTCGGTCTGTCAGAGTGACCCTACCCGCCGACTAGCCAAGAAAGCGGCCTTCGGACAGCCGGGTCTGGGAAAGAGAAGGGGCGCCGCCGCCAAATGCTCACGTTGAAGGCAGGAAGCTGGCCGTCGCTGGCGCGATGGAGCTCCCGGATGAGCTCGGTCGCTTTCTCGCAGAACATGGCCGCGGCGGCAACAGCAAGCGGAGCCTCCGGGAGCGCCGGCGCCTCGCAACGCGCAGGGCCTTCCTCTGCCGAGGCCGCGCGGGAGCGAAAACCGCGCCTCCAGTCCTCCTGACCAATAGGAAGGCGGGCAGCGACGTGGGCGGGGAGAAGAGGGAAGCCCCGCCTCTCGCAATCGCTCTGTACGGGACCCGGGAAGGAACAAAAGTAAGGATGGCAACGCTTGTCTTGCTATTCTTTCGGGGCAGCGCCCGGAGTGGAAGGATTCCGAGAAGCGGCCCAGGGGGCTGCAGCGCTTGCTGGAATTTGGGCTGCAAATGCATGTCAGCTTCCGAGGGAGTTGAAGCGCTAGTGAAATTAAGGGAACTTGCTTCTGGGTAGGTATGCCTGAGTGCCCTGGTTATGAGGAGAGAGCGACAGGATGATTCACGCGGGAGACGGGCGCCGCTCCTTAATTCCGTAACGCCCTATCTGTTACAGCCGAGGGTGTGCATTGTTTCTATTGGTAAATATTTTCCGCTTTCCCCCAGCGGCAGTTTCAGAGGTGTTATTTATTGTATGTTTACAGCTCATTCATGTTTTACGCTGATGCTTCCGGGGTGGGAGAATCAGCTGGCAAAATACATTCGTTGCCCAAGAATTGCAATCCCATTCTTCGAGGAGTTCCTTCCGTGTACCCCATCTCATAAATTGGATAGAGCCACGGAAGGGTTAGCTCCGGGTCACATGGAGAACTGGGTTAATTTGGAAATCACTGAATAGGCTAAGAGCTGCAATTGGTAAATCTAGATGAATCTGAGAAAATGGGGCTTTCACATCATAAGAACATAAGAAAAGCCATGATGAATCAGACCAGTGGACTATCAGGGCCAGTACTCTCTTCACATAGTGTGGCAAACCAGTCTTCAGGATCCTCAAGCAGGGCAGGTGCTAGACCTCCACCTGCCCAAGCTCCTCAGCAACTCGTATAAGCAGGCATACCATCTAGTAGAAGTAGCACATAGCCAGCAAGGTTAGTAGCCATTGAAACAGTCCTCTGTGAGTATCATTTATTTATTATTCATTAGAGATTAGGTTTCATTATTTCAACTTTGTATATTGGTGTTTATACAAACGTGTTTTATATATAGGCTAATAGAGTCATGTTTTAGATCTCACTTAGCAAAAATGGTTTAAATGGGTTTAAAGAAAAACCCTTCTGGATAGATGTACTATTCATGAATATGAAGTAGGGCCCCTACATAAGCTCATACCACAACAGATTTGTGGGGACTGCAACATTCATGCTCCTTTCTACAGTGAGGAGGGGACACTGAAAACATGTTACTAGATTACAATTTTTGCCATAATAAATGTGTGAACCGTATGACTGTTGTTTTTCTGGTTCTTCTGCAATCTATGTACTATGTAGTTTTTTACTTTCTGTAGGCGTTCAAAACCTGTTTTTTTTTCAATGCCAGCCAATAAACTCACACGCACGTACGCAACTATACTATCAATCCACCTACAACTAACTTGCAGCCCACTGTTTTCAAGTATATTTTCCTATATTATTATTATTTCAGGTACTAAGTGCTTGATATTTTTTAGTAATGCTGAGATACAAGGTCATGCAGAAAGACAATGGTTCTCTCTCCACTGTCATCTAGCTACAGCAGTTCTTCAGGCTTCAGCGGAGGGAGAGAAGGGAAGTGGAGCTATTTCATCAGCTCTGATGAAAGACAATCTGCTTTTAGCTCTCTCACCTGCCATTTCAATTCTTTCTATCTTGGGTAGTCATTATAAGAGCTAAAGCTTTAAGAATTGCTGCTGGAATTGCTTTTCCTTTTTCCTTTCCATTCCTTTGCTTTTTGAATCCATCTTTTAGAATAAAGCCTTTTTAAAAGGTCTTTGAGAACATTTTCTGCCAAACAGAAGGGTAAAAATGCTTTAAATGTATAGCCAACTATTGAATATAACAACAAAACAGAAGAGCCAAAAATCTTGTGTTTAGTCTTTTGGGGCATTGAACTGTTGCTAGACCTTGGCTTAGATAGTTTAACTTTACATTCGAGTGTTCTGAGGATCAGCTGCCCACACCATGTATGCTACGTTTTGTCTCTGGCTATGGGGGAGGCATACAAATGTGATAAATGTGACCTACACTACGGAAATCACTGCAGGTCTTAAAAAAAGGAGAAAATTTATTTTATACACACACGTGTCATAGCACATGTTATTAACAATAACGTAATATTAATATACATTGCAAACTACCCAGAGAACTTGGGTGACTGGACAGCTTAACAGTACTATAAACAAATTCCCACGGAGAGACGGAAGAGCAAATTCCTGATATAAAACACAAAAACGTGTCTTCACTTGTCCTTGCTCAAAGTGGCCTCAGGTATAACCTCACCCAAAACCAAAATAGCTGGGCGTTGAGACGGAGTGAAAACAAGCGTGATAATGGGAGCGGGGCAGGATGACCTGCGGGGCTTGTTTTCCTCATAGATGGGCATCCTACAGCGCAGTGGCCATCTTTGTCGTGGGCAAATCAGCCATACAACTGCAGTCCTTTCACCTATCTCCGAGACGCAACCGCTAGGGAGGTCACATGGCCCTAGGCCGCCTCTGATTGGCGGCGCCTGGGAGGTGCCTTTCGTCCCTTAGTTGCCGAGCTGTGGGTGGTATGATGTAGGTGAGGGAGGCGTCGGTTTCGGGACGGAGGCGTCTTCCCTGGAGCGAGCGGAGCTGGCACCGCCGGCATGAGAAAGCGAAACGAGTCCGTCACGTTGGAGCATGAAGGCCTCAGCTCCTCGGCTTCGGCACCAGCTGCCGCCTCCTCCTCTCCCCAGTCCCAGCAGCTGGACAAGGGCTTCAGCTTGAGGCAGAGCCTGCGTTTGTCTGGCAGTGGCCGGGCCGCCGGTGACTCTGGCATGAAGCGAACGCTGGGCAGGTGAGAGACTCGCCGACTCGGTGAGGCTGCGTCGCTATGGCAACCTCAACCCGCTGACCGCCGTGGTAGCACTCTCCCTGTTGCCTTGCCTGGGCGCTGCGACCATCGCGAGGCTGACCTCGGCCTTGTCGTTTCCATGACAACGGAAGGCCTGCTCAGCATCGCCACCACAGCCGTCCTTCCCTTCTCCCCCTCCCTCAACCCCACCCGGGCCCTGGTAGCCCTGTGGCAGCCCTCTCTAAGAGGCCGGTCGCCAGCCACGTAGCCGGCCTAGGTGCTTCATAGTGAGGTGCCCTTGGCGATGTTCCTCTCTCTCCCTGGTCCACCGTTGCTCCCTTTTCCTCTTGTTCCTTAGCATCGCGCCAGGTGGATTGCGTTGGGGGCGAGGCCTGCCCCTGCTACGCCATGAGGCCCAGTCTGAAGGGACTGTCTAGCTTACTAATAGAGGGGCTTGGTGCCTTCCCTTGTGACTCTACCTTGGCTCCACGTTGCTCCCTCCTGTATTGCTGTATGGGTTTGCTGACTGCGACTTCAGGCCAAAAAAGGGGGTGTGTAAGATAACAGACATTTAAGATTTGCAAAATCTTTCTGTTGACCAGGGGAAGCGATGGTTAAAAACTTGTCCATGTGAACAGGTTTATGTATTGGTGAAATTTAATGGGATGTGTCTTTAGTTTATCATGGCTGTAAAATAGGAAGATATTTAAATCTAGCTTATTTATGTTTTGTCATGCAAGCTAAATGTGTGCTTATAACTAAAAAGAGGAAAAAGAGAGATTTTTCCCCTTCATCCTCCTTCCATATTGAATGTGTCTGTTAGCAAGTAAAGCATATATTCAAAAATTTCCAGAATTTCTTCCTGGTTCCATATACACATGCAAACCAGTATCTCTGCTACTTCTGTATGTTAGGTTTAGTGTATAGGCTTATAACAGCATTTCCATTGGAATGTTGAGTTCAGGAAAGGTTACATCTGGGATTGTTTAGTGTAGAAAAAGGGTGAGAAACCTGATAGAGATGTACAAAATTATGCATCCTGTGAAGAAAGTGAACAGGGAAACATTTTTCTCTCTTTGTTATAATGCTGCTACCTGTGATCATCCTATGAAGCTGATGCTGGGAAATGTGGGACATTGATTTCTATAATTGTGTTAGGGTGCTATTCTATGCATATTTAGACAGACAATAGTATCACAACATCCCGCATTCCCGAGCCAACCATTCCCATGAAACTGAGTGATGGAAGATTCAGGACAGTTGAGAAATAATATGTCATTATACAGAACATAAGTTAAAGTGTGACATTTGCTACCACAAGGTATGGTGATTGGTTTTAAAAGGGAATGAGCCAAATTCATCGATGATAAGGCTATCAAATGACTGCTACGCATAATTACTATATATTAACTCTGGTATTGGAGGTAGTATGCTCCAGTATGTCAGTTGCTGGGGAACATGTGCAGGGGGTGGATGCGGTTGCATTCATGTCCTGGTTGTGGGTTTCCTACAGGCACTTGGTTGGCCATTGTATTAACAGAATTCTGGATTAGATAGGCATTTAGTCTGATTCAGCATGGCTTCTATGTTCAGTCAGTTCATCTGCAGAAAAATTGGGATAAGTATAGGGATAAAGGTGCTGGAAGATCTTCAGGATCTTTCGAGATCTTCAACTCAGTTGCATGCATATTTATTTGGAAGTAAGGCCAACACAGTGGGCAGAGGATTTTGGTTTTGTCTCTGACTATTAAGAAATGAGACAGACATTAGAAATCTAAAAGAGAAGGAAAGTCATTAGTTTTGATCAGTGACCCTCAGTACTTTAAGTCTTAGGGTTAGGGTTAAGGAGTATTAATCATTAACCTTAGTCTCTGATACTAGTCTATATTAAATATATTTAGCACCACATAGTATGGTGGCTTAATATATTGAAACATTAAATGTTAACAATTAGCTGTTTCAGGGCAATTTTAGCAGATCTTTGGTTCAACTTTCATTTGTTTGTCTTTTCATTTGCTCATTTTTCTATTTATAATACCAAGGAAATTAATTTTTATAGATTTCTGTTATTTGACATCAAGTAATTTTTCATTTATTATTCCAAATATATGCAGCATTACTATTTTATTAAAATATATTTCACATTTGCTAAATAAAAAAGAGATTTGAATGACATCTCTTCAAACAGGCTTCCAAGTTTTTTGTTACTGGAGCATTTTGTTAGATGGGCAGTTTATATTAATAGCTGGATTTGCTCACCTCTAGCTATTCTTTTCGAATTGGGATATGGTCATTTTTTTGCTTATATAAGCTGATGCACAGGTCTTTGTATAACTAAGCTTTCTTAGTCTTAAGAATTAGGCACTAATTCTAATTTTGCTTTTTCTTCTCCCCCCTCCCCTTTTCGTTTAGTGTAGTTTTATAAAGTCATGGACTCTTATTAATCTTAGTAAGCCATTCTGGGATTTTTTTTTTGTGATTGGAGGGTGGGATATAAATAAATAAATAGATAGATTTATGTAACAGTCCATGGAAATTATCTTGGCTTTCCTCAGTATAGTAAGACAGCATTGCTATGGGTTAGTAGAGGTTCAGCCATTTACTTTGGTGCCTACAGTAAACTGCTGGAAACTTAAGGTTCTTGGGAAGGTGTCTCAGGAAACATATGATAATGGTAGGGAGAGTTGTTCTATTAAAAATTGTGGTCCCAAGCCATGTAGGGCTTTATAAGTTAAAAGTGGGCCAAGGTGATACTATGTGATCGGAATTTCTGGTCACTGATACTAATTCAGCTGCCCATTTTTGTAAGAGCTGCAGCTTCTAAACAGTCTTCAAGGGCAGCCCCAGAAAGAAAGCATTTCAGTAGATTAGTTTAATGATGACTGCTATGCCTTGGGAAGGAAACTCCAAGTTCTGATCTTTCTCCCTGGCCCCTTGCAGCTGCCACAGAAATAATCACTCTGGCTTCATCCTGATGTAAAAGCAACCTCAGAGGAGATAAAAGAATGGCTTTTTAGTGGACAGAATGGGCAAAAGAGAGGCTGGGATATAAGAAATTCTATGGCCTTCCAGTCTAGCCCTCCACAGTGCACTATTTCTAGATAGGCTTATTGATTTTTCTGGAAGAAAACTTCATTAAAAGATAATGAAATGGTGAACATTCTCTCCATTACCTCTCCTGCCCTGCTGCAGGAGCCTGGTTGGGCAGTGGATTTTCAGTGTCAGCTGTTACCCAAGAATCTTAAAGTAGAAGTTAAACTTGGGGCCTAAAAGATATAAAGCCTGCATATTACCATGAGACTTTGGCCAGAGTTGAACTTTTGGGAGTTTTTTTCCTAATGGAGTCTGACTTTGATTTTACATCAGAAATGGGCAGAAGATAAATCTCCAGAAGTTTTGGACTTCAACTTTAAGAAGCCTCAGCCAGCATGACCAATGGTCAGGAATGCTGATAACTTAAGTCTGAAACATATGGACATTTTCTGTCAACCCCTGTTTTATATCAGGTCTGATTTGGTCATGATTAGATTCATGCATGATTAGATTCATGCACCATAGATTAGTGTTCTGAGAATGAATCTCATTATATCTTGGGCTAGCACATGCTCTATTTTGCTCTTCTGGTGTGGCCACGCAGAGGAGTTTTGAAGCTTTTGCTTTTTTAATTAGCTGTAGCTTGTAATGATATCTAAAGCTGGGCACACTGTGGTTAGCTGAAACAAGCCAAGTTTGCTTATAAAGCAAAGCAGATAACATACTTACACATAACTGCAGTTTGTGGTTCATATGACATGCTAAACTGGTTAATGAAACACTGGAGTGGAAGCTTTTGCTCTCACTCACTATGCCAGAAGAAAGGTATTATAATACCCAGAGGCTTGTGGAAGCTCATTCTCATAGTGCTAAGAATCATGGTTTAATGATATATCTGAATACAGTCATTGATTAGGTTGATATAAATAGCTGATATGCTTTGTTTTTGCATCTATACCTGTTATAGAATTTACCATGTTCTTTGTCTTGTCCATGAAATAAAGAGTACAAAGTTTATTGCCCTTTTCTTCAGTAATCTATAATGAAAATATCTTTTTCTGAGCCAGCTTGTCTCATCATGGCCTACAATTTTTTTACTTCTCTGTTGCTAGAAAAACAAATGCAGCCAATGTGCATATAGGCAGGATTATTGTAGACTGTTTATATATTAAGAAGAAGTATGATTTATTTATTATATTTTCTTTATGAAAGGCACATAATTAGGAGCACTGGCATGAATATGTGAGTGTAGAGATCTTCATTTTTCCCCTCTTTTTGCAATTTACCAGGAACTGTATTGTTTCATGCTAACCCTAACAACTTGTGTGGTGGCAAGCTTACTTCGTCTTAGCAGTTCTGGAGCCAATTTTAACTCTGTCTGTGCAGCTAGGCAGAGAGAGGTTAAAAGACTGGAACTTGTTTTGTTTTCTTTTCTAGGCCACAAAGGGCTAATATAAGCACTTTTGGGCTAATAATTTTTCTGGTCTTATTTTCAAGGCTAGATTAAGCTGTCTTTCTGGACTCAAGTTCTCTGAGGTTTGTCTGATTGCTGATCTGTAAGTGGTAGTTGATGTGCTGGTGTAAGGCAGAAGTGTATACAAAGTCACAAGATAAGAAGATGATTACCTGCCCATAAAACAACAAATTGAGTGGGTGATAAATACTAGAAGAAATTTATCCATAATGTAACTGTGGCATAAGTCAAATTTAATAGTCAAGATCAAGTAGGCAGGAAATTCAGATCAGAAGGAGGTATACAACAAGATTTGCATTCAGAAACAAATAGAGATGTCTATGACTGTACCCTTATGTCCAACTGTCTACTGTGTCTCCTGGAATTGTAGATGCATTCCTGTTCCATCTTTCTATACTTTCGCAGAGCCAATAGAAAATTATGAAGGAGCAGGATGAGGGACATTGTTGGCTTAGGGCAGGTCTCAGCTTGCAGTCAAGTAATCTGTCAGCTTGTCAGAGTGTGGGTTGTTAAGAGTAGAATCTCCAAAGAGAAGTAAAAACAAATTACAGGAAATGTGAATATGCTTATGAAGATGCAAAGCAAATAATAAGAATATTTTGGAAGAAAACAGTGCTGCTAGAAGAATGAAGGTGAACCTACTAGTTACTGTAGACCTCTCTAAATTGTAATGTAGTTTAGCTGTTCTTTCCTGTAAAAGATAGTTGGTCAAGCAAAATTGCTCTCCAGAGTAGGTACATTTTAAATAAGCATTTTTGTTCGCTACTCATGCCTTCTAGAATTTAAATCTAAATAAGTAATAGCAAATTTCTTTATGAATTGAAATGCTTTTAATGCTTCCTCTCAAGCAGATGTTACAAGGATGCTGCCTAAAGTTTATAAGATGTTAGAGCACTAAAGCCACAAGATCTGTTGGAACCCTATTGACTCTCCCTCAAAGGTTCTGGATAGCTCTGATAGTGGCTGATGGTTGGGTGAGGCATGCTTCATGGGTTACATGAGGAGGTTGGCATGTTTAGGTGGAAAAGATGTTCTGCAATTCCCAGTATGCAAATTGGAAGAATTGCTATCCTTCTAAACATGCATAGGATTGTCCCTGAGATTAATAGCTTACCCCTGTGTGCCCAAAAAGAACATAGTGCAACCTTTGTGCTTCAGTTGGCATGCACTAGGTCAGAGATGGTGAACTTTTTAGAGACTGAGTGCCCAAACTGCAACCCAAAACCCACTCATTTATCGCAAAGTGCCAACACTGCAATAAAACCTGAATACTGAGGTTTTAGTTTAGAAAAAAACAACTCACAGCCAGTCCAAACAAATATATATTTATCTGTGGCAGCGCACTGACCGACCATGTGAAAGCTCAGATGAGTCGCGGCTAATGAGTCGCGGGACGTGACATCATTGCTTGGCACCGCTACTCCTTTCTGAGCATGTGCATGGCCCCTATGTGCTCTGTTAGCTGATGCTTAGCTGCTGAGGCAACTTGACTCGTGTGCCGACAGAGAGGGTTCTGCGTGCCCACTGCAGCACACGTGCCATAGGTTCACCACCACTGCACTAGGTTGTCTGTCTTATGTCTGCAGGTATTCACTTGTGTTGTTGTATGGAAGTGATTTCCAGTCTTTTCCAGCTCTTGGATATACACACATTCACGTTCAGGTAGGGATTCTATATGCTCCAGGGGATTTTGTTGGACACAGTGAAGACAGCAGTGACTGCATGTGGTATGCTAATGTCACAGAGTGGCAGCAGTGCAGAAAACACCTCTTGCTGCTGTTGGCAGATGTGTTCTGAGAGGAGCAAGGCAGATATAAGGGCTTGGAGGAGGAGAGAGATTGATGAAGAGAAGGAAGCAGTGGGTGGGATAGAAGAATGAGAAGCAAAAGCCAAGGAAGAATTCTGAGGAAGGAAACTGAGAATGAACAGGTTGTTAGAACAGAAGTGCTGCACATAGCCAGGAACTATAGGATTGAGAAGTTGAAGATCAGGTGTTATAATTTGAAATGAAAAGCAAAATATTTGGCTTCAGGCCACACACTCTTTTTAGTATATATGTATGTGAGTTGTATAAAGAAAGATCTGTGTTGCCAAATTGTATCTCATATGATAAGTCAAATGATGATTACAATAATGTTTTTTTTTTAACCTTATGGAGAGGAAAGGTAATGAAGTCATAAAACAGAACCGATTAACCCCAGATTATGCTAAGTCAGTGTTTCTTTATGGTAGGCAGTCTGCAACAATAAGGGAAGTGTGGCCTGTACATTCTAAACTGCACAGACTGCATATTTAGGGAATCAATATGAAATTTTGCAAGAGGCTTAAAACTATTTCTATGATTGACTTGCAAAGGAGAAAGAAGCTTTTCTGACATTTGAGGAGCCACTCGTTTTCTGTAGTGTTGAATTAAAAGTTGTTTCTGATGTGCTTAATGCTCAAGATAGACATCTTCAAGTATGAAACAGAAGCATAAGCCGTTGTCTGTAAATTACTTGACCCGGGTAGTCATATGACTGTGAATAAAGTTTCTTCCTGTTTTTTCTTTTTCCCCTCCTCCTCTTTTGTGAATTATTTCAGCAGCAATCTAAAATGATTCTGTAGTTATTTAATATTTAGCTACCCTTTCACTTAGCCCTTAATTTAGCTCAGACAAATCTAAAATATGTTAGGTAAAAAACTATTATAATTAAATCCAACTGGGGGTTTTTCCAATGTGTTAACACAACCAGAAAAGGAACTGTTTGTTTTGCTGCAACTGATTCTGCTTGAGGGAAAGATTATAAATGAATGTCCCAAATTTAAGTAAATTATCAGCTATTTTATTTATTTATTTAAAAATAGATTTCACCCATAGACCTCATTCATATTTAGAGTCCAGTTGTAACCACATACTAATAGAACTAACTATTGATGGACTATAATCATGAAACATCTATGCCAGCTACATTTTGAATAGGCGGCATTCTGGTAGTGCGGTATAAATGTTAGATTGTTTGTTGTGCTACATAGTACAACCAGCTCTGGAGAAGCTGGAGTGTTGGTGACCTGGTTTACTAAGTCCTGGGTTGTTTAACCATGTGCTATGTCTGGTGGTATTCCACACTTCTGTCTTCAATTAGTTGTAATAAACTACCCAAGAACACACATACAAATTGAGCAAGTTTGGCAACAGGGTGAGGAGGCCAGTGTATAGGGCTGTGATCCCTTCTCTAGACAGGAGAGTCAAGTGCAAGTAACTAGGGAGGTTAAAAATCAGTGTTTTTTTAAAATCTGATTTTTTTAATTCAAATTGAGTTTTTTTAATTGGATTTTTAAATAAAATTCTTTTTTAAGGAAGAATCTATCTAAAGATAGTTTTCTATTTAAGATATATTATAGTCCAAAGGTTATTCATCATGAAATAAGGTTTAGTTTTTAATTATGTAGCACAAGGGTGTATGTTATGCAAAGTTTAAATTGTTTGGTAAATGAATTCTATTAATACATCTATAACGTTATGCTCTTCCAGAGGTTTCTGTAAGATTATTGGGCAGTTTTTCTGTCTAGATTATCACAGATGTTTGGTTTTACAAGTCTCAAAACTGAATTTGTATCGGCAGAGATCACATTTCTCCACAGAAAAAAAGTTACAAAATTTAATTTAATTAAAACATTTATATGCCGTCCTTTGCAGCAGCCTCAAAGAAGAAACATACAGAGTTAAAAAAAGACCCAAATCCCATTGTTCCTTTGCAAAAATATGTACACAGGAACAATCTCGTTGTTTCTTAATTGCTAATTTTCAAAAAAATATATCAATGAATAGAAGATACTTGGGAGTGGAATAGCTCTGCAAAAGAAACTAAGTCCGAAGGAGGAAGGGGTACTGAAAGTGAAACCTTTTGAGCAGAATATTTCACAAGTCTTTGGATCTTTTTGTGTATAGCCTGAGGTTTATCATATTATTCTTGCCCTGGAGGAGAAAATCTTTAATGGCAGCAGGGTATAAAAAAGACCCAGTTTGGGAATACTTAATGTAATTCCTCTATTTACGAGTATGGAAGCTTGCATGCAAAACTATTATTTAAATCTAATTTTAACTGACAAGTGATTTAAATCGGAATTTAAATTGATTTGATTTAAATCAAATCCACCCTGCAAGTAACTGCTGAAAAGCAAATCCACTGTCCCCTCCCAGCAGACATTTAATTAATTAATTAATTAATTAATTAATTTTTATACTTCCCAATAACCAAGCCGATCATTTCATCTCTTCTGTATAGATCTTCTGCATATTATTTCCACCTTCTCTTTATTTTCTCCCAGTCAGATAGCATGTTCCCTTGTTTGTCTCTTAGCTTTACTAATCTAGATTTGAATTCCCTTTTGATTTCTTAGATCTTCTGAAAGAAGTTTCTTATTTTTACACTTCTGTTGTACTCTTCTATTTCTTTGCACTGATTATTGTAATAGTTCTTTTTGTCTCTACATGATAGTCACTGAAAAGTTGCATTCAGGATTCTGACCCTATTTCTGTCACCTTTTGTTTTTGCTTTCCTGTCCTTTGCAGCTGTGAGTGTTTCTTCTGTCATCCATGTAGGCTTTTTCTTTCTTATTGCTAAAGGTTTTGTCTTTGTTATTCTTCCCTAATAATATTTCTGGTTTTAGTCTACAGTTCCTCTGGCTCACAATTTTATGGTACTTTCTAACACTACTTTTTCTTGATACCCTCATTGCTTTCTACTGACTAATAGGTGGTAGTGGTGGTAACAAAAAACCATCCATACATCCACCCAGGATTATTTCTTCAGATACATTACAGGAACAAACATATTTTTGTTTTATTGTAGTATTTTATGTTTTTCTAAACTTTCATATAGTGGTTGGTTTAGAAAAGGATTTTAGAAAAATTATACTAAGGGTTTTAGAAAAATTATACTAAGTGTTTTCGTATTAGGTTGCAGGCATTTTATATTCCGATGAAGGTCTAGAGCAGGGGTCCTCAAACTTTTTGAATAGGGGGCCGGTTGAAAGACTGTGGTAACTGTTGCGGGCTGGCGAGGTGGGGTTCCTAGGGGCACGAGCCAGTGAGGTGCTGTCGGGCATGCGCAAGGCAGCATCGGGCGCACATGGCGGTGGCTTGCTTGCTCGGAGATCTCCCAGCAAGTCCAAAACCATCCTGAGCAAGCAAGCCACCACCTCCCTGCCTGCGCTACAAGGCAGCGGCGAGTGCGTGTGTATGGGAGGCAGGTGGCGGCGGCGGCTTGCTTGCTTGGAGACCATCACATGGTCTAAATCAGGGGTCTCAAACTCAACTTACCTGGGGGGGCTGCTGGAAGTAGAGTCTGGGTGAGACTGGGCCGCATCAAGTATTCCACCACCGCGGTGGTGGTGGGCCACTCATCCGGAGGCTGGCCTGGGCGCTGCTGGTGCTTTGAAGGCCGCAGGGCCCCTCCCCCGTGCCCCGCCCGTCCCGGCAATTGGCCCGTGGGCCGCGAGTTTGAGACCCCTGGTCTAGATCATGGGTCCTCAAATTACGGCCTGTGGGACGGATCCAGCCTGCTATGGCCATCCATCTGGCCCACGCTGCCATTTGCTGTCCGCACGCATGCTTTCCGCGTGGGTGGGGAGGTGGCGGCTTGCTCCCTCGGAGATGGTCTCAATGGCACCTCACCAATGGCACCTCACCAGCCCGCACCCCCAGGCACCCCCACCTCACCTGCCCGCAACGGTCACCGCAGTCTTTCAACTGGCCCCCTATTCAAAAAGTTTGAGGACCCCTGGTCTAGAGTAAAAATATCCTAATGAATGTTTGTATGTAGTGGTTTAATTTGGTAAACAGTGGAAGCATGTCAGGAAATTCCTGTATCAATGTGATGAGCAAATCCTAGATCATGGTTTTCAGCCTCTGTGATTTTATTGTGAGACCCCCCTCTTTTTTTTTTTTTCTTGATAGGTTCTATGGATAAACTTGAGTCTTGCAAAAATATACCAAGAATGGTCCAAAATAGGCCACAAGTGCCCAGACAGAATTGATATTTGTTTTCTTATGGTTAAATCCCATTTCTAGAGAATATATCCTTCATGTTTTCCATGTATACTTGTCTCTGGACTAGAACAAATTACAACCTTGGACTGTAAAGGAATATACTTGTATGCATTCACTCTCTTTTTAGATGGAGGGATCCTTCCATTCATCTCTTGCTATTCTTGAACTTCCTTCCCTACCAGCCTAGGGAACTGCATTTCCTACCAGCCATCCAAACCCATGAAAAAACAACTTTTAAGTACCCCAGGTTATAGTCCTGTTTTTGTGTATTGGTCTATAAAATGCCATGTAAAACACTGGTAGTACTTAGTATTGGTTTATGAAAGCTATTAATGGTTTATGAAATGTTGAAATAGTTGCTGAAAAGAGGAGGTAATTGTTGTGATATTATTTGATAATATGTGATAAAGTGCTTATAAAGCCTTGTTTATGAGTATCCAAAGAAATAGCCTGGTCTTTCACAACTGTGTAGTATTGACCATAGACTTTTTTTTTTGTTTAGAGCAGAATTTGCTTTACAAGCACCTTGAATGTTGTATGAACTTATACCACTCCCCCTCTTTTACAGGAGACATGGAATGTGGTTTCGATTGCGGAAGGTAGTATTCTGGTTGTTGGGAGTGTACATAGTCATTCCATTTCTAGTAAAACTTTGTCCTGCTATTCAGGCAAAGCTTGTCTTCCTAAATTTTGGTAAGAATCAATATTCTCTCTCTCTCCCCTCCCTCCCTCCTTCCCTCCCTCCTTCCCTCCCTCCCTGTGAATTGAAACTATGTGAATATTTTAATATGCAGGCAACTCACTTATAATGCAAAGGACTCTGCTTTGTAAGTCAGTTTTCTTTAAGTTGGCACTCTCCAGATGTTTGGAACTACAATTTCCATTGGCTGTGCTGATATGTTGGGATAAGCTCCCCACCATTAAACTCTGACATTCGTATGCTCAAAGAAAGTCTTCAGCTACTTGGAGACAATGTGTAAACCTAACACTAGAAGATTACAGCCCTTGAGGAGCCTGGAGCAGTAAAAATTGTGTTTTTGTTAGTAATTGTCATAGCATATACCCAGGAAGCTGTCACATTGAAAACTGTGATCATTTGCAAGATCACACATAACAGTCTATTGCCCCTTCCAGTTTCTAAATCCAGAGTCAAGAAGTCTACCAAAAGTTTAAATTTATATAAGACCTACATTTGCCAGTAGCTGCTTATATTTCATTATCCCTCATTAATTGCTGATAGATGAATGACTTAACACTGCATGGATTTTTGTTGCTCTTGGCATCTGCACAGAATGTCATAATAGCAGCTAGTGAAAGAACAGTTGTTTATTATCTGCCCTCTTCAGCAGTTCTGTACAGTGCTTGGCATGATTATACTTCTAATTATTGTGCTTGCCTAGTATGTAAAAAGTTCACTGCTGGCTTTTGGGAAAACAATATTGTTTAGAATCTTCTGCCCTTCAAATTCAGGTACAGTGATACCTCGGCTCACGAACGCCTTGGTTCACGAACAAATTGGGTCACAAACAAAAATTTCATTAAAATTTTGACTTGGGTCACAAACTCTGCATTGGGTGGCGACCAAGATCGCAGCCATCTCCCCACCCCCACCCCCGAGTGGGGAGATGGCTGCAATTGTGCTGGGGGTGGGGAGAGGGAGATGACTGAGATCGCACCCATCTCTCCCTCCCCCAGCACGCCCCATTCGCACCTGTCTCTCCCTTCCCCAGTGCGCCCCATTTGTGCCGTCTCTTCCTCCCTCAGTGTGCCCGTGATTGTGCCCGTCTCTCCCCCCCACTCCCAGCACGTCGGGATGACGGGCACATGCTGGGATGACGAGCATAATCTCAGTCGTGCAGGGATGACAGGCAGGATCTCAGTTGTGCTGGGGGGGCGGGGAGATGGCCGCACTTGTGCTTGGCGGGGGCGGGGGGGAGATGGCCGCAATCTTTGTTGTTGTCACTTTGCTTCACATTTTTCTGATTTAAAAAGTGGTTACAGAACAGATTAACCTTATTTACATTGAACCTTATGGGGAAATTTAACTTGACTCACAACCAATTTGGGTCACGACCAGAGTCCTGGAATGGATTAAGTTCATGAGCCAAGGTACCACTGTATATGATTTAGAAATAATTTCAATATATTCTTTTTATTTATTTATTTTCAACATTTCTACACTGCTTCACTTCTAAAGAGAATCTGGAGTAGTGAACTAATAAAAAATTAAAAGCAATACATTAAAAACATTTTTAAAAAATATTACATTAAAACCATGATTTAATAAGTACTCTCCAAAAGTTGAAATAAAACAAAGCAAAAATTCAGAAAAATATGGTTTTTCACTTATTCCTGTTACTCATATGTACTAGCTTAAGTAATACTTAACGGTTTTAATTTTATTGCAACAGTTTTGTGGGGTTTATATTTGATACTGTTTTTCAGAGCTGTTGATGATCTCAAACAGCAGGTAAACATAGTATAGTACTGTTGTTTATCTTCTGTTTCAGTGAGAGTACCCTATTTCATTGACTTGAAAAGGCCCCAGGACCAAGGTTTAAACCACACCTGTAACTACTACCTACAGCCAGAAGAAGATGTAACCATTGGGGTCTGGTAAGGAAGTCTTTTTCTCCCCTATAATATGCAGTAAGCTTTTATGGTATGTACAAAGGCTGTGCTTTTGAACTCACTGTTGGGAGACCTTCCAGTAGCACTGCACATATTCTTTTTATATATATTCCTTTTTTGTGCCCCATTTAGGATGTGAATGGCATGGGAAGTAGCACAGTTTATTATCAACACCTATACTGAAAGATTTTCATTGGTTACCAATTGTGGCCAGGGCCAAATTCATGGTGCTTATGGTGACATATTTAATCATTTTAAATCAATCAATCTTCAATCTCTGATTGGAGTTAACAAAGCAATTCCCAGTTGTACTGCTGGGAGGCAGGACTTGGAGGAGCTTGTTAGAGCAGAAGGAATGGCCCACAGAGGGGTTTGGTTCTAGCATGGGACAGATTGCCCTCTCCTGCCTTCTCGTACATTAGATCTAAAAAACTTGGCTTTGTGTCTTCCATTGTGATGAAATGGCATGGGATTGTATCAGCAAGTTGTTTTGGCCTTTTAGAACAATAAAGTCATCCTAAATAAGCCAAATCATATCATGAGCTCAGATGCAATTGATACTATATTTTCAGTCCTAGAAGTGCCTTGGTAATAACCCTTCTGTATCAATGATTGTTGTGTGAGAAACAGCCACTCAAGGACACCACTTCCTAGTTCTCATTCTGTGATGTTAAGTGTACTGCTTGGAACAAACCAGTGTTGCTTAAACCGCATGATTACTCCTGAAGCTTGTTCTGTGCATATTAAATTCACAGTTATCAGACAGAATGACTACTGGGTATTGGACTAGAGTCTCGGGTTTTTCCCAGACAGCAAAGCTCTGTACAATTGGGAACTGCAACAAAATGTTGCAATGTGGAGCGATCCTGTTCAGGATTTCAGCTGGTCATGTCTTTTTCCAGGATGCTTCATTCTGTTCCATATCCATACAGCATATGTTCCTGCCTCCATTCTCACACCTGCACAATAGTCAGCTAGAATTGCATGCCCACTGAATGTGCTCAGCTCTCATTTGGGAATTTCCTTTTGAGGTGGGGCAGGGGGACTCCTTATGCCTACTGATACCTTTTTCTTGAGTGGATGTTGCTTTTGGCTATGCAAGGAACCACTGTTGGTGAGTGAATTCAGTGTCAGTGAAAGATGGACACATTTGTATGTTTTGCATTGTTGCATAGTATTATAATCTTGTTCAGAGCCTTGTCTAACAATAAACTATGCTTTTCTTCTAAAGAGAGCGTAGTGATACTAGTGAGCAATTTGAGTGTATGGATAAGTTAGGTTACTGTTCTGGGACTTGAACGTTCCAGGGACCCTGGGACTTTAACATACCAGGCTGAGACCTGTTTTATAAAGGGCTGAAACCTTTTCAGTGTAGTAAAGAGGTGGAAAGCAAAAAGTGCTACGTATTCTTTGTCTTTGATGTTTAAATTTCTTGAATAAAATGCACAAAATGGGGATTTCTAATATGCTATCTGTGAAAGTGATTTCTTTGGGTCTCTTGCCTTAAAATAACTGAGCTGTCTTACATTCTCTTTGTAATTAGTGTGTTCTGTATATATCTTCTGAATATATTGCAAAATTGGCTGCTATAACCAGCCAGTTCAATGAATTTGTGTTGAGCTGGAAAACCCAAAATAAATGAAAATTTATGCTGAAGTTGCACTGATTGGGTTTAAATGAATAGAGATGAAAATGTTGATGTGAAACCTTTATTAAAAACAAGGGCGTTGCTTGAAATTAAACTCTAATTGTAGTTTATAAAGAAAAGTATAGGCTTCAGTGCAATTCCATGTTTGTTCACGTTTTGAGGTACATGAAGAGTCTGGGTGTGGTTTTTTTTAAAATTTTGTGATGAACCAGCTTTTAAAATCACTCACAATCAGCAGTTTAAATTGGCTTCTGTTGGAGTATGTTTCTGGGTATGTTTTGTTTGTTCATTCTCTTTTTGTGGGAACTACTGTGAAAATTTCCCACAAAAGGAAGTAATCATAGCCTCCTGATACTCAATTGTGTGCTACTTTGCATTAATCTACTTAGGTTTTTGCTAGTAAGTAACAATTAAATGGAAAAATAAGGCTGATCTTACCTTATTTAAAACCAGAAGTCATAAACAAAATCTGTATGACTGTTGGGTTTCCACTGAGTTAGGTGATATATGGTCCATTTTGCATTCTGGCCTGCATGTACGATGATCAGTCTGACAGAGGAGACTCCTAAATTCACTTGAAATTAATTCTTCAAGCCCAAATGTACTTTACACTTGAACAGAAAGGATGTAAATGTCGTACCCCATTGATGAAAATGGGGCCGTCTTCAAAAGCAGTTTGTGGTCTGGCATGTAGGGTTCAGTTGCTCGAATAGTCAAAAGTCTTATCATTTGAATAGTATAACATTAATCTGGAACAGGAGTGTGGAAGTTTTTTCCTGTAACTTGCTTTTGGCCCAAGAAAAAGCAATTTGGGTTGCAGATGGTAACAAGTGAAGCCAGAGCCCAAAGGCATTACAGGACTACCAAGCTTACAGGACTACATAGTTCTTTCTCTGTACCATCTGGTCCCATCCCTCCCTCCCTCCTTCTCTCTCTCTTTCCCCCTCCTCTTCTCTCTTATCCCCTCCCCACTCTTTCTGACCCCATTTCCAGAAAATACAGTGATTATGAATGTTTGGTTAGGGATATTTCCCACATACACATACCCTTTTCCAGTATTTCATGAATTTGGATGGACTAAATTTCTTTATTTGGCATCCATGTTTCATAATTACCTAAAGATCTCTTTTCAGACTTCCAAAATATGTTAGTTGGAGCCTGACTATATGCCATCTTAAGGTTTTTTAAAGTGCAGATAGCATCATCTATGCAGGGAAGTTGCTAATAGGCTCTTAACAGGTCTGAAGGGGAAAAGTAACTGTTTCCTTCCTGATACAGTCCTGAGATTAATCCCTTCTCCGAATTTGCTTTGGTGAAAAGTCCATCATTGATGGCAAGAAATTCAGGTAAGAGATTTCCCTCAGTGTCACAGTATTGAGGACAAGACTAAATTCCCCCTTTGTACTTGGTTTGTTCCTATTAATTACCAATGTTCTCCTTGGGTGATTCAATTAGTGTTTTAAAATCTCTGTATATTATATGTAAAGCACTGGAACTTGTGTGCCTTTTTTACCTCTTTAGAAAAAAGAACTCAGGATTTCCCCAGTGATGCTGACAATAAAAACAGTGGCTTTGCATATAATTTAATGCAATTATGTCACTAAAATATTCTGCTATAATCTCAAAAGTATTTTTTCCTCAAGAAATTTCAGTTGAATAAATCCTACTGTAGGCATACTTGCGCTGTCTTCTGTTCCGGTGGATTTAGTATGTAATTAGCTGCTTGCTGTAAATACAGGCTAAACTTAACTATGAGCCATAACTCTGTCTTGATAAGATACTTAGCTAATGTAATTAAAAAGGATATAAAGGACTAAAGGATAATCTTAGATTAAAAGTGAAGTGAGAAATCACTGCCACTAACAGGTTTAATATTGTTTGCATCCTGGAAATGTTGAAGAGTAAATGTTTTTCAAGTTTGTCTTGGGACTAGTATTTCCTTCTGCTATTTTCTGAATATATCTACATTGCAGATTTAACTGGTTTATCACTCACCTCCTTTCTCTTGGAAATGTAGAGGTGAGGCAGAGATTAGTTACTAATTGGTGAAAATAGTTTGAAAGAAGCTATGCCAATTGCACTGGTATAAACCTGATACAGAATTTTAGTGTACATAAATTGTCTGTTTGTATGTATCCTTGACATCCAATTGATAATTTTCCCTATGGATGATTTAAATGCTTTATTAGAATTGAAATATTTCCATTTCCTCAAGAAAAATTTATTGGCTTCTGTAATGGCACAGTTCAAGAGTATCTGTGGGCCCGGTTCACTTGAAATAATAACCTAAAGCATAGGTTTTAATTTAATAATGGATTGTTGAATTATCATTATGTACAACCCCTGTGCCATGGTTTAACTATGAGTTGTTAAACCTCCCAAAAACCCTGAGTTCATAATCCAACAATAAACCATGGGTTCTTTTCCCGAGTAGTACTTCTGTATCTACAGCTTAAAATTCTACTTCCCACATCTAATGACATGGACTTCAGTTCATGAAGCATTCTGTTACAATGCATTTTAATTAAGGCACCATAACATTCTTAGGATTAGTTGCAACCCATATTATACAGGAGGTAAAACTCACATGGTAATACATGAACTTTCAGGAATATTGATGTCTGATACTTTAGAAAACCTAGCCAGGTTTTATAAACATGGCTCGAAATTTATCCTAGGAACAATTGAACTGGGAAGCCTAATGGAATCATGAGTTGTGTGTGTTTCAGAACAGAACAGTGGGCTCTTCTCTAGAATGTCCTCTTCTGTCCATATTTTCTAGTAGTAAAACATTGGAAATTCTAGAAAGAATTACTTACTAATGAAGATTGTAATGGGATATCTTACTAATTCTGGTAGGTACATTGATTGGATATTTCGCCTCCTATGGTTCTGGATCAATACAATCCTTATGATAGGAATAGAATATGTAGGAAAATTATGAGATTTCTAATTTGCTATTTGCCTCTAGGCACACAGTTCCCACATCTCTATGGAAAGAAGCTCAAGGCAAGGACCAACTGTGGTATGAGGATGCTTTGGGTTCCACCAGCCCTGTGATCCTGTACTTGCATGGAAATGCAGGGACTAGGTAAGAGATAAGGAAAAGCAAATTGGCTGCAAAGAGGACAAGTATGTTTATTCTTATGGTCTAGATCAGGTCATTGTTGGTCATATCAGGTAGGCCAAAGCAGACTACTTTGACTTGCAACATTTCAAGTGCCATTTTGTTGTTGTTGTTGTTAGTCGTGAAGTCGTGTCCAACCCATCGCGGCCCCATGGACAACATTCCTCCAGGCCATCCTGTCTTCCACCATCCACCGGACTCCACCTAAGCTCACACCAACTGCTTCAGTGACTTCATCTAGCCACCTCATCCTCTGCCGTCCCCTTCTTCTTTTGCCATCTATTGTTCCCAGCATTAGGTTCTTCTCCAGGGAGTCCTTCCTTCTCATTAGGTGGCCAAAGTATTTGAGTTTCATCTTCAGGATCTGGCCTTCTAAAGAGCAGTCAGGGTTGATCTCCTCTAGGACTGACCGGTTTGATCGCCTTGCTGTCCAAGGGACTCTCAGGAGTCTCCACCAGCACCACAATTCAAAGGCCTCAATCCTTCAGCGCTCAGCCTTCCTTATGGTCCAGCTTTCACAGCCATACATTACAACTGGGAAAACCATAGCCATGATTATATGCACTTTTGTTGGCAGGGTGATGTCTCTGCTTTTTAGTATGCTATCTAGATTTGCCATAGCTTTCCTCCCCAGGAGCAAGCGTCTTTTAATTTCTTGGCTGCAGTCCCCGTCTGCGGTGATCTTGAAGCCAAGGAAAATAAAATCTGTCACTACCTCCATTTCTTCCCTTTCTATTTGCCAGGAAGTGAGAGGACCGGATGCCATGATCTTAGTTTTATTAATGCTGAGTTTCAAGCCAACTTTTGTGCTCTCCTCCTTCACCTGCATCAAGAGGCTCTTTAGTTCCTCTTCACTTTCTGCCATGAGAGTGGTATCATCTGCATATCTCCCAGCATTCTTAATTCCAACTGATGATTCATCTAGCCCCGCCTTTCTCATGATGTGCTCTGCATTTAAGTTAAATAGGCAGGGCGACAGTATACAGCCTTGCCGAACTCCTTTCTCAATTTTGAACCAATCAGTGGTTCTGTGTCCAGTTGTTGTTGTTGTTGTTGTTGTTGTTGTTGTTGTTATTATTATTATTATTATTATAACATTTCTATGCCGCCCCTTGCCGAAACCTCGGGGCGGCTTACAACACGATAAAATACAATGAAATACAATAGCACATAATAAATTACCATTAAATACAAAATACCAAAAATACATTGATTTACAAATATAAGATTATCAGTATAAATTAAGTAAATAAAAATATAGGAGGAGAAAGAGAAGGAAGAAGAAGTTGCCCTGGCCAGATCATATGTTTTAACAATTAAAATGATGTTTAAATAAAAAGGTC